>NC_048298.1:337627998-337854472 GCF_013100865.1 Trachemys scripta elegans
ACCTTAAAAGGAAACGTACCTTTAACACAGAATCAAGTGCGCGTGCTGAAAAAGAGACGCACGCTTTCCTGTTCTTTTTGTAATAAAAGTGTTTCACTTAAAAGAAAGAAGCATCTGGTGAAGAAGTCTGGGGGGTTTATCGGCCCTCTGTTAAGTTTTGCTATCCCTCTGATAACGGGGCTTTTAACTAATCGATAATGGAGTATGCAGAAAAAATGTACCTGGTGCCCAGCCACCCGTTGGAGCAATTAAGGGCTCCCCCTCTGGCAGAGGAAAATATTAGAACGACCGCAACTCGCTTACTGGATGCTGAAATGAAGTCTGTTCTTCAAAGAACTGATGTAGCCGAATACAAAAAGGCTAAACTTTACAGCGCCGGGCTTCAAAAGTACCTAATGTACGTGAAGCAGAACGATGTGGATAAAGGGAAAATAAGTCTGTTTCTACCAGAACAGGAACAGAGTGTAACTGCCAAACCTCCAGAAACACCAAAGACCTCAGACTCTGTTGCTCAGGAGGTGTTGGATAACGTGAATAAGCGTTAGTATTGCTAAATAAACTGGGCCAGGACGAAAATATCTCTTCATGGAATGATAAAGGGGCTTTTGTGTATAAAAGTTCTGTGGCTAATGGTTCTAACATGCTCGACTTAGGCAGGGCCATCACCCAGACGCGCTCTGTTCCTAGCAGACATGTACCTAAACAATGGGGTGTGTTTCTGAATGCCATGGCAGAACTGAACGTACTATCTTCCGTCATGGGCAATGAGGTGTTCCAAAAGATCTATGTTGGCCGCAAGACCTCAACCGTCTCTTCTTAATCGTTCATTTACCTGAGCGCTGTCTTTTCCGTTCACCTTGTCCGCCTGTGACTCCCGCAAGCCGTGATCGCATTTCACCTCTAAGGGGGTGGACAAAGAGAGGCCACCATGCTCATCAGGGTGTCTCACAAGCAGTTTGGTTCGGGTTCCGGCATATCCATCAATAGCCGGGCCAAAGGGCTGCCCTCGGTCGCTCCCTCCTCCTCCTCCTCAAACTGTTGCTGATGTAGCGCTTTCTCTGCGTATGATCAAAGACAGTCGGGGCTAAAACAAAGTCCGAAGTTTTCACGGGGTTGGTGAAGGAGTTCATCTTTCCTCTCAACAGCCTTTCCACAATTCCTAAAACATGTGTCGTTGGTAAGAGATGGCCTCTTCTGTCCAGCGCTGGGACTGATGGGGTAATGGTGTTGCACTCTGATTGGCAGAGGGCCTTGGGAGGAGTTCTTAGTGCGGTCATATGGCCCACTTCTGGACAGGTCAGCCTGTCCCGGACCTTGCCCTGATTAGTCAAATCTCCTCTTGGGATGGTCCTTTCAAGACGAAACCCAACCTGACTGGTAGAGGGTGGTGGGAGGAGTTCTTAGAGGGGTCACACGGCCCACTTCTGGACAGGTCACCCCCACCCTGGAAGGCACCCTGATTGGTCAAATCTCCTCTCGGGGTGGTCCTTTTGGGATGAAACCCATTCTGATTGGTAGAGGGTGATGGGAGGAGTTCTTAGAGGTGTCACATGACATCCCTTTGCATCTGGTTATGCGGCCGCCTTTACCCCGGAAGTAATACCTCCATGGGGCGGGATTTCCAGTGACAGGTGGGAGGGACTAAGGGGTCAAGGGGTTGGGCTTAAGGAATCAAGGGAGGGGTTAGGGTTTGATTGATGGTAGGGCAATTATACTATGGCCGGGTGTCCAAGTCAAGAATGCTGGTGGAGGTTGTTTAAAGGAACCCCTACATTTTCAGTCATTTCCATTGCACAACTCCAGTAGGGGCAGCACCGGGCCAGGCTCATGTAGTGAGGCCATGGTTCACACCTGGTGTGATGGGTCCCCTTTTGCACATGGATGGCACTTGGCTAAGAGTGATGCTAGACACACCAGGATCAAAACTGAGATCAGAGTCTATCAACAAAACAGAAGCAGAACCAGAGCCAGTGTCCAAGTCCAGGCCAGAGGTCGAAGCCGGGTGGTCAGACCAAAGATCATCCAAGTCCATTCTCAAGCCAAAGTCCATAGACACGCCGAAGGTCAAATCCAGGTAGTCAAAATCCGACGGGTTGGGGAAGATCAGGAGGAGGAGGCAATGCTGGAGCGGGTGGGTGGAGGGACTGGAGCGAGGCTAGAGAAAGGCAAGGAAAATACTGAGGCGGGGTTCATAACCAAAATCTGGAGCCAAGAAGGGTCATACCAAAGTCATAGCCAGAGACCTGAGTCAAGAGTCAAGCCAGAGGCAACAGCGAGGAAACCGGACAGGTGGGAAGGGCGGCGCAGGGGAGGGGGTATGAGGATGGCTTACTGGAGCCCGAAAGACCCCTCATCGGTGGACTCCCTTCCTAGCAATAGAAGAAGGACAGCAGGATGACCAAGATGTCTCTGACCCTGGGGTCCAAGCCAAGGGGAGCTCCCATGCAGGCTATATGCCAGGACCCCATCACCCTCCCTGTTCATTTCACACTCACAGACCCCCTAGCTGGAGAGGAGAATAAAGGGCAGAAAGTGAAAGTGCCCCTGCGGGAAAGGCTCTAGGCTGGGACCCAGTCCACTTCCCAGATCTCCACCCAGGATTGTGTGACCAGGCCCACAGCCCTTCCTCTACGTCTCAGTTCCCACCTGCCAGATGGGGAGGATCCTTCCCTGCCCCAGACTGTTAGGGGCGAGTTTCATTCCTGGCTGGGAAGGGTTCAGATACCAGGTGGGTGGATTGGGCCCGAGGTGGGGGATGGTCAGACATTTGCTGCGTCAGGGGTGACACGGGCCATGGGAAGGTGTGAGCAGTGACGACAGGGGAGGGGCTCCATGTCAGGCCACCCCTCCCAGACTGCAACGGCTATTGAGCATAACCCCTGGTTCTGCGGATGCTCTCATTTCTGGGCCAGCCCCACAGCCTGATTCTTCCGAACCATTATCTGGCCTGGCCCCAGCTCCAGGGGTCGGGGTGGGGCAGGGTGGTGACAGCGAGGTGCTCGGCCTGGCTTTCTCTCAGTGCTGTGGGCTCTATGGCCGCTTCCCCCAGCCCTTCCCCCCCAGGCACAGTGAGACAGAGCAGTACCTGTGGCAGGGGCTGGGGGCTTCTAGTCATGTGAAGCGGGGGGTGGGTCTTCAAGGCTGATACGTGGATCACAGCCCCTCCAGTCCTTGGGGCACCAGGCCAGATCTCCTGATAGCAAAGAGCCTGTACATGACGTTTGCTCTAATGTCCCCCTGTTGCCAGGGAACAAGGATCAATCAGAGACTCGGACACCCATGAGAACAAAGGGGATTAACGGCACCGGGAGCCAGCAAAATTTCCTCCCTACCCCCCATGTCTGAGGGACGGATTCCCCCACCCAACCCCCGAGACAAAATCTCGTCTCTTCTCCAGTGACTCCCATCCCCTCTCCCACCATTGGGGAATGAACTCCTGCCCCCACTCCTCTCAGTCCCCCCAAGAGCTGTTCTACCTCCCAACACAGCTGAGGATTCAGCTCCGCTCCCCAGAATCCCCTCAGCCGCCCTTGCCCCCTCCAGCTGCGGGGCTGGGAGGCTTTGGGCAGTAGTGCCGGGGGGTGAGAGGAAGTGGACACCTTTCCCCAAGAGATCCCCCATCCTTAACATGATGCCATGGGCAGTAGCTCTGGGGAATGGGGCACTTAAGCAGCCTCCGCTGACTGACTCCTCCAGCTCTCCCAGAGCAGGTGGTTGCTGGGATAACATGATCCCAGAGCACTAGGAACCGGCCTGAGGCCCGGAGGGGATGAAAGGCTCACAGAGGTGGCTAGGGGAGTTGGCAGCCCCTAGCATGAGCAATGGCAGCGTGTCGTGTTGATGTGATGCCTGTTAGGAAATAGCCTTGCTGGAGAGCTGGGTCTGCCCTGCTTTGAGCTGCTCAAGGGACAAGCTGGCACCTACCAATGGCACCTGCCTGGGTTCATCCTCTCCTTGCTCCCAGGTCAGCGCGTGGGGATGGGATGGGAGTGACTGTCAATGGCCTGGAGGTGAAAGGCCCTGGGGTTCCCTCCCCAGTTGATCCCTCTTTGGTTACCTCGTCCCCTAGCAGCTGGTCGGCTTCCCCCAGGATGGAGTAGGTGAGCACCAGCCCAGCCTGGCTGACATGGAGCAGGGGGTGGTGTATGGCCTCCAGCGCCCCCTGAAGAAAAGTTCTTCTCTGATCTTCGGTGAATATCTCACGAAAGACCTAAAACCAACAGAACCAGAGCCCTTGCAATGGCTCAGAACCAGGCTCCAAATCCCTCTGGTGGCTCACAAGGTGGAGAAGAGTCCTGGGGCAGCCAACCTTTGGGGTCCCATGGACCAAAGAACCCCCTTCAGTAAGAGGCTGCAGGCACTGAGGCCTCCAATAGCTCTTTCTGGAGCAGGATTCAACCCAGGTGCCATGAGATGCTGGAAATGGGTCTCCGCACTTTGAAACCAGCTCACCCAGACACTCTACTGCTCCCAGCAGCGATATCTCCTGCAGCTCACCCGCTAGAGGTGAGGGGTCTTTTAGATCTGGTTCATTCCCACGCCTCACCCCACTGACATTCCCAGGAACCTCACATACTCTGCTGCAAATAAGTAGCAGGCTCTTGCCCTGTGTCCATGACACACTCACTGCAGGGGGAGACAGCTCCACACCTGAGCTGCTGCAATGCACCGGCAGAGAGTCCTTACCTCTCCCACCCTGGCCAGGTTTCTAAAGCCCAGGCGCTCGGTATCCTGGAGCCCTTCCCGGCACCACAGCTCTCTTCCCTCAGTGATGTTGAGCCCTGGGGGAGAAAGACACACCCATTGGGGAGGTTTGACATTCCGCTTTCACTGCCGGTTTCCGTCTGGGTGCACACTGGCCAGGGTCCTCGTGGCATCCACAGCCCAATGGAATCGCAGGGTCCATACCAGGCGGTTTAGTACCAGAAGGGGGATTTGTTTTAGTCATCACAGTAATCATGTGACCCTTAGAGTCATTGTGCTCTGGGAGTGGGTGCCTGTTAATGGTGGTGTCTAATACTGAGAACCCCCCACACCCACTGAAGTCAGGATCTGGCCCTGACTACCCAACTGGTGACATCCTACAAGCTTTGTGTCCTTCCCCTGTGGTCTCTGCTCCTACCCCTGCCCTGATGATGGGCTCTTTCCCTCCATGTCTCTCAATAGCTCTGTTCCTGTCCCCTCACGAGCTGGCTGCCCTGTGGGTGGGCTATTTCCCTGGGCTGGCGACAGAGCCGGGCTCTGAAATAAAGCAGCCAATTTCCCTGGCACTTTCACACTCATCTCCCTAATTCAGAGAGAGGGGAAGAGAAAGAGTCATCATCTAAGGTGGGATTGGTCTCAGAGGAGGGGGCTTCTTTCTGTAGGGTCCCATTGCCCAGCAGAGGGAGTCTCAAAGGAGGGGCCTTGTTACTATTGGGGTTCCTCTTCCCTGCTACAGTGGGTCTAAACAGAGAGGCCTTAGTCCTCTAGGCGTCCCAATGGCCAGCTGGAGCTAGTCTCCGAGAGGCTTGTTTCCATGGGGTCCCATTGCCCAGCTGGGTTCTTACCCCTCTTCTGCATCAGGAGCCTGTGCAGCCAATATATCCCACCCCTGGCTTGCCGGCTGATGTCCTCGGCTGGGTGGGATACATGGAGACCCAGCTGCAGCACAAAGTCGCTTGCCATGGAGAAGTCGGAGGAGGTCTGGTGGAAGGAGGAGGAGAGGGGAATCCATCAACCTTCTCCCTTCAGCTCTCCAGCACCCCTGGGCCAGAGCTCTGCTCCCACCCCTCTGTAGGAGGCGCTGGGCGAGAGGAGCGAGAGCTCTCTGCCCCCAAGGGAGCTTGGAGCAAAGGGACCAGGGCAAAGGCCCTCTATGAGCACTTACTGCCTAGCTGCTCCAGAGTAACAAGGGCCCTGAGGCCAGGCACAAATCTGCCAGCCCGTGGCCTATGGAACGCAGTCCCTTGCGGACCCAGGGGGGACCAATTAGCCACGGGATGAGGAACTTGACTCAAGCCCTGACTCTGCAGGATGCTGGGGTCAAAGGTCACTTACGTCAAATCCAGGCAGGGAGGTGGCGAATTCGAGCAGGGCAGCGCTGCTCTGTATGGCCCTAGCTCTCTCCAGGGCCCTTTTGGATTGTATCCAAACATGGATGTGCTGCGGGAGAAGGAGGCAGGGGAGGGTCAGTGGGCAGGCATACATGCTCTACAAACGAGCCTCTCCCGGTCCCCATGGGGCTTACACCTTGCGCTCAGGGTGGAACAGCTGACCCCTGGTCGCAGAGCTTGAAAAGGGGGTCCATGACACTGCCCACGTCTTGCTGAGCACAAGCTCATCGTCTCTCCAGGCTGGGACAATGGTCAGTCTTAGGGCTGGTCCGTTTGCCCTGAACCCCTGATCCATGAACAGCACGTCAGGATCAAGGCACATGCCCTGGACTCCAGACCCCAGCTGCAAGGGCCTTGGTAGGATGGATGGAACGGCCGTGAGGACAATCCCTCCGGGAACTGCAGTGTCCCTAGGACAGAAGAGCCGATTCCCTGAGGCTCCTCCTGTATCTCAGGGTCTCCCTAGAAAGGAGCCAGAGACTTTTCTCAGAGGCCCATGTCCTGCATCTCACAGGGGTTTCAGTCTCTCAGTCCCCAGCCAGGCCTGCTGCTCACTGTTAGTGCTTAATGCAATCGGGCAGAGCGCTGGCTGACAGTCCCAGCTCCTTCCCCCTGCACTGGCAGCTCTGGGAAAGTGTGTCCGGCTGGGTCCAAGCTGGAAGGACACAATGGAAATGTGGCTCTTCTAATATCTCGTTTGCTGCCCTCCCACAGGGTTCAGGGGCAATTCCACCCCAGACCGTCCCATTCTACTCACCTCCAAGAGGTGCTGCAGCTTCTCCAAGCTGGGGGTCTCGCTCAGCAGGCCCCTGAGCATGCTGTCCAGGCTCTGCAAATAGCTCTTGTGGAGAGCCTGCAAGAGGAGGGAGCACCCGCCAGTCAAGGGACATGGGGCCACACCAGTCAGGGGACAATTAGGAGGATTCTCTAGGATCCCTGGCAAGACTCAAAAGGCACATCCTGGCCTCTCCCATTCACATCACTCCAGAGAGACTAAGCAAAAGTTCATGGCCGGATGCCTGCTGCCTCTTCAATCCTTGCTCTTAGCAGTTCTCTGCACAGCGCCTGGTACCCAGCAGACTATGGAACAGCCAAACTGCAGTGGGTGGGAAGTAGGATCCCCGGGAGAGTCCAGGCAGCAGAGCACAGAATGAGGAGAGGAGGGAAGGTTGGGATCAGCCATGGAGGGGTAATGCAATCTCCTCTGGAGGGAAGGGGCCCCCACTGCCAGTTTCTTGTGGGCCTGTTCCCAGCTCTGCTCACCCCTCCCCTATTCTCAGCAGCTCTATCAAAGTGAGGGAGCAGGGACCAGAGCCTGCTCCTGCTCCGGGGACAGAGAAGTAGGATCAGGACCTACCTGGAAGTGGGGGGTGTCGTTCCCAGTGCCCATGGTGAAGATTTGATGCAGAAGCGCGCTCAGGAGGCGAGATTCCAGCTCCAGGGACAGTGGTGGCTTCAGTTTGCTGGCAGAAGAGAGGAGCCTGTCGTACACTTTGCAGCACCAGCATGGTGCTGGCACTGGCATGGACATCACCCCCTCCCCCACAGTGATCCCCTCCCCACAGCCACTGTAACGTTCCTGGAGTGAAATCCACCCCCCAGCCAGGAAAGAGGGGACGTTCCCGCCTCCTCTGCTGGGGGATGGGAACAGCCACAGCTGGGGGTAACCTAGGCGGAGGAGGATCTGTGACTCCCAGCTCTGGGCCCGATCAGCACCAGGGTTAGGGCAGCTGGACGGGAGGGTCCTGATACCTGAGGCTGCAAACCACGTCCATGGAGCTGGAAATGATGGAGCTCGGCTCTGACACCACAGGGAGAATTTCAATCAGCTCCTGGGAGACCCCAAGGAAACAAAACCATGTGTGAGACCAGGCCTCACAGACCCAGAGGCACTTCCCAGGGTGGAGGCCAAAGTGCTCTGCAGAAACAGCCAGTGTCACTCCCACCCCCAACCAGCTGGGCCCCCCGATTCCTCCCATCCATCAAACTTCCTTCCCCCTCTCCCACCCAATTCCCCCCTCCCCTCCCCTCCTTTCCCCTCCGGGCTTACAATTCCCCACTGCCAGCTCCTGATCAGTGTCACAATTATCCCCTTCCCTGCTCCCCAGCCCTCACCCCAGGAACCCCTGTCCTCTGCTTCCCCCTCCAACCCAACTAACGCTTCCTCCCATGTCTGGCTGCCTCGCCCCAGGGGCTGGGCACGGGGTCCCACTCACCACAATGCTCTCCACAAGGGCCGCTTTGGAAATATAGAGCTCCAGGGTGTCCCACCCCTGCTGCTGTGCCAAGACACACAGACTCAGCACAGCGTCGAGGAAGCGGAGCTGATGGGCCCTGTTCCCCATCAGCTAGGAGTGGGGTGGGGGGAGAGAGAGAGAGCCTGTTACATAGGGACCTCCCCGCCCAACCCAAACCAACTCTAGGGATCAGGACCTCCATGGGGTTGGACAGGGAAAGCCGCCCCTTCCTGAAACCAGTGTTGCCCGGCACAGACCGGGGTTGTAACTTGGACAGTGTCTGCGGGGAGCGGAAACCTTGGCCTGTGTGGGACAAATGTCCCCACTTTGGGGTGCCAGAGAACAGAGGAGACGTGTCCCCCCATTGGGGGTGAGGGATTCTCTTGGACAAAACCCCCCTGCCTGGGTGGAGATGGAACAAGGGGCAGGACGGACTCGGTGGCAGTGCAGCTGGGGGATTTTTGTACCTTATCTCTGCCCTGGAGATACTGATGGATCTCTGTTATGATGTCTTGTTCCAGGGACACATCTTCCTCCTCCTCCTCTTCCTCTTTCTCGTCCTCATGGGCACTGGGGGGCTCTGCACCAGGGGGGAAGGAGAAAGTATAATCCCTTCTGCTGCTGGGGGGATGCAGTGGACAGAGAAGGCTCCATGTTTCCCCTTTCTCTGTAAGAAGCCCCATGGCAGCGCGGGCCCCACCCTGCCCCTGCGAGAGACGCCCTCAGCCCCATGAGCCTCAGGGCCCCGTGGGAGTCGCCCCCCCCAACATGATCAGGGGAGGCTGGAGATCCCCAACTCCACCCAGCATCCCCTGCCGTGGGGTGTGGCTGTGCCCCCCCCACTAGTGTTAGTGGGGCTCACATGGGTCAGTCCCGGCACCTTGGCGAGCCGATGGGCACAGGGGGTTACTAGTCCCCCACCGCCCCAGTCCTCCTCCCTTTCCCCTTGGTCTCCCCTCACCTGCAAAGAGGGAGCATTCATCCACACGCCTGTCAGACCATGCAGAGGAGCTGCTGCCCCCTTGGGAGTACGAGGAGCTGCTGGTGTTTGTCCCAGAGTCGCTCAGCTCCTCCTCCTGGCTGGCGGGGGGCTCCTCAGGGACCAGGGTGGGGCTGGCGCAGGGCTCCTCAGGGGCCAGGGTGGGGCTGGCGGGGGGCTCCACAGTTGCCAGGGTGGTGGGTGGCTCCTGTTGGGCCCTGGGGTGCAGCTCCTGGCTCCTTGGCTTCCTGTGAAGGAAGCCCCAGAGCTGCCTTGCCCGGCTCCTGCCCTCTCCTGGCTCCCTCCTCCGTAGCTGTACCCGGGGCCACCTCCATTTGGGCCCAGAAGGTGCCTCAGGGTCAGCTAGGGGAGCTGGTGTCATCCACTTCCTGCAGCATGCCAGGCAGCTCCTCTGTTTATGCTGGCCACCAGCCTCTTCCCCGCCCGTGGGGCCAGCGGGGCCGCTCTCCTCCTCAGAAAGCCGGATGTTCTTTCCCTCTGGCTCTGGAGCCACCTGCCCGGCCTTCCTCCTGAGCATCTGCCTCAGCCGCTCCATCCTGGAACTGAGTGGGGAGCAGCCGTGAGTCTGGCTTCAAGGCAGCCTCTCATTAATGGGGTCTGCCTGCTCCCCGGCCCACCTCCCCTCCACTGAGGCAATTCCTCCTCCCCACACATCCCACCCCAGGGCACAGGAACCCTCATCCTGGGGAACAAACTCTGCCAAGGGACGGGCTGGGAGCCCTATTGGTGGGATATTTCCACCACACTGGAGATGGCTCTGGAGAACTCCACTTACTTACTCTAGATGGGATGGAGCTGGATGGCAGATGCTTGCTGTTGGTCCTTCCTTTACCCTCCTCCTCGATCCTCTGCACCCAGGTGGCCTAGAAGGGGTGCTGCAGAATCCCCTGCCAGCAGGGCAGGGGGTAGAAGTGGGGAGATCGAAAGTGACTGTGAAAACAAGACAATGTTTTATTGCCAGGGGATGGATAAACTCAGGCGAGCAGCCAGGGATTCACAACACTGACCGACGAACAGAAGGACACCTCCCATCTCAAGGTCTCCTAGTATCTCACGCACATTCCTGAAATGTGAGGGCCCAAGGGCTCTAGGGGAGTGTCTCCAGCCCCACTGTTGGAAACAGAGGCCTTGGCAGGAAAAGCCACTGCCTCAGGGTTGCACTGGGAGTCAGGGATAGAGCCGAGGATGGAGCCCAGGAGTCCTTTGTCCAGGCTCCCGCACTAACCGCTAGAGGAACACTCCCTTCCAGAGCTGGGAAGTGCTAGTCTCCCTGGCTCCGAGGGTGACCTGTTGTAGTGACTGACGCATTTGCTACTTGTCCCCCATCCAAAGCCAATAACACATCTCTGTGTTGGCAATCATGAGTTAGACCTTCTCAGCACCCCTCTGTCTCCTGCAGCTGTCAGGTATTCCTTGGATTATGGAGGCTTGGATGCTAACAGGACTGGAATTTGTTACTGGCTCCCTGGGTGGTTCTAGCCAATGAGGGTCTCAGTCTAGCCTCAGAGGCCCACACCCCCAGACACTAAAGATCAAGGTGGATTGATTTCATTCCAAATGATTTGGATTTATATTTTTGAATGATTTTCCTAATGAAAGATTGATTCTCATGAAATTCTAAGTGGTGGCCGATGACAGAACAAGGAGCAATGGTCTCAAGTTGCAGTGGGGGAGGTCTAGGTTGGATATTAGGAAAAACTTTTTCACTAGGAGGGTGGTGAAGCACAGGAATGGGTTACCTAGGGAGGTGGTAGAATCTCCATCCTTACAAGTTTTTAAAGGTCAGCTTGACAAAGCCCTGGCTGGGATGATTAAGTTGGGGTTGGTCCTGCTTTGAGCCGGGGGGTTGGACTAGAGACCTCCTGAGGTCTGTTCCAGCCCTAGTCTTCTAGGATTCTATGAATAGGTAACCATTAAAACATGCTGGTTTTGCAGGATACATAAGAACAAAAAGGTTAACTGAAACATTTTTTTTCATTTCAAACACACCGAGGTAAAGAAGTATCTCTAGTTCGTGCATTGAGCTGATTGTTCCTGGTCATAAACCTCCTTCCAGATTTTAGAGGTAGTAGCTCACATCTCCTCCTCTCTAGCGTTTATTCATATATTACAAGAGGAAAAGAAGCCTTCATTCTTTTTCAACTCCCAATCAGTTTCTTAAATTGGAATGAAGTAGCTGCATCAACTGAAATGAAGAAAATAGTCTTTTTGCACCTGCAGAAGAGGCTATTGCTGCCGAAATCTGGCTGAGTATTTCAACAACTTCTGCACCCCCAGGTGCTTAGGCCATGACTTCCAACAGTTCAGTGGTTTGACTTCCTCTGAAACTTGGAGCAAACATGGACTTCTTCATAGATGTATTTATTTAAATGACTTTCCTAGGCTAGAGCAACTATAGGCCTTAACATAGCTTGTCATAGTTTCAAATTTTATACTTGATAGGTTTGTTTAAAAAAAAAACCTTTTTAAATTTAAATTTTAAAAATCCAGTTTAAATTTAAAAAAAAATCTCTTTGGGGGGGTTTTCGTTCTGAAAAAGCCATTGATTGGTATTCCCCTTGATTTTAGAAGAACTACTTCATTTGAGAGAATCATAAACTGCTCATATTCTCTTAAAGGAGAGGAGGCAACAAAATTCATCATATCATAATTTGTTGCACCTTATTTGCTCAGTCTTAAACAAACAAGTGTCCAAAACTCTAGTTAGTCTCTTTTATGTAGGCCCAGCTAAGAGGTGGTAGGGGGGCAGGAATGCTGTCTCCGTCCCTGGACCAATATTAATTGCACAGGATATTGCCACAAAACCTCCATTTTACTGCCAAATTGTCTAAGCTATTCCTCTTCTGCGCTTCCTGGTTTATACGTTTCAAATCTACAAAACCTTCCCCTTGACCGTCACTGCCCATGCGGTGCAGCAGGCAGAGGAACGCGAGCAGTAACACTGTGACCCCAGAGGTAACTCAGCCCCCCTGTCACTCACTGACTCCACTAACCCTGAGCATCAACCCGAAGCCTGCGGCCTGCTTTGGGCATCGCTCCCATGGAAACCTGCAGGCTCATTTACTGACTTATGCAAATCACCTGTGGAGAGTTAGCTCTGACTGTCTGAATTCACTCGAAAGCAGTGGTTCCCAAACTTTAACAGCCTGTGGACCCCTTTCACTAAAATGTCAAGTCTCATGAACCCCCTCCCAAAAATGAATATTTCCAGGGATTTTCAACTTTACCTGAGTATAAATTAGAAAAGAAGTGATCTTGGAAATATACAATTTGTTTTTATGACATGCTTATTACACACTATTCATTATTAATTATTATTTATCATTACAGTATTCTTATTACATTATGAAAACGGCAACACTCTTCCAAGATCTCACTTTCGTAGCTTCTATCACTTGGAATAAGCCTGTTATAAGACAAGGCTCCTATGTTTCATCAAGGAGTATCAGATGTGAAACAAGCATAAAGGTATTTAAGAAGCCAACTTAAAGAGTTCCTCCTACACAAGCATTCAGGTCTTGAGCAGTCCAGGCAAACAACGCACATTACAATAAAGTTTAAACTTGTTCTTCATAATAATTGTAAAAACAATCCTAGCTGCCTATTTCATTTTAAAAATAGCCAAAAATATCGACCTCCCTTTCCATTTCCTATAAGGAGTCTTGAAATTTAAATCTCTTCAGTGTGATAGATATGCTTGCTTTGATCTGCTTACCTCTTGGAAGTCCAGGGGCTCTGGGCTGCTGGCCCCATGGTGCCTGGGGTCCCTAGGGGCAGCTCTGTCCGCCATTAGGGAATTTTTTCCTGAGAACCCCCTGTAACATTTCGTGAACCCCCAGGGGTTCACGAACCTCAGTTTGGGAACCACTGCTCTAAAGTCACAATGCCCTTCAGCTTACAATACCAATGTAAGGGACAAGAGGGAAGGAGGAAGAGGGAAGCAAAATGATCAAATTCCAAACACCCCCAGCGAGTCACAGATTCATAAATTCCAAGCCCAGAAGAAACCACTGCAGTCTGACTTTCTGTTTTGCTTCGGCCATAGAACGTCCCTCAAAATAATTCCCATAGGAATTAGAGCAGATTTTTTAGTAAAACACCCAATCTTGATTTTAAAACAGGCAAGTTGTGGAAAATCCAGCACAAGCCTCAGTGAATTGCTCCAAACTCTGATGTTTAAAATGCTCGCCTTTTTTCCAGTGTGTATTGGTCTAGCTTCAACTTACAGCCATTGTCTGCTCATAACCTTTATCTGGTAAAGTGAAGAGCCCATTAGTAAATATTTGTTCCCATGGGCTCACCGCTTAACCTTCTCTTAGATTGAGCTCCTGTAGTCTGTCACCACAGGGCAGGTTTTCTAATCCTTTCATCATTCTTGTGGCTCTTCTGTGAACCGTCTCTGATTTATCAGCATCTGTCTCAAATTGTGGACATCAGAAATGGACACAATATTCCAGGAGTGGTTGCACCAGTGCCCAGTACAGAGATATCGAACCTCTATACCTCTACTTGAGAATCTGCTAGGACAGAGTCCTCTATCTTGTCCTTAGAGCCTATATTTTTTCTTACCTTCTACACAGATGACGATTTCTTTCAAAAAAATCNCTTAGAGCCTATATTTTTTCTTACCTTCTACACAGATGACGATTTCTTTCAAAAAAATCCACACCGATATGAAAAAAAATTCCTCAGAATGTCCTCCACAACAACCACCTCTTGGTCCTCTGAGAGAACCGCGAGATGGAGACTTGCTGCAGCAAGGCTACAGGGGGTCTCTGAGGTTCCCCCTGCCCTGCATCCCTGTCCTGCCTGGCTGTTGTCAAGGGAGCTCTGTGAGGTCACAGACGCCTCATCATCTTTGCCCAATAGGCTGAGTTCCTGCCAAAGGCCTTTGTGAAGTCACTGCCACACCCACCTTTCCCTTGCAGGCCTGATGCCTGCCCCTGGCCAGCCTGGTTGGATGTTTGAGCTGCACCCTGGATCTCCCCACTTGCTCATTATTGATTCTGGGGAGCGACCAGGCCACCTGGTAAAACAGCAGAGTCTGTTCCTCACCCCACACTGAGTTTTTCATAGAGGCACAGATTGTGATACAATTCCATCTCATAATGTGGTCTCTATTTCCAGGGCTATGAAATGTCACACACTTTGCACCATATTAAGCCCAATTCTTGTTGTGCCTTTCTTGGCTAGATCGAATTAGCCCTGCCCCATGATATCCGATCTCCCCGTCCTGCTGGGAGCCCCCGAGCCAGGAGCACCCCAGTAGGGGCCTCCTTGCTGTTTGTCTGCCGGGCTGGTGACAGGACTTCCTCTGCATGGGGATATCAGATGCACCTCCAGAGGCAGTGCAGAAGTGAGTGCACTGCATCAGCCCAGCGTTGGGCTCAGGGCTTTGGCCTTGGCAGCTTCTGCTCCAGTCACATCTCTGGGTGCCCGGACTCAGAGCTTCTGGCCCCCTGTGGCTGCAGCCAGTGCGGGGGAACTGGGCTCAGGACTTTCATGCCCCTCCCCACTCCTGCTGGCACTCTGGGTGTCCGGGCTCAGGTCTTCTGCCAGGCATCTGCAGCTGGGGCTCGGGGCTTCCCTTGCCGTTCCTTCTGGGGCTCAGGTGTCTATTTTTCTAGATGTCCCGAAAATGGTAGGAGCCGAGGTGCTCCCAAGTAGTAGGTAGGAGCTGAGGTGCTCCCAACAGCAGGAACCCTCCTGCACATCTGGGAACCTCCTCTAGCTTCAGAAAGGTTGCTGGCTGCTGCCCTTGGAGCCCAGGTCTGAAGGCACCACACACGTGAGGGTGGCCATGCTGTGACCCCTACAACAACCGCTGAACTCCCCTATTCTCCTATTTTGGTCAGGACCCCCATGGTTACAATACCATGACATTTCAGATGGAAACATTGGTCAATTTCAAGGCCAGAGGGTTTTTAAATTAGTCAAACTGAGCCCTGAATTTGGTAGGGACCCGGCTATTATGGAAGTCCTAGCAGGTTTGCACTCCCGGTTCTCCTGAAAGGCCATTGAGAATTCATGCTGCCTGAGAAACTTCCCAGAATAAGCTACCAGGACTGGGAGGGATGAAGGAAACCAACCAAAGCCTGAGTTAGGATGGAGAGCATTGATCCGAGCGATGTTTGAACCCCTCCACCCCCACCTGCCTGCCTGCCGTGAAACGAACAGAGGGGCACTGATTTCTATTGGTGAACTTGCTACAGACCGTGGGCTTCAGCACAAGCCATGGAGCCCATACTCTGACCTCTTGGATAAACAGCAACGTTGGCTTTTTAGAAACCTTCCCCCCCAGTGCTCTGCATCCACTTGGGATTGTGCCCAGCAGAGGCTGGTGGAGGGGAGGGGAAGGCAGAGGAGGCCATGCAAATGTTGTGGCGTCTGCACTACCCCACAGACACACACCCAGCAATGCACGGCATAATAGCCAGGGCAGTAAATGATTTGGCCATAACCTCCAAAATCCTCAGTGTTGAAAGTACAATTTATCTAGAAAACAATGGGAGGGAGGGGTTAGAGAGTTGCAGTAACCACCTGGATTTCCAGTCTCTGGCCAGGCACATCCCCCTCTCCACAGTTTTCACTGAGATCTTCTCCAAACTGGTCCTGCTGATATAATCTGAGGTCACATCCTGGCCTGCAGGGACATTGGCAGGATCTTCACTGTTCCCAGCTGCAGCATCACCCTTGTTATCCTGCCTGATAAGGATCCCGCCAGGGCTCAGCTAAATGGCATGTATCATGACAGGCTCTTTGCTGAGGGCCCTTGACAGCACCCGCACCCAAACCCCTCAACCCCAGCCCCACCCCAGAGCCTGCACCCCCAGCCGAAGCCCTCACTCTCTCCCACACCCCAACCCCAATTCTGTGAGCATTCATGGCCCTCCATACAATTTCTATACCCTGATGTAGCCCGTGAGTCAAAAAGTTTGCCCATCCCTGGTCTAAGGCCACCAAATGTTCGCAGTTACATGGCCCATGAAGCTCGCTTCCATCACTCACTGGTTAAAGCCCCTTTGTGCTTTCTCCCGTTCTGCCCCCCAAACTCGGGAGGAGCTCCCTGTAAACATCAGCAAAACGACCTCCTCATCCCAGGGATTGTTTGATTCTTCAATTATTCCCATGTCCAGCAGGCTTGCCAGCTCCTTCTGAACCTGCTGCTGCAATGTACCAGTTCTGTGGGGTGCTTTGCTGGGTGCAGGTTGTGATCCCACAGTGTTAATCTTAGGCAACTTTTGTGAGTCAGGCCTGGCCTGCTAGATAATACTTGGCAGTGACTTTGCAGCACAGTCATAAACTCTGTCTTTTCAGTTACGGTGACCTCGTCACACACCTCAATGCTCTCGAGTGGTATTCAGGCATCAGATCCGTAAGGGGCTGTCTTACAATCCTTTGCACAGAATAGCATCTTGACAACAGCTTCACTAGTGTGATGCACTTTTAACAGCCCGAGGTGCATCCCTGCTATGGGGCCTGTGTACTTTGCAGGTAACAGTGTGACCCCTCCCTACCACCTCCGAAGGCCCCTCCCATCAGTTTTGCCGTTTGTACTTTTCCACGAGGAGTAACAACTGCAGCAGATCACCTGCATCAAATGATCACTCACAAGGACAGCAGGACCCCGTTTATCCCATCAAATTGGGACCAGGGCCAGACTGGTTAACTAAAACTTCAGATAATCGGATGAATGGGAAAGTGCGAGGCTGCAGCGCCATCTAGTGACCATAGCAGATACTGCTCATTTCTGGACCTGTGTGTTCTGGTTGTTGGGTTAATATGGAGAACCGGATAATGGAGGGTCGGATAAACAGGGTTCTACTGTATTGTGCTCATCCCATTCTTTCCGAGCTGCTTGGCTTTTAGTGAGGCTTCGCTTCGCTATTCCAATCATGGATTTAGGGAAACCTAATTTAGGCTCCTCCCTGTGAAAGGGAAAGGAAAAGTGAAGTGCTTCAGTAAGAGTAAACTTACCAGAATGAAATGGTTCCATTTTTTTCTGTTTCAAAAGGGCATTTGGCTTCAGAATTTTATTTCATTTTTGATGAGATTGTGTCTTTTCTGTTTTGTGGCATACAAGCAGAGAAGTTAGAGAAACCATAAAATTCTCTTGCTGGAAGTTCGCAATGTTTTGCTAATTTGTTTCTTAGGAGCCAGAACAATAATGTGTGTGGAATCATCATTACTGTGTATTCTGTGTAGTTATGTTGTTGGCTTCTTTAGGAAATTTGCAAAAGAGGATCACTGGGAAAGCCTGTCCCCGCCCATTCCCCTCCCACACACACACATACGCACTGCACATTTGCTGCCCACTGGTGCTGCCTGATCAGTAGCATTGTGACATCAGAGATAACCCACCACTCAGCACTCCCTCCCTCCAGTTCATTTTCATACTTGGGGAGAATGGCTAGCAACCTGGCTACCATGGCAACAGTTACCTTTGACAACTGATTGCCCCCAGAACATCATCACAGAAAGGAAGTTTGTAATGAAACAGGGCCACATTTGGACAGGCAGGACAGCCTCCTGCTGTGCTCATTTGGGTTTGTACTGTGATAGGGTCCAGTGTTTTTTTCCAAAGGGCAGTTGTTTGCTACTTTCCATAGTAAGGGCCAGGTGAAAACAAGAGGAAAAATTCCAGCTCTTTTTCTTGGATATTGTTTATCTGCTTCTTACACATTCAGGGTTCTAGCTTAGAACTTTCACTGAAACAGAAGTTGCATAAAATGAGTTTTGTTTTAATACAGTTTAATTTAATTACTTTCCATACTCTGATCAACACAGCACTGAGTGGTGAAACAGAGATTTTCACAAAGATAACAATGGCAATAAACTATATACTGAAAACAACACATGAGTAAGAGCTTCATTGTTTAAATAACACATATATAAAATATTTTCTTTCTATTTAAAAAAAAACAAAGGAAATCAACAAACAAAAAACCCTTCCTTTAACGTTACTTAAGTTTGCTTTCATCAATAAACTAAATCATAAAATAATTAGGAAATACAAAGTCAAGGTTTTAAAAAGGATTAAAAGTTTACAAAGTTTTGCATTCTCAGGTTAGCAAAGGTCATGCTCCCAAAGTTCAAGTAAATTGGAAAACCAGCATCATACATTGCAAGTAGCACCCTGGGCCGGCAAACAGGATGGAACATGGCAGGTACCATTGCTGGAGCAGATGCTGCATGCCAGGGACCAAGTCACGCTCTCCGCCGCACTGTTACAGCCCCTTGGGAATCAGTGATGAGAATGATGTTAAACCTACCCCGGGCCATTCCACCAGCACAGTGTAACCACACCCTGTCCTTCCCCTGGATTGCTCCAACCTGCCTCCTAGAGCAGGTGCTGGGTCGGGGAGACAAGGGATGTGTTCTACATCAGGCACAGAGCCCATATCCCCCCAGCGGCAAAAACCTTTGCAAAACTTTTCAAGATAATGCATCTGCAGGTGATTATCCCCTGTCCCCTAGAGAAATACGGTGTATTTTAATGAGTCTGCCCTTGCTTGTCTTGATGATCAGAGCTCAGAGGTGCTACAGGGATCCTCTCCCAAATGATGCTATGCCAAACATAAACGCACTTCCATCCTATACTTTGAAATCAAGAAAGACGACATCTCTCCGAAGGTAGGAGTGAACACTATTTCCAGTACAATAAAACTGAAATCTCCTTTTGTTAGTTACATCAGGAAATAGCTCTTTTCAGAACACCTTGCCCAAGGCAGAAATTTGCAGAAGTCAACTTGTTGATTATTTGAATCTATAATGCAGCCACGTGGGAACAGAAAGGAGATTGTTCTGAGTCTTTCACATGAATTCTCTCTTACAGTCCATACCTCGGGTGACTTCTGGAGTGGATTATTGCAATGTTCTCTCCCATGAGCCACTCAGCCCAAGCACAGCTACTGCCAAATGCAGGTGTCCACTGAATTGCAGGGGATATTACACCTAGGAGGACATCCGGGACCATTGAAACTAATTGGGAATTTTGCCATAGACTTCAGTGAGGCTGAGATTAAATATGTGGGGAGTGATGGTCAAGCATTCTCACTGGGGAGTCTCCTACACCTGGAGGTCATTTCCCTGGGCACACACGTCCAAACTCTGAGTTTTCAAGGCACAGCGTAAGGCTCATCTCTTTCTCTGAGTGCCGTGTGGAGGTTTGGTTGTGGCGAGCACGGCGTGTTGGAATGCATGTTCATTAACACTTTGTAGAACATCACTGCTTTGCCGAGCAGAGACAATGTCTACCAAGGCTCAGTCCAATGAAAATAAATCATTTTCTGTGAATCGGATGGGCTTTCAGTGACATGGTCCGCTCAGATGCTCTACTGAGCATTATGTAGAATGTGTTTACATTAGTCTTTTCTCTGATGTTTTTAACTCTATCTTTCCTTGAATTACATAGAGGGGAATTCTACAGCCTCTTTTGAGAGCACTTTTCGCTTGCAGATAGATAGATAGATAGATAGATAGATAGATAGATAGATAGATAGATAGATAGATAGATAGAAAGAAAATGTTTTTTAGGATCTGAGATCTGTGAACAGGCAGGAGAGCTCCTTTAGCATTAAAAATGTATTTATGGTCATCAATCCTGCACTTCCTTTAAAAGTGGGGGTAGGAAATAGCTTAATAGAAATTTGCTAGAATGTAACTATCTGATCTCTGGTTCTGATTGTCTCTTTAGAAGGAATTTGGTCTGCAGAAGCATTTGGATTCACCGGTCTTTTTATGAAACACTGAATAAACACACAGAAATTACCAGATTGAATCAGACCTGAGCTCCATCTAGTGTCTTGTCTCTGATAGTGACTAGTACCAGATGTTTCAAAAGAAGGTTTAATAACCTTCAATAGGCAGATGTGGAATAATCAGCCCTTTCCCCCATCTCGCCCTGATCTCTCATAGTTAGAGAAGAGATTGGTTTAAGCCCTGAAGCATAATGTTTAGTATCCCTTAAGCATCCGCATCCACACACCATGCCATATAAAACTGTCAAATCCCTCCAGTTTCTTTGTGGTTCTGCTTAACAGCACTCCTAGGATCTACAGACATTTCCCAACTTCTCAGCTCATCCAGAAGAACAGTTCAGACCAGCAAGGCACTGAGCACGTTAGCCCCAATCCAAAGAAACATATAAGCACATGCTTAACTTTAAGCAACTTTAAGAATGTAAGAAGCCCCATTGAAATCAACATGCTTAAAATTCTGGGGGCTCCACTTCAGGAAAGATGGAGATAGATTGGAGACAGCCCAGGGGAGAGCAATAAAAACAATAAAAGGTTTAGAAGCACTGGGGGATGGACTAGATGACCTCTTCAAGCCCTACGTTTCTATGATTCTATGAAAAGATATGTACCTGCTTAAATGTTCTGCTGGACTGAGGGAAGAATGCTCAGATCCATGCAGGATCAAGCCCTAAATGACTTATTGTTCTTTGCTTGGATGCATTTGATGAAAGAAGTCAAGTCCTTCTTCCTTTCTATCTTCTGTAGAACTGCACGTTAAGCAAGCTGCCTTTGAAGTTGAATAATCATTTTATTTGTTTCAGAGAAGCAGCCGTGTTAGTCTGTATCCGCAAAAAGAACAGGAGTACTTGTGGCACCTTAGAGATTAACAAATTTATTTGAGCATAAGCTTTCGTGGGCTAAAACCCACTTATTTGTAATATTTGTCTGAATGCCGACTGACTGACATGCTATTTGGCCAAAACCAAAGAGTGTGTAAAGAAATAAATGACATGTGTGTGTATGTACGGCATGTGTATGAATATGTACACACACACACACACACACACACACACTTTTTCTTGATCTTTGGCCACAAAAAACATACCACACATACATACCTGATGATCACACTAGACGTTCACTACCTTTTACATTGCCAGGGTGTTATGAATGAGAACCAAGCCATCCCCATAATTTCACAAACTGGAATGTGCGACATGAGCTAAGTACAATTAACAATTATATGATTTGGCAATCACTATTGTGACATGGGGTGAGGAAAGAGGTGCATTGAGGATATTGATATATGATTAAATAGGTTTACAGGCAGTTTCTTATCTCTATAAAGACAGGTTAAAAGATAAATCTAAACATAGAATATTTTTTCTTATCATTATAAATATATGTTTCTAAAAATATATTCACTGTTGTTAATTTTCTCAGAAATATTCACCCCTGGCTACACACTTTTTGTCTGATCATTAGAAGTGTACGTAAGGTAATTTTTCAGCAGCCAAAGAACAAGAAGCTACAGGATTTAGTCAGCATGGCTGTAGTGTCCAGAAGGGATACATTTAGAAGCTCCATTTTTGAAATATTTTCTCAATGAAAGTATGTGCATAATGTGTTCTAGTTGGTAGCCGATGATTTAAAAACATGGAGGCATATTTCGGTGGGGGAAACTGTCAACCAATAACCCAAGAGTGCGATGCAAACTATGCGTTCCTCCTAACCATGTTATTGTTCCCAGGTATAATGGAGATCCACGGATTCTACTACTGTCTAAGGCACCAGTCCCACAAAATTGAACATATTCCTTAATTTTATTTATGTGAGGCATTCCACTGAGTCTGGGAGGCTACACTAATAAGTGAAATTAAAATATCAACAGAATACGGGTCAAAATGTGTAAATCAGACTAAATGGCAGGGTAATGCACTTTCCTAGAGATAAAGGATTTTTTTCTCCCTTAGAAGAAGTGAAGGAGTGATGGGTTTTCCCATCAGTTGTTCACGGTTCCATTCCATGACTCAAAGGGTCTTTACTCATATGACCACAGTTCTTTATATTAGCATACACCATTTGCATAAGAACGAATGCCTTCCTTTATGGTTATCCCGCAGCTAGCGCCCAAGGCTGAATGAATGGCTGGAGGAAATTGTACGGCAGTGATCGAGTTCATTCTCACAGGAGTGACGGATCGTTTGGAGCTGCAGGTCCCCCACTTTGTGCTGTTCCTAGTGATCTATATTATCACCCTGGTGTGGAATCTGGGGATGATGGTTTTAATCAGGATCGACCCCCAACTCCACACCCCCATGTACTTCTTTCTCAAGAATTTATCTCTCGTGGATGCCTGTTACTCCACAGTCGTCACTCCCAAGATGCTGATGAGCTTCTTAGCCGAGAGGAAAGCTATTTCCTATACAGCTTGCATCATCCAATATTTTAGCTTCATATTGTTTGTCATCTCTGAGTGCCATCTGCAACCCTCTGCTGTCTATGGTCATCATGTCACCAAAGCACTGCCTACGGCTGGTGGCTGGTTCATATCTATGGGCCTTCCTGAACTCTGTGATACACACCAGCGGTTTGCTAAGATTATCCTATTGTGACTCCAATATCCTGAATCATTTTTTCTGTGATCTCAACCCACTTCTAAAGCTCTCCTCTTCTGGCACCGCCATCAATCAGCTACTCGTTTTCCTCTTTGGCAGTCTGATTGAGGTGATCAGCATTGTGACCATCCTCATCTCATACATCTTAATTATTGTGACTGTGCTGCGAATCCGCTCCACCGAGGGCAGGCGCAAAGCCTTCTACACCTGCACCTCCCACCTGACGGCCGTCTCTATGTTCCATGGGACAATTCTCTTCATGTATTTCTGACCCAGCGCCAGCTACTCGCTGGACACAGACAAAATGGCCTCCGTGTTCTACACGGTGGTGATCCCCATGCTGAACCCCCTCATCTACAGTCTGAGGAACAAGGATGTGAAGGACGCCCTGAGGAGATCAATAGAGACAAAATTGAGGGCCCATTTTCCCCCAAAGGGTGCCATAATAGGACAACCAAATCCTTTAATGGCTTCTCTGGACACATAAGGCCTGTCTCCACTTCGAGGTGGATCGAAGCTGCCGCGATCAATCCACGAATCCACGGGGGACAATTTAGCCGGTCTAGTGAAAACCAACTGAATTGACCCCGATTACTCTCCCATCTATTGCACCAGAACGAGATGAGTAAAGGGAGTCTATGGGAGAGTTTCTTCTGTTGACCCAGCGCAGTGTGAACCCCGTGGTAAGCAGATCTAAGCTACGTCGATTTCAGTGATGCTACTAACGTAACACAAATTGTGTAGCTTAGATCGATCTGTCCCTGTAGTGTAGACATGCCCATGGGCTCTGATTCAGAAAGTCCTTAAGCACCTGTTTAAGTATGTCTCCTTTTGACTTCAGTGGGGCTTAAGCACATGTTTAAAGTTAAAGGTGTATTTAAGTGCTGGTTTGAAGAGAGACGCGTTCCTGACTAGAGGACTTATGTGCATAAAAAAGCCATGTCGGTTATTAAATGATGGTTTGCTCCCTGTGTCTATAATAAAAAAACCTTGAAATTGATTTTTCAGTGTAAGATGTAAGAGGGTGATTTAAATATTGTTTAGAATTACTGCATAAAAGGGAAAAGTTCACACTGCAACAATGGATTCATGAGCAATGACCAGGACGGGTTTTAATGTCCAAAAACGTTGACAGATATTTGTTCAATTCCATTTTGTGGTTTTGCTTCAATCAGATCCACAGCCCAACTCCTCTGTTTTTTGGGAGACATTTGTGTGCATGAAATGATATTCAACCTGTGTCTGTTGAAAGGGAGAATGTCGTGAATGCTCAGTGGGGTCTGATATTTCTTGAGTACTCACATCAAGAGTCCCACACACAACTCTTTGTGAATTTAGGAGTCACACAATTAAAGACCAGGTAGTTTAGGTGACCAAACATATACAGACACATTTTCAAGGATCGTCGTTGATTGTGAATGCCACAGTTATTGGGATCTCAATGTAAAAGACCTTGGACCTTATTTTCCTAAGTGCTGAGTACTTACAGCTCCCATTCACTTCAGCTGGAGTGGTGGAGTTTCTGGAATCAGGACCGAGCGGACTGAAGTTGGGCACCCATAAACAGAGGCTACCAAAATCACTGGCCATTGCTGAAACTTTTGGGCATGGCAAATTACAACAGTGAATACCAAAAGCACCAGACACCTCACAGTACGTCCACACTGCAATGTAAGCCCAGGGTTCAAACTCATGATCAAGTCAAGCTCTCTTCTATCTACACACAAATTGGGGCTCTGGCTCTTAAGGGGACGGGGAAAGGGAAGGGGAAGGGCAGGGCTGTTATCTGACGTTTATCTGCTGGAAAGCATGGAGGTTCTAGGGCTCCTCTCTGAAACAATTATAAGAATTTTTAAAAATGGACAAGTCATCTTGTCTCCTAGCTTCATTCCAGAAGTTGGCTGAACTGTTATGCCTGAAACTTTCAAGAAAACAATTAAGCTAGAAACAGACACCCAGCGTGGGAAATCGCAGTCCAAAGGCTTAAAGTTTGGCAAATTTATAACAAACTGAAAATGACATCTTCTAATTGAAGGTCTCAGACAGACTTAACTAACAGTACTGCTACCAGCACCAAATACAGTGGACAATTGATTTGTGAATCCCATTCACCTAGGCCAGTGGTTACCAAACTGGAGTTTGTGAACCCTGGGGGTTTGCGAAATGTTACAGGGGGTTCTTGTGCAAAAATTCCCTAATGGTGGACAGAGCTGTCCCTAGGGACCCCAGACAGCATGGGGCCAACAGCCTGGAGCCCCTGGACTTCCAAGAGCTAAGCAGATCAAAGCAAGCATATCTATCACAACTTCAAGACTTCTTATATGAAATAGAAAGAGAGGTGGATATTTTTGCCGTTTTTAAAAATTAAATAGGCTGCTAGTGTTGTTTTTAAATTATTATGAAGAACAAGTTTAAGCTTTGTTGTAATGTGCGTTGTTTGCCTGGACTGCTCAAAACCTGAATGCTTGTGTAGGAGGAGCTCTTTGAGTTGGCTTCTTAAATACCTTCATGCTGTTTCACATCTCATACTCCTTGATGAAACATAGGAGCTTTGTCTTATAACAGGTTTAATCAAAGTGATACAAGCTATAAAAGTGAGATCTTGGAAGAGTGTTGCCATTTTCATAATGTAATAAAATTACTGTAATGATAAATAATAATTAATAATAGTGTGTAATAAGCATATCATAAACACAATTTTATATTTCCAAGATCACTGCTTTTATAATTTATACTCAGGTAAAGGAGAAAATCCCTGGAAATACTAATTTTTAGGAGGGGGTTCGCGAGACTTGACATTTTAGTGAAAGGGGTTCACGGGTTGTTAAAGTTTGGAACCATTGACCTACACTCTTTGTTCCAGAATGTCTGTGACAAGGAGTTCCACTGGCCAAATATGGATTATCTGTAAACAATTTTCTTTTCTCAGTGTTATATGTACAGATTGCCAATGTAATTGAATTTTCCCTTTTTTGTGTGTTGTGATACACAGTAAATATAAATGCCTGATCTACTTTCATAGGCTTTAAGATCAGAAGGCACCATTAGATCATCAAGTCTGTCCTCCCATATAACACAGGCCATTACATTTTACCCATTTATGCCTGCATTGAGCTCCATGGCTTGTGTTTGACTAAGGCCGGGTCTACACTAGGATTTTATATCATGGAATCGTAGAGCAACAGGGTTAGAAGCGACTGCAAGGGTCATCTAGCATTTGTTGTGTCTAAACCATCCATGAAACTTTGTTCCAAAGGTTAATCACCCTCAGTGCTAAAAATTTGTCTGGCTTCACCCTCCAGACATTGAGTCTTGCTCTGTCTTTCTCTGCTAGATTAGAGAGCCCATTATTACCCACAGTTTTCTCCCCTGAAAGTCTCACTTGATCATTTTTTACAAGATAAATAGATGAAGCTCTTTAAGCCTATCACTGTCAAGCAATTTCCCCAGCCTCAAATAATTTTTGTGGCTCTTTTCTGCACCCTCTCCAATTTTTCAAAAACCTTTTTGAAATGTGGACCCCGAAACTGGACGCAGTCAGTTTCACAAATGCCATGTACATAGATAAAATACTTCCCATGCTCCAACTCATCAACCCTCTGTTTGTGTATCCAAGGATCTCATCAGCCCTTTTGGCCACAGCATTGCCCTGGGAGCTCACGATGAGTTGGTTGCCCACAGTGGCCCCTAAATTGGGGGGAGGGATAGCTCAGTGGTTTGAGCATTGGCCTGTTAAACTCAGGGTTGTGAATTCAATCCTTGAGGAGGCCACTTAGGGATTGGCACAAAATCAGTACTTGGTTCTGCTAGTAAAGGCAGGGGGCTGGACTCAATGACCTTCCAGGTCTAGGAGATGGGATATCTCCATTAATTTATTTTATTCTTTTCAGGGAACCTGTGTTCCATAATACAGTGCCCTAGTCTGTGGGTCGAGCCTGGATTTCCTGTTCTGAGATGATAACTTTGCATTTTGTTTTCATGGGCCCAGCTCACCAAATGCTCAAGACCAATCTGTGTGCCTGCCCTGACCTCCACATTGTAACCACCCTGCCAATGCTTGGGCCATCCACAAATTTTATCTGCAGTGATTTTATATTTCCTTCCATATCCGGATGACTGCAAAAAGGTGAATGTAGTGCCCATCTTTAAAAAAGGGAATGAGGAGGATCCAGGGAACTACAGGCCAGTCAGCCTCACCTCAGTGCCTGGAAAAATCATGGAGCAGGTCCTCAAGGAATCAATTCTGAAGCACTTAGAGGAGAGGAAAGTGATCAGGAACAGTCAGCATGGATTCACCAAGGGCAAATCATGCCGGACTAACCTAATTGCCTTCTATGAGGAGATAACTGGCTCTGTGGATGAGGGAACAGCAGTGGATGTGTTATTCCTTGACTTTAGCAAAGCTTTTGATACGGTCTCCCACAGTATTCTTGCCGCCAAGTTAAAGAAGTATGGGCTGGATAAATGGACTATAAGGTGGATAGAAAGCTGGCTAGATCATCGGACTCAACGTGTATTAATCAATGGCTCCATGTCTAGTTGGCAGCCCATTTCAAGCGGAGTGCCCCAAGGGTTGGTCCTGGTGCCGGTTTTGTTCAATATCTTCATTAATGATCAGGGGGATGACATGGACTGCACCCTCAGCAAGTTTGCAGATGACAGTAAACTGGGAGGAGTGGTAGATACGCTGGAGGGTAGGGATAGGATACAGAGGGACCTAGACAAATTAGAGGATTGGACCAAGAGAAATCTGATGAGGTTCAACAAGGACAAGTGAAGAGTCCTGCACTTAGGACGGAAGAATCCCATGCACTGCTACAGACTACGGACCGAATGGCTAAGCAGCAGTTCTGCAGAAAAGGACCTAGGGGTTACAGTGGACGAGAAGCTGGATATGAGTTGACAGTGTGCCCTTGTTGCCAAGGAAGCTAACGGCATTTTGGGCTGCATAAGTAAGGGCATTACCAGCAGATCGAGGGACGTGATCTTCCCCTCTATTCGACATTGGTGAGGCCTCATCTGGAGTTCCATGTCCAGTTTTGGACCCCACACTACGAGAAGGATGTGGAAAAATTGGAAAGAGTCCAGCGGAGGGCAACAAAAATGATTAGGGGTCTGGAGCACATGACTTATGAGGAGAGGCTGAGGGAACTGGGATTGTTTATTCTGCAGAAGAGAAAGAGGGGGGATTTGAAAGCTGCTTTCAACTACCTGAAAGGGGGTTCCAAAAAGGATGGATCTAGACTGTTCTCAATGGTACCAGATGACAGAACAAGGAGTAATGGTCTCAAGTTGCAGTGGGGGAGGTTTAGGTTAGATATTAGGAAACATTATTTCATTAGGAGGGTGGTGAAGCACTGGAATGAGTTACCTAGGGAGGTGGTGGAATCTCCTTCCTTAGAGGTTTTTAAGGTCAGGTTTGACGAAGTCCTGGCTGAGATGATTTTTTGGGGGTTAGTCCTGCTTTGAGCAGGGGGTTGGACTTGATGACCTCCTGAGGTGCCTTCAAACCCTGATATTCTATGATTCTATGATCACGGATGAAAATATTGAATAGCATCAAGCCTAGAACTGATCCCTGCAAAACCCAACTAGGAACAGCCTCGTTCACTGACAATGGCCCCTTTGTCAACTGCCTTCTTAGATATGTCGGTTAATCAGTTTTTAGTCCATTTTATGTGTGTTATACTGATATTGTATAGTGTTTATATTTTTATCTGAATGTTTTCTCCTACTAAATCAAATGCCTCCGAGAAATCAAAATCTATTTCATATCCATGGTTCCCTTGTTCAGCCAAATGTGTACTCTCTGTACAAGGCTGTAATCAATTTTATTTGAGAAGACCTGTTTTCCATAAACCATGTTGTTGTTTGGCATTAATTATATTCCTAGACTTTTTTTTAAACTAATCCCATTCCAGCTTTTCCATTGTTTCCTAATTTGTAAAATATATTTTAAAATTTTCCCTTTTTTAAAAATACTTTATGTTTAACACAGAACTGTTCTGTATTCACTTTTTTTTTTTTTTGGTTCGGCTGCTGCTGCCTGATTGTGTACTTCTGGTTCCAATGAGATGTGGTCAGTTCATAACTCTGGTGTTTGTAACTCTAAGGTTCTCCTGTTGATGCTGTTTAACATCCTCCTGGACTGCTAATAGGCTAGAAAGTATTTCATCATCACATGTGATATAGAATCATAGAATCATAGAATATCAGGGTTGGAAGGGACCTCAGGAGGTCATCTAGTCCAATGCCCTGCTCAATGCAGGACCAATTCCCAACTAAATCATCCCAGCCAGGGCTTTGTCAAGCCTGACCTTAAAAACCTCTAAGGAAGGAGATTCCACCACCTCCCTAGGTAACGCATTCCAGTGCTTCACCACACTCCTAGTGAAATAGTGTTTCCTAATATCCAACCTAAACCTCCCCCACTGCAACTTGAGACCATTACTCCTTGTTCTGGTATCTGCTACCACTGAGAACAGTCTAGATCCATCCTCCTTGGCACCCCTTTTTAGGTAGTTGAAAGCAGCTATCAAATCCCCCGCTCATTCTTCTCTTCTGCAGACTAAACAGTCCCAGGTTCCTCAGCCTCTCCTCATAAGTCATGTGCTCCAGACCCCTAATCATTTTTGTTGCCCTCCGCTGGACTCTTTCCAATTTTTCCACATCCTTCTTGTAGTGTGGGGCCCAAAACTGGACACAGTACTCCAGATGAGGCCTCACCAATGTCGAATAAATGGGAACGATCACGTTCCTCGATCTGCTGGCAATGCTCCTACTTATACAGCCCAAAATGCCGTTAGCCTTCTTGGCAGCAAGAGCACACTGTTGACTAATATCCAGCTTCTCATCCACTGTGACCCCTAGGGTCCTTTTCTGCAGACCTGCTACCTAGCCATTCGGTCCGTAGTCTGTAGCAGTGCATAGGATTCTTCCATCCTAATTGCAGGACTCTGCACTTGTCCTTTTTGAACCTCATCAGGTTTTTTTTTTTGTCCAATCCTCTCATTTGTCTAGGTCCCTCTGTATCCTCTCCCTACCCTCCAGTGTATCTACCACGCCTCCCAGTTTAGTGTCATCTGCAAACTTGCTGAGAATGCAATCCACACCATCCTCCAGATCATTAATAAAGATATTAAAGAAAACCGGCCCCAGGACCGACCCTTGGGGCACTCCGCTTGAAACCGGCTGCCAACTAGACATGGAGCCATTGATCACTACCTGTTGAGCCCGACGATCTAGCCAGCTTTCTATCCACCTTATAGTCTATTCATCCAGCCCATACTTCTTTAACTTGGCGGCAAGAATACTGTGGGAGACCGTATCAAAAGCTTTGCTAAAGTCAAGGAATAACACATCCACTGCTTTCCCCTCATCCACAGAGCCAGTTATCTCCTCATAGAGGGCAATTAGGTTAGTCAGGCACGACTTCCCCTTGGTGAATCCATGCTGCCTGTTCCTGATCACTTTCCTCTCCTCTAAGTGCTTCAGAATTGATTCCTTGAGGACCTGCTCCATGATTTCTCCAGGCACTGAGGTGAGGCTGACCAGCCTGTAGTTCCCCAGATCCTCCTTCTTCCCTTTTTTAAAGATGAGGACTACATTAGCCTTTTCCCAGTCATTCGGGACCTCCCCCGATCACCATGAGTTTTCAAAGATAATGACCAATGGCTCTGCAATCACATCCGCCAACTCCTTTAGCACCCCCGGATGCAGCGCATCCAGACCCATGGACTTGTGCTCGTCCAGTTTTTCTAAATACAAACTATGAGTACCTGATATTGCTTCTTTCAGAATGCAGAACAAGACTATTTCTTGAACGTTTTCTTTCCAAATGCAGTACAAAAATGTTTCTAGAACACGTCTACCTTTTCTGTGACATTAGCAAGTTTCCTTTCTCCCTATAGGAATTGGCCTACACTTTTTCTAGGATTTTCTTCTCAATATATGTCTTTAACATCCCTTATCAATTTTCGTAACTTCAATTTGTATCCTGGCTATAAATTTGACCTTTTTCCCCATTTGTTATATATTGCCTCCCTGCCCCCCCAACCCCTGAATTGCTGTCTTTCCTTTGCCACTGAATTGTGTTTTTTGCAAAAACTGTCCACTTTCTTGACTGTGGAACCATGGCTTTTTGGCTATCTAATACATTCTTCTTAAAGAACTCCCAATTTTCCTTCCCATTTTTTCTCTCCAAATTTTTCCTCCCAATCACTTTTTCTGGTAGTTTGCCTCAGCTTTGGGGGAATTAGCCCATTTGAAGCACTGAGGAGCTACAAATACTTCTGGCTAAGAACTGTTCTCAGTTGATTTGAATGTAATCACTTACAGTCTTTATTTTGCTCTCCTCTTTCATATGCCACCCGATTGGTCTTTTCTCTAAACTAAACAGACCCAGATTTTTCAGTCTGTCCACATATAGTAGCCTCCTCCATTCTCACAGAAAGAAGAACAGGAGTACTTGTGGCACCTTAGAGACTAACAAATTTATTTGAGCATAAGCTTTCGTGGAGCATAAGCTTTCGTGGACTACAGCCCACTTCTTCGGATGCATATATAAAGCTTATGCTCTAATAAATTTGTTAGTCTCTAAGGTGCCACAAGTACTCCTGTTCTTCTTTTTGCAGATACAGACTAACACGGCTGTTACTCTGAAACATTCTCACAGACTGTTTCAGAAACCCCCTTTCTACTGGTGATACCTTTATAAAGTCTGGGTGACCAAAACTGAGTGCATGTCCAGAGCAGGTTATTCTCCATCCCATTCCTAAGGCATTCTAACATTATCACGTTTCGCCACTGCTGTGAATGAGCAGGTTTTTCCATGGAGCTGCTAACAATGACACCCAGGTCTTTTCCCTGAGGTGTGTTCTAGCTGAGATGTTTCTCACTGGCACATGTCTGGGAAAGGCTTAGATTTTTTCCACTCAGATGTTGAACAACTGGGTTAATGGGGAACTCCCTACAGCATGGATTCTCTAACCTGGGTTTCATTGCAACAATGATGGATAACCAGTATCCACACTTGTGTTTCCTGCTGGTGCCTGTTAAGTTTTCCCAAACAAGAAATGTAGGAATTCTTGTTACAGGGAGCACAATGCAATATGGAATTGGCATTAGAAGGGTCAGTTGTTCATAATTCATTTATCTGAATAATGAAAATGGCATTTTTTGGTGTGTGAAGAGCAACCAATCTGCTTCACCCAGGAGAACAGCCTCCAGTAGTGCATGTAGTGTCTCATATTAACATTGTCTCTCCATCCAGGCATTTGTACTGCCACCATCACCCTAGACCCTGGGCACATACAGAAAGTCTGGTGAATGTATGGTACATGCAGAAGACACCGTTCTGCCTCAGCGTTGGACACCTTCTCCCCTACTGCATGTCTGATTCCAACACAACCGACTTCACAAACCCTTCCACCTTCATCCTGCTGGGTATTCCTGGGCTGGAGGCAGCGTATGTCTGGATCTCCATCCCTTTCTGCACCATGTACATCATAGCCATCTTGGGGAACTTCACCATCCTGTTCATTGTGAAGATGGAAACAACCCTCCATGGGCCCATGTACTATTTCCTCTGCATGCTGGCCGTCACCGACCTTGTCCTGTCTACGTCCACCCTGCCCAAAACCCTTAGCATCTTTTGGTTCAATTCCAGGGAAATTGATTTCAGTGCCTGCCTCACCCAGATGTACTTCATTCACTGCTTCTTAGCGATGGAGTCTGGCATCTTTGTGGCCATGGCTTTTGATCGTTATGTGGCCATCTGTGATCCTCTGAGATATTCCACCACCCTGACTAACCCTTTGGTGGCCAAGATTGGCCTTGCTGTGTTGCTGCGTGGCGGCATGTTCATACTGCCCTATCCTTTCCTGGCAAGGCAGTGGCCATATTGCAGAACCAACATCATCCACCACTCATACTGCGAACACATGGCTGTGTTGAAGCTGGCCTGTGCTGACATCCGTGTCAGTAGTTACTACGGCCTCTTTCTGGCCTTCTTGGTCACTGGTCTGGATGTGTTTTGTATTGCCTTGTCCTATACCGAGATCCTCAGGGCCATCTTCAGACTCCCCACAAAGGAAGCCCGGCTCAAGACTTTTGGGACCTGCGTCTCCCACCTCTGTGTTATTTTAACCCTTTATATCCCGGCTCTCTTCTCCTTCCTCACACACCGGTTTGGCCACAATGTGCCCCTGCATTTCCACATTCTCTTTGCCAACATGTTTCTTCTGGTACCCCCCATGCTAAACCCAGTCATCTACGGTGTAAGGACCAGACAGATCCGGGACAGGCTCCTCCGGCTTGTTACTCATAAAGGGATGAAAGTTTTCTCCTGGTGCTCTGGCTCTCAGACTGAGTTTCACGCAGAGCTGGTTGGTGACATTGGGCTAATCCCTCTTCCCTGAATCATTGTCTGGAGAGTGAAGGTGACTTTAAGCCCTTTCCTGACCTTATTGTGCTGTGTCTGTGTGCCAAACTGGGGAATCGATCTATGTACAATTCATTAACTCATAGGGATGCCACCTTTCCAATTTCTGTTAACTGGACCCCTGAGATGCTGCCCAACTCCTTCCTCCAATCCCCACCGCTGCTGCACATCTCACCTCGAGACTCCTCCCACTTCTGCACCCTTTCCCCCAAGGTCACACTCCTGTTGATCACTCCTCTCCTGCCTTCCCCGTCACTCTCTAGATCTTCTCCAGCCTTCCCAGAGCTGAGCTAATCTCAGTGTCTGTGTTCATAGAATCATAGAATCATAGAATATCAGGGTTGGAAGGGACCTCAGGAGGTCATCTAGTCCAACCCCCTGCTCAAAGCAGGACCAATTCCCAACTGAATCATCCCAGCCAGGGCTTTGTCAAGCCTGACCTTAAAAACCTCTAAGGAAGGAGATTCCACCACCTCTCTAGGTAATGCATTCCAGTGCTTCACCACCCTCCTAGTGAAATAGTGTTTCCTAATATCCAACCTAAACCTCCCCCACTGCATCTTGAGACCATTGCTCCTTGTTCTGTCATCTGCCACCACTGAGAACAGTCTAGATCCATCCTCTTTGAAACCCCCCTTCAGGTAGTTGAAAGCAGCTATCAAATCCCCCCTCATTATTTTCTTCTGGAGACTAAACAATCCAAGTTCCCTCAGCCTTTCCTCATAAGTCATGTGCTCCAGACCCCTAATCGTTTTTGTTTCCCTCCGCTGGACTCTTTCCAATATTTCCACATCCTTCTTGTAGTGTGGGGCCCAAAACTGGACACAGTACTCCAGATGAGGCCTCACCAATGTCGAATAAAGGGGAACGATCATGTTCCTCGATCTGCTGGCAGGCAATGCCCCTACTTATACAGCCCAAAATGCCGTTGGCAACAAGGGCACACTGTTGACTCATATCCAGCTTCTCGTCCACTGTGACCCCTAGGTCCTTTTCTGCAGAACTGCTACCTAGCCATTCGCTCTCTAGTCCGTAGCAGTGCATAGGATTCTTCCGTCCTAAGTGCAGGACTCTGCACTTGTCCTTGTTGAACCTCATCAGGTTTATTTTGGCCCAATCCTCTAATTTGTCTAGGTCCCTCTGTATCCTGTCCCCACCCTCCAGCGTATCTACCACTCCTTTGAGATTTACTTTGTTCTGTCTGTTTTTACTTGAAACCACTTAAATCCTACTTTTTATACTTAATAAAATCACTTTTGTTTATTAATAAACCCAGAGTAAGTGATTAATACCGGGGGGAGGGGGAGAGGGAGGCAAACAGTCATGCATATCTCTCTTTCAGTGATATAGAGGGCAGACATTATATGAATTTAACCTGTATAAGGTGGTATACCAGCGCATCAAGTGACAGTCTCAAGGGGGTTTCTGTGACCGAACCCACCACAACGTGGCAGGGCTGACCTAGGAGAGAAGGCCTTAAAAGCCAGAGGCTAATAAACCAAGGGGAGCTAGTGAACAGGGGACTGCAAACAGGCATTTGAAGAGGGAGTTTGTTAGAAGGAGTGCTGTGATAGTCACTATGGTTGGGAAGGGCCACATCGCCTATGCCAACACTGCTCTTGTCTCCTCTTCCAGCTCCTGTATCCAGACAGACAACCTGACCATGGATGCCTCTACCCAGACCCTGGTGTGGATTTGCAGACTGTGCCCTGCATTTCCCACTCTCAGAAAGCCAGCTTTGGGGGTGGGGGTGGGGACATTCACTGTGGGAGGTGCCTGCCTGTGGAATCTCTCAGGAAGCAGGTGGCAGAGCTGGCACACCACTGGGGGAGGAGAATATGGAAAAGTCAGAGGGAGAACTCTGGCAGCTGGCTACTTCTGGCAGCAGGCAGTGCTGCACCCCTACACCCAACCCATCCACTGTGGTGTTGGACAACCATTACACTGCCCTAGCAACTAGAGATGAAGAATCATCCCCTGTCTGCTGAACTGGAACAACAGCAGCTCTTGTATCCTGCCCAGGTGACAAAGCAGCCGTATTTAGGGACAGTGCCTGAAGGACATAAATCCACACCGTGTAGAGGTCAAGCATAGGAGTTTATTACACACAGCACTGGTGGAGTGTCACCTTGCTTATTAGGTTCAGAGACACTGTCAATCAATTGATTACAATGTAATATATAGATTTTCCATGGGCGGGGGAAAGTGACGGGGTAGGCAGTTCCACACCCCGGGATAGGTTTTGCAGCAAAACAAGGTAGCACATTATCTAATGGTTAGAATGTTACATAATGTCTCCGCCCATGGTCTCAAGTTAGCAAGTTAACATTTAATTCATATTTTGATAAAATATTATTAGTATAAAATACATATGTTGAATTCTGATTTGGGGTCCATAGGAATGGAGCAACTCCTTTGATTGTCCAACAGGTACATTCCTAGGGGTTAAAGCAAAGAAACAGTGAGAGTATATGACAATACAGATTGTCTTTTATGTGTCTTAAGGCAAGCACTGGTCCCTGGGAAGGGAGGTGGAAGGATGCCATATCTTTATACTGACATGTGCCAACTTTTCATAAACTCAAGGTTGGATCTGTGGGAAGAATGTTTCCCTACAGGAGAAACACAATAGGAACAGGGATCCTTTGTTCAATTTGAAACATTAGATGAAACATAATTATTCAGTTATTGCTTCAACATCTGGCATTTCTACTGACCAAGCATATCTTAGCAAAGGCAATGTTACCTGTTTACCCCAGCTTTTCTCTTAGCTGATCACTATTTGCTAGGCCTCTGGTCTCTCGACCAAACTCTGGACTTTGGGTCTGGAAAAGAGCTGGCACAATCCATATACCAGGTTGTTATATAAAATGCACATGGATTTTAACCCTTCAGTGCCACTTTCTTCGAAAGAAGAGGGTAGAGAAAACAATCCCTAAACACAGCTTGTTTGAGCTGACTCCTGTCAGTTAACCGCGACTGACTGGATATCCAATTTTGCAGTCAAAAGAGAAAATCAACAACTAAACAGAAACTATGCTTTGCATCCTGGAATCATCATAGGATATCAGGGTGGGACGGGACCTCAGGAGCAGGAGCGGTGCCAGGGTTTTTGCCGCCCTAAGTGGCAGCGCTCCTCCTCTGAGCATTCGGTGGCGGGGATCCTTCCACTCCGCATCTTCGGGGCACTTCGGCAGCGGGTCCCGGAGTGAGTGAAGGACCCACCGCCGAATTTCCACCAAAGACCCGGAGTGGAAGGACCCCCCGCCACCGAATTTCCGCTGAGGGCAGCAAAATGCCACCCCCCCAAATCCTGCCGCCCTAGGCGATCGCCTAGGGTCGCCTAGTGGAAGCGCCGGCCCTGCTCAGGAGGTCATCTAGTCTAACCCCCTGCTCATAGCAAGACCAATCCACAACTAAATCCCCAAATCACCTCCTTAAGGATTGAACTCATAACCCTGGGTTCAGCAGGCCAATGCTCACATGACTGAGCTCTCCCTTCCCCTATGAATATATGTACACTTTCTGACAGTGATGATCACCATGAATGCAGATCGGCCTTTATTAGTAGAGAACTTGCACGTCATAACATCACTGTCACAGCCTTAAGCAAAACATGCTTCTCTGTTACCAGCCAGTTCACACGCCATCAGTCCTCACCTCATGACTGCAAAGCTTAGACTGAAGCTTGGCAGTGCCTTGCACTAGTTTGTGTATACGCACCCACATTGCCTGCTGCAGACAATGAAAAGGAAGCTTTCTATGAGAGCCTGAATTCAGTGATCTCTTCAGTACCTTTTAAGTGTTGGTCAAGACTTCACCACATGGCACAAGGTGCTTGGACATCATGGTATTGGAAGCGACAACTCAAATGGCACCCTTTTTCTTCAAATCGCAAGCACGTCCTTCCAACAGGCAAACAAATACAAAGCGACTTGGCTGCACCCTCAGTCTAAGCATTGGCATATGATTGATTATTTCATTACAAAACAAAGAGACATCTCTGATGTTAAGTTGACTTATGCAATGTGTGACACAGGCTCCAGGTCTGACCATTGCTTCTTATTCTGCCACCACTTAGAACAGCCTAGCTCTATCCACTCTGGAATCCTCCTTCAGGTAGTTGAAGGCTGCTATCAAATCCCCCCCTCACTCTTCTCTTCTTCAGGCTAAATAACTCAAGTTCCCTCAGCCTCTTCTCGTAAGTCATATGCCCCAGTCCCCTAATAATTTTAGTTGCCCTCCACTGGACTCTCTCCAATTTGTCCACATCCTTTCTGTAGTGGGGGGCCCAAAACTGGACATAATACTCCAGGTGAGGCCTCACCAGTGCTGAATAGAGGGGAATAATCACTTCCATCGATCTGCTGGCAATGCTCCTACTAATACAGCCCAATATGCCGTTGGCCTTTTTGGCAACAAGAGCACACTGCTGACTCATATCCAGCTTCTCATCCACTGTAATCCCCAGTCCCTTTTCTGCAGAACTGCTGCTTAGCCAGTCAGTCCCCAGACTGTAGCAGTGCATGGGATTCTTCCTTCATAAGTGCAGGATCTGCACTTGTCCTTGTTGAACCTCATAGGATTTTTTTTGGCCAATCCTCCAATTTGTCTAGGTCCCCCTGTATCCGATCCCTACCCTCTAGTGTATCTACCACGCCTCCTAGTTTAGTGTCATCTGCAAACTTGCTGAGAGTGCAGTCCACACCATCCTCCAGATCATTAATAAAGATATTGAACAAAACCGGCCCCAGGACCGACCTCTTGCGCACTCCACTTGATACTGGCTGCCAACTAGACATCGAGCCTTTGATCACTACTCATTGATCCCGACGATCTAGCCAGCTTTCTATGCACCTTATTCTCCTATGCAGGAAGAGAGGAAAGGCAATGAAGACAGTCCCCAGACACCATCTTAAGGTGGAAGGGTGTTTGACAGGGTGTATCAACCTTTTAGAGGTGCAGCAGGGGTTACCCTTTCTTTCTTGGCCAAAGAGGCCACACCCCCTTGGCTCTGCTGGGCATTTTCCAACTGGAGACAGGCTATAGAAGGAAGCAGAGCATCTCAGTTTGGGCTGACTACCTATGAGGAAGGATGCATGCTGATGACTCCTGGGGAGGACTGCCTGCACTCCAGGACATGGAGGCCAGCCAGCCAGAGACGGAGCTCTACACAGATGCTCGAGATGCCATGGAGCACAGAGACCCAGAGCTGGCAAACTGCGGAGAGTCGGGTAGTAAGTGATGCAGGGAAACTTGGTGGGAAAGTGGCTGCAGGACCAGAGAAAGGCTCAGTGTGTTTCGGAAGAACTCTGCCAGGCAAGTGGAGCGGGGCAACCCCACCAGTCACAGGGCCCTGGGGTGGGACACACTAGACAATAAGGGACCAGTTCCCCTTATCTTGGTTCAAATGTTTGGGCATTTCGTCTTTTGGAACGGAGTTCTGATAGCATGGATTCATCTCCCCATACAGCGATCAGATCCCATATCTCCCATTAGGTCCATGCTGGAGCTCTTTTGTGATTCTGGGACTCCATCATGGTCACCTTTGCTGATGAGATCTGCACTCACCTGCAGATTGCCATGCTGGGCAAACAGGAAATGAGATTCAAAAGTTCGTGGGGCTTTTCCTGTCTACCTGGCCAGTGCATCTGAGTTGAGAGCGCTGCCCAGAGCAGTCACAATGGAGCACTCTGGGATAACTCCTGGAGGCCAATACCATCGAATTGCGACCACACTACCCCACACAATACCCCAAATTTGACCCGGAAAGGTTGATTTCAGCACTAATCCCCTCATCGAGGGAGAAGTACAGAAATCAATTTTAAGAGCCCTTCAAGTAAAAAAAAACAGCGGCGGCGTGTGGACAGGTGCAGGGTTAAATCAATGTAACACTGCTAAATTCGACTTAAACTCGTAGTGTAGACCAGGGCTAAAACTCAGATGCCCAGCTCTCAATGGGGTCTAAAACTCAAATAAATCTGTTTTACCCTGTATAAAGCTTATGCAGGGTAAACTCATAAATTGTTCGTCCTCTATAACACTGATAGAGAGATATGCACAGCTGTTTGTCCCCCAGGTATTAATACATACTCTGGGTTAATTAATAAGTAAAAAGTGATGTTATTAAATACAGAAAGTAGGATTTAAGTGGTTCCAAGTAGTAACAGACTGAACAAAGTGAATTACCAAGCAAAATAAAATAAAACACGCCAGTCTGAGCCTAATACAGTAAGAAACTGAATATAGATAAAATCTCACCCTCAGAGATGTTCCAATAAGCCTCTTTTACAGACTAGCCTCCTTCTAGTCTGGGTCCAGGAATCACTCACACCCCCTGTAGTTACTGTCCTTTGTTCCAGTTTCTTTCAGGTATCCTTTGGGGTGGAGAGTCTATCTCTTGAGCCAGCTGAAGACCAAATGGAAGGGTCTCCCAGGGGTTTAAATAGACTTTCTCTTGTGGGTGGACACCCCTCCTTCCCCCTGTGTAGAATCCCAGCTACAAGATGGAGTTTTGGAGTCACATGGGGAAGTCACATGTCCATGCATGACTCAGAACTTACAGGTAGCAGCCATGGTTCACATGCTACCTTGAACATCCTCAAGTAGACTTCTTATGTGGATTGGAGACTTCCAAGATCCATTGTCTGTTAAGAGTTTCTTGATTGGGCACTTAACTTGCACATTCTTTTCTCAAGAAGCTGACCAAATGCATTACTAAAGCTACTTAGAAATCAAGCAAGTACACAGCCAATATTCATAACTTTGAACACAAAAATGATACACACATACAAATAGGAGGAATAGATTCAGTAGATCATAACTTTACAGAGAAATGTTACATGACATATGTAGCATAAAACATATTCCAGTTATGACATATTTATACTGCTAAGCATATTTCCATAAAGCATTATGGGTGGCACCATCCTCCTGAACTTACTGACAGAGACTTGGACACTGTCCACGGTGGAGGCAGTACATGTAAAATCCCTGTTTCATAGAATCACAGAATATCAGGATTGGAAGGGACCTTAGGAGGTCATCTAGTCCAACCCCCTGCTCAAAGCAGGACCAGTCCCCAACTAAATCATCCCAGCCAGGGCTTTGTCAAGCCTGACCTGTTTGTCTTTGGGCACAGTCCCTTTCAGTTCCTTTAAACCAAACAATGTCATTCATAAGTGTTTTAGCAAGTTTTGGGGTTCCTGGTCCCCGGGTACCTGAAAACAGGTTGGGGTGTAGTATTGCATTGCAGACAGCAATATCTGTTAAAGTATAGGTGTCTTGGCATTTAGCCACCAATGCCATAAGGTGGTGTGCCTCAGTTTCCCCTTGTACACAGCAGCATGGGCCTGTTATGCTTTTACTCTTGTGCCAAGTTTCCAGCCTGTTTACAGGTATAAACTGAAAAGTAACATGCTTGTGGGGATGTCTTGTCACCCTCCCTAGCATGTACAACAGTTTCTTCCACAAATCAGGTATGTTCCACATCTTTAAAGGGTTTACCTCTAGTATTAACTCCTTTTTCTTGACCCATAGATAAAGTAGCAAAAGACACAAGATTAACAGCAAATTTATGGTGGACAGGCTTTGTTCATACAATTTGGCTTATTTAGTGTCTATTACCTTTTTCACTTCCTTTGTGTGCCTTGATAGGTGCCCTGATGCAGATTATTCTGCCTCTTTGGAGAAGGCTTTCAATTCAGGCATGTGTTTGAGACTTTGGTAAGAAAAGGGTGTACTGCAACCACGCCTGCCCTCAGTCCCTCCCTCTGGAATTTCTCTTGGCTGGATCCCACACACTTGTGAAGTTTCCCTAAGGCAAAGTTTTTCTTCCTCCTGCCTTGAAGAGACAGTTTTATCTCTTGCAAGCATAGCAGGAACATTTTTCAATGGAGTACTTTCGATTGGTAAGATCCCTTTGGACACCGCATTTTCTGTTCCTAACAGGTTACCTGGACGGACTCCCACCTCCAGGAGATCTGACCCCTAGTTTCCCTTAAAACCTGATCCATGGGAGAGGGGTCTGACATTTTAAATGCAGACTTTTTACCCTCCTCCTGGGAAAGTTCCTCCCTACAAAAGGTGGGTGGACTCTCCAGCCCATCCTCACCTTCCATCTGGACTTCCCTCTCTGGACTCCCCTCTGGGTCAGACACTCCTGTGTCCCCCAAAAGGGAAGGTGACCCTGCTCCAGCTGTGAGCTCACAGCAGCCAGCTATGACAGGTCCTTTACAGGCCAGCAAAATTCCCCCCTCTTTCACTCAGGTTGGGCTTGCTTCCAGCTACAGAGTCCGTGGGGTCTGTTCCCACTGCAGCGGTCCCCAGGACCCCAACTTCCACCTTCAGGACACATGTCTCTGTGCACCCCAGGGCAGGCCCGGCCCCCTGCTGACCTGCAACTTCCTGGCAGTCAGCAGCTGGGGTGGCCCCCCTGCACAAAGTGGTACATTCCCCTCCCCTGGGGAAATGATTACGGGACAGGAGCTGGCTTTGTCCAGCCCCTCCCTCTGGAACTTCCCTTGAGCCCCAGGACTACAGGAACTGGCTACAACCATCTCTGCCCCAAAAGCTGCATTTTTCACTGCTACAGAGGAATTTAAGGGACTCCCTCCCATCCCCCCAGCAGTCCATGTGACTTCATTCCCCCCTGGGGGGCTTTTAGCACAAGATTCCTTCTCACTGCTACCCAACCCTCAGACAGATTCTGCCACATTAAAGAAATCATTCCCCAGTAGAAACGGTGCAAAATTGTGTGCAACAGTCAGCTCAGCCTGCAAATGACCAATTTCCATGTGTACCTTGGCTAAAGGTGCCAGGACTTTGTAACCTCCCACCAGTTCTAATTCTGCCATTTTCCCTGGCAACAAATCCTGCTCCTGGAACAGGTCCCTCCTGACCACAGAATTTCTGCCCCTGTGTCCCTCAATCCAAGAAGCACTTTTCCATTCAGTTTAACAGCCTGCATATGCTCACTGCTTGGTTGTGTAGAAGCAAGCTTTACAAATCCTGTGTGGAAAGAGGCAGCAGCCAGGCTCTGAGAAGCAGCAGCTTCATGTGTTACTTGCTGCCTGTTTCCTCTCAGCCAAGGACAATTATTCCTCAGGTGCCCAGTGGATTTACAATTATAGCATCTCTTGGGCCCCTCAATTTGTACAGGAGATTTGGGACGAGTACCAGGGGAATGGGGAGGTGAACGCCCAGCCTCCTTTTTCCCAGGGATAAAACTGTGATTCTGCTTCCCTCAACCCTGTACCCCTCTGCCAGTGGTTTATTCATAGATTCATAGGTTCATAGATTCTAGGACTGGAAGGGACCTCGAGAGGTCATCGAGTCCAGTCCCCTGCCCGCATGGCAGGACCAAATACTGTCTAGACCATCCCTGATAGACATTTATCTAACCTACTCTTAAATATCTCCAGAGATGGAGATTCCACAACCTCCCTAGGCAATTTATTCCAGTGTTTAACCACCCTGACAGTTAGGAACTTTTTCCTAATGTCCAACCTAGACCTCCCTTGCTGCAGTTTAAGCCCATTGCTTCTTGTTCTATCCTTAGAGGCTAAGGTGAACAAGTTTTCTCCCTCCTCCTTATGACACCCTTTTAAATACCTGAAAACTGCTATGTTTAATTGCAGCTTGTGGTTGCTCATAAGACTCTGCAAACTGAGCTAATTCACCCACTGCATTTACCTTTTTGTCCCACAAATACTGTTTTACATCATCACTGCACATATTCAGGAACTGCTCCTGAGCAATCAAATCACACATTTCTTCAAAGCTTGTAATGCCTTCCCCCCTCACCCACTTATCTACCAAATCTCTCATTTCATTTACATAAACCACATTACTCAATCCAGATTCCTTCTTAAGACTCCTGAATTTAACTCTGTAGGTTTCGGGTGTAACCTGAAACTGTTTCAAATCCAGTTCCTTAAATTTACCATAGTTTGAAGTATCGTTAATAGGCAACTTATTGAATATGTCCAGAGCGCTGCCAGTCCATTTTACTATCAATGTGGTCATCTTTTGATCTTCAGGGATTGCCTGGAGGGTGCACAGTCTCTCAAAGGTGATGAAATATTTGGCAATATCTCTGGATTCATCATACTGTGGACACAGTCGCTCCCGTTTGTGGATTTTTGAGGAAGTGGAGCCAGCAGCTGGAGGGTTTTGTCCCTTCAGCCCCATAACATCCAGTTCATGCTTCTGGGCCACAATTTGGGCCTGTATTTCTCTGTCTCTTAACTCCAGGCTCTTTTGTCCCTGGCTGCCTCTGCCTCCATAGCTCTCTTGTGGACAACCTCCTCCCTGGCTGTGTCATTTGTATTTGTTTTAATTGCATCCGTCTTCTATGTTCATCATCTTTCTCAGCCATTTGCAACCTGTGCAGTTCTACCTTTTTCGGAGCCTCGCTCTCACTCATGTTGCTGATTTTCCTGCCTCTATTTCCTTCCCCGAAATAAGCAAACAGAAAATAACGAACTAGTAACCACTTTGTCTCTTCTCCAGCCACCACACCCAAAACTCACTTAAAATCACTACCAGTATCTCAAAGCAATCAGCTGTGCACAGATCCTGTTCGACTACGCCACTGTGACGGGTTGGATCACAGAAAACCCATTGGGAGCTGGGCATCTGAGTGTTAAATGAAAATGGCTTAAGAAGTGTTCTTGTCTCTAAGTCTGCAGCTGTTAGGGGACATGGGTCAGACCTGGGTCTGGGTTTGCAGCAGGCTAGCGAGTCTGGCTGAAACCAGGCAGGGCTCCGAAGTCCTAAGCTGCCAGGGGAAATAGGCTCAGGGGTAGTCTCAGCACATCAGTTGGCAGTTTCCAAGGGGTTTTCTGTGATCCAACCCGTCACACTGGGATCCACCAGGACACCGCTGAGCAGGGAGGTCCATGGGGATTAGTACTGAGGGAGGTAAAGCTTGCAGGCTGTGGAGGCTGCAGACAACGGGCACGTGCCTTCCTCAGCCACTCTCAGGAGTGACCTCTGTTCTCACGGCTGCTCCTCATGGCCCACGCTGGTTCCATGACTTGTGGCCCACGCCTGGTCCGTGGCCTGCGTCTTTCCGTGACTCATGCCTGTTCCGTGAGGGAAGGGCTCTGGGGTCAGAGAGCTCTGTACCGGGGGCCATCTGAATGACTGTTTCACTGCACGCAGGGAGGAGGCACCATAACCCTGGCAGCGTTCTGAGGCCATTACCGAAATTGCTGGGGCCCCTCCCTTTGGAAGCTGGGTTCTGTTCTCTTCCCATGTCCCTGAATCTGGCAGGGGAGCAGCGGAGCCTGCGGTGGTGATCATCTGGGACACAGGAGGTGCCAGGCTGCACGACGCCAGAGCTCTGAGCAGCCCTGTGTCCCGTCTGATGGAGACTAGAACCGCCTGCTGGGGTTAGAGCGGATCACAACGGAAGAGGAGTCAGCAATATGATGCAGCAGCAGAAAAGGCTGATCTGATTCTGAGGTGTGTCAATAGGGAGGTAACTGTCCTGCTCTGCTCAGTGCTGGTGAGGCCCCCGCTGGAGTTCTGGGGCCAGTTCTGGGAACCACAATTCAGGAAGGATGTGGACAGTTTGAACGAGTCCAGAGCAGAGCAACACCAATGATGAAAGGTTTAGAAAATCTGTGTAAAGGTTAAAACAACTGTAGCCTTGAGAGAAGACTGAGAACAGTCTTCACCTGTGCTATGGGCTCTTATAAAGAGGGCAGGGATCAATTGTTCTGCACATCCCCTGGAGGCAGGACAAGAAGTAACAGGTTTAATCTGCAGCAAGGGAGATGTAGGTCTGATGTTAGGAAAAATCTAACTCTCAGGGGAGTTAAGCTCCGGAACAGGCTCCCAAGGGAGGTCGTGGGGTCTCCATCACTAGACGTGTTTAAACACAAGTGGGACAAACCCCTGGTCTGGGATTACATGGCCCTGCCTCAGCGCAGGGAGCTGGGCTGGATGACTTCTTAAGGTCCCTTCCAGCCCTGCACTTCTATGATTCTCCCCCATCCTGTGTCCCTGATCCCGGGTCTTAGTCTCCCTGCCTGAGGATTCACCACACGCAGCACTCCTGGGCCACCCGCATGATCCGACATTGCCATGTCTCAGACTGGCCCCCAAGGACCCACCTCTATGGGCTGTGGGTGAAACTGGCACCAGATGCTGCCTAGCCCAGCCTGGGATCCCAGCTGGGTGTGTCTCATGGGGAGCACAGGCTCTCTCCCTCAGCCTGTCGGGGAGTTGTCAGACTGGGCCCGTGCTGGCCAGTCTGGAACCAGGTCAGAGCTTTCCCTGAGTTTGGGGCAGTCAGCACATGGGGTGGGGCCAGGCCCATCTCTCCTCTTTGCATGGCTTTGGGCTGTCCTCTGTGGGAGGCTCATTCTCCCCCTCCCTGAGCTCCACACTCCTGGGGGGACAGACTCCCAGCAGCAGCAAGTCCTGACCCACAGCATGGGCAGAGCCGGTGGGACCACTAACTCTCCCTGCTCCCCTGCGTCTGCAAACACAGGGAGCTGGGGAGGGATGCTCAGGGGTTATTTGGGGCTGGAGATGTTTTTCTGTCTGGAAGGCTGTGCTCAGTTCCCTGGAGGCCAGGCAGGGTGGTTGCTCCATGGGGGTTCCTGGGATATGTTAATAACACTCCCGGGTTCCCAGGTGAGCAGTCGTGGCTCTCAGACATTCCACGGCGTGCCAGAATCCAGACTTCACAGAGAATCCTCTCTCTGCTCTCAAGGTGAGTTTGCTGCCTGCCATATCCCAGTGACATGGGGGGACTCAGAGAGGGAGGTGCAGGAATCGGTGATTTTCTGGCAGGGGGTCTGATTCCATTGGCCTGAGTTTTCTTCCCAGACCATAAAACGTCAGCAGAGGAGTGAGAACTCAGGGCCAGGTCACCCGGCTGTGCTCCGTCTGGGACTCACGCTAACAGCTCTCACTCAGCTGCAGCATTTCATCTGAGTGGCTTTATTTGTGGACTCCTGAGCTCTGCAGATAGCCGGGTCCTCAACGCTGGCAGGCAGCATGGGGTATGTAACCCCGGAGACCCGGCCGAGCCCACCCCTGGCCTGGAGACCCCTCCTAAAGGGGTCATCGACTGCTGTCAATATCAGAAAAGTGATTCCAGGGGCTACTTAGCACCTGAAAATTCATTTCTTCATAGGCATAGTCTGACTTCTATATTGGGGGGACAGCACTCTCCTCAGCCAGCCAGGGTGTAGGGACAGGGTAGTTAGGGGCTATGTGGGCAGGAGTGTATCTCAGGGTGTANGGACAGGGTAGCTAGGGGCTGTGTGGGCAGGAGTGTATCTCAGGGTGCAGGGACGGGAAGTTCAGGGTGCAGGGAGGGGCTAGCTGGCGTGGCAGTCACTGGAATCTCCTTTTCTCACATCGCCCAGACCTACCTCCTGACTACACCCTTCCCCACCCCCTGCCCACATACAGCCCCTAACTACCCCCTGCCTCCACGCTAAGCTACCCCCTTCCTGCACACAGTCCCAGCTACCCCCTCTCTTCACCCTGCCCTGCCCCCTGCCCACACACAGCCCCTAACTATCCCCTCTCTTCACCCTGCCCTGCCCCCTGCCCACACACAGCTCTAGTAACCCCCTACCAACACCCCAAATGCAGTTTTCAAACTTTTTGAGCTGAGCTCCCCTGCCTCTGCCTTCCCCTCCCAACTCCAGCCCCACCCCTGATATCCTGCTGCCCCTGTACAGTCCAAAGCCGGAAGGGACCATTGTGATCACCTCGTCTGACCCCCTGCACAGCCCAGGCCAGAGCTCTGCCCGAAACCATCCTAGAGCAGAACAGTTAGAACAACATCCCGTTTTGATTTAACAATTGTCAGTGATGGAAAATCCACCAGGACCCTTGGGAAATTGTTCCCACGGTTAACTACTGTCCCTGTTAGACAAATTCAGACTGGAAATAACGAATATGTGTTTATCTTCAAATTCTACCAGTGGATCATGGTAGCCCTTTCTTCGCTAGACTGAAGAGCCCTTTCTTAAATATTTGTCCCCCATGTCGATACTTATAGACTGATCAAGTCACCCCTCAACCTTCTCTTTGGTAAGTGACATAGTTTGAGTCCTTGAATGGTGGGTCTTGGAACTGGACACTGGTTTCAAGCGGAGTGCCCCAAGGGTCAGTCCTGGGGCCGGTTTTGTTTAATATCTTTATTAATGATCTGGAGGATGGTGTGGACTGCACTCTCAGAAGCTTGCAGATGACACTAAACTGGGAGGAGTGGTAGATACGCTGGAGGGTAGGGATACGATACAGAGGGACCTAGACAAATTAGAGGATTGGGCCAAAAGAAACCTGATGAGGTTCAACGAGGACAAGTGCAGAGTCCTGCATTTAGGATGGAAGAATCCCATGCACTGCTACAGACTAGGGACCGAATGGCTAGGAAGCAGTTCTGCAGAATAGGACCTAGGGGTCACAGTGGACGAGAAGCTGGATATGAGTCAACAGTATGCCCTTGTTGCCAAGAAGGCTAATGGCATTTTGGGCTGTATAAGTAGGGGCATTGCCAGCAGATCGAGGGACGTGATCATTCCCCTCTATTTGACATTGGTGAGGCCTCATCTGGCGTACTGTGTCCAGTTTTGGGCCCCACACTACAAGAAGGATTCGGAAAAATTGGAAAGAGTCCAGCGGAGGGCAACAAAAATGATTAGGGGGCTGGAGCACATGACTTATGAGGAGAGGCTGAGGGAACTGTGATTGTTTAATCTGCAGAAGAGAAGAATGAGGGGTGATTTGATAGCTGCTTTTAACCACCTGAAAGAGGATGTATCTAGACTGTTCTCAGTGGTAGCAGATGACAGAACAAGGAGTAATGGTCTCAAGTTGCAGTGGGGGAGGCTTAGGTTGGATATTAGGAAAAACTTTTTCAGTAGGAGGGTGATGAAGCACTGGAATGGGTTCCCTAGGGAGGTGGTGGAATCTCCTTCCTTAGAGGTTTTTAATGTCAGGCTTGGCAAAGCCCTGGCTGGGATGATTTAGTTGGGGATTGGTCCTGCTTTGAGCAGGGCATTGGACTAGATTACCTCCTGAGGTCCCTTCCAACCCTGATATTCTATGATTCTATTATTCCAACCCTAATTTTCTATGATTCTATGTTTTCTTCCAGGTCACCATGTTCATGTTATACCTTTCTAGTTTTTATTCAAAATGCCATGTAGTACGAAGTCAAAAGCCTTACAGAAGTCTATTACAACAACACTATTATCTTTATCAACCAAACATGTAATCTAATCTCATCAATAAAGAATCTCAAGTTTTTTCCATAAGCCCAAGTTCATTGGCATGAATTACATTACCCTCCTTTCATTCTTTATCTATTGAGACCTTTATCAGCTGCTCCATCATCTTGCCTGGGATCTATCAGATCAACAGGCCTATAATTATGTGCATTGTCCTGCTTACCCTTTTTAAAAATTTGTACAACATTCGCTGTCTCAGTCTTCTAAGAATTCCCTAGTTCTCCAACTTATTGAAAATCAACATTAAGTGCCTTTTGAGCTCTTCAGCCATCCCTTTTAAAACTCTTGGATGCAAGTTATTAGAATTTGCTGATTTAAAAATGTTTAACTTTAGTAGCTTCTGTTTAACATCCTGCTGGGATGGAATGGAAAAAGTGTTATCATCACCATATGATGAGTCTATGTCATCTGTTTCCCCCCAAATATAGAACAGAAATATTTAGCAAACACTTTTGCATTTTCTGCATTACTATTGATAATTCTACCATTTCCATCTAGTAACGACCAATACCATTTTTTTGATTCTTTTTGTTCCTAATATATTTAAAAACTACTTCTTATTGTCCTTAAATCTCTTAGCCATTTTTTTTCTCCTGGTCACCCTATGCTTCCCTTATGAGTTTTATAGACTCCATAAGTTCCCCTTTCTTCCATTTATATTTTAAACCTACCTTCACTTCCCCTCTAAACCAGTTCAAATATTTTAGCCACCACGACCTTCCTTCTTGATTGTGGTATTGTGACATTTTGGTCATCTAATAAGGGATTTTTAAAAGAGTCTCAATTATCATTCACATTTTTCTGATTCAATTCTTCCTCCCCACTCCTTTGGCTCAGAATTGTGTTCAGTCTTGTGAAACTGGCCCAGTTAAAGCCCCAAGTGTATCCATTACTGGTCTGGAATTCCCCCAGTTTAGATGTGCACTTTCTGAACAAGAAAACTGTCCTAAGAACATAAGAATGGCCATACTGGGTCAGACCAAAGGTCCATCCAGCCCAGTATCCTGTCTACCCACAGTGGCCAATGCCAGGTGCCCCAGAGGGAGTGAACCTAACAGATAATGATCAAGCGATCTCTCTCCTGACATCCATCTCCACCCTCTGACAGACAGAGGCTAGGGACACCATTCCTTACCCGTCCTGGCTAATAGCCAATAATGGACTTAATCTCCATGAATTTATCTAGTTCTCTTTTAAACCCTGTTATAGTCCCAGCTTTCACAACCTCCTCAGGCAAGGAGTTCCACAAGTTGACTGTGGAAATTTCCACTGCTGCCCATTAATTTCATTTGGTGGCTCCTAGTTCTTATATTATGGGAACAAGTAAATAACTTTTCCTTATTCACTTTCACCCCACCACTCATGATTTTATACACCCCTATCATATCCCCCCTTAGTCTCCTCTTTTCCAAGCTGAAAAGTCCTAGCCTCTTTAATCTCTCCTCACATAGGACCCGTTCCAAACCCCTAACCATTTTAGTTGCCCTTTTGTGAACTTTTTCTAATGCCAGTATATCTTTTTTGAGATGAGGAGATCACATCTGAACGCAGTATTCAAGATGTGGGTGTACCATGGATTTATATAAGGGCAATAAGATATTCTCTGTCATATTCTCTATCCCTTTTTAAATGATTCCTAACATCCTGTTTGCTTTTTTGACAGCTGCTGAACACTGCATGGACTTCTTCAGAGAACTATCCATGATGACTACAAGATCTCTTTCCTGATTAGTTTTAGCTAAATTAGCCCCCATCGTATTGTATGTATAGTTGGGGTTATTTTTCCCAACGTGCTTTACTTTACATTTATCCACATTAAATTTCATTTGCCATTTTGTTGGCCAATCACTTAATTTTGTGAGATCTTTTTGAAGTTCTTCAGTCTGCTTTGGTCTTAACTTTCTTGAGCAGTTCAGTATCATCTGCAGATTTTGCCACCTCACTGTTTACCCCTTTCTCTAGATCATTTATGAATAAGTTGAATAGGATCGGTCTGAGGACTGACCCTTGGGAAACACCACTAGTTACCTCTCTCCATTCTGAGAATTTACCATTTATTCCTACCCTTTGTTCCTGGTCTTTTAACCAGTTCTCAATCCATGAAAGGATCTTCCCTTTTATCCCATGGCAGCTTAATTTACATAAGAGCCTTTGGTGAGGGACCTTGTCAAAGGCTTTCTGGAAATCTAAGTACACTATGTCCACTGGATCCCCCTTGTCCACATGTTTGTTGACCCCTTCAAAGAACTCTAATAGATTAGTAAGACATGATTTCCCTTTACAGAAACCATGTTGACTTTTGCCCAACAATTTATGTTCTTCTATGCGTCTGACAATTTTATTCTTTACTATTGTTTCAACTAATTTGTCGGGTACTGATGTTAGACTTACCGGTCTGTAATTGCTGGGATCACCTCTAGAGCGCTTTTTAAAAATTGGTGTTACATTAGCTATCTTCCAATCATTGGGTACAGAAGCTGATTTAAAGGACAGGACCATAGTTAATAATTAATAATTCTGCAATTTCACATTTGAGTTCTTTCAGAACTTTTGGGTGAATGCCATCTGGTCCCGGTGACCTGTTATATAGAATCATAGAATCATAGACTATCAGGGTTGGAAGGGACCTCAGGAGGTCATCTATTCCAACCCCCTGCTCAAAGCAGGACCAGTTCCCAACTAATTCCAATTCCCAGGTATATACTGTTAAGTTTATCAATTAATTCCAAAACCTCCTCTAATGACACTTCAATATGTGACAATTCCTCAGATTTATCACCTACAAAGGACGGCTCAGGTTTGGGAATCTCCCTAACATCTTCAGCCATGAAGACTGAAGCAAAGAATTCATTTAGTGTCTCCGCAATGACTTTATCGTCTTTATGTGCTCCTTTTGTATCTCGATCGTCCAGGGGCCCCACTGGTTGTTTAGCAGGCTTCCTGCTTCTGATGTACTTAAAAAACATTTTGTTATTACCTTTTAAGTTTTTGGCTAGCTGTTCTTCAAACTCCTCTTTGGCTTTTCTTATTATGTTTTACACTTAATTTGGCAGTGTTTATGCTCCTTTCTATTTACCTCTCTAGGATTTGACTTCCACTTTTTAAATGATGCCCTTTTATCTCTCACTGCTTCTTTCATATAGTGGTTAAGCCACCGTGGCTCTTTTTTAGTTCATCTTTGAAAAGTGTCCATGCAGCTTGCAGGGATTTCACTCTAGTCACTGTACCTTTTAATTTCTGTTTAACTAACCTCCTAATCTTTGCATAGTTCACCTTTCTGAAATTAAATGCCACAGTGTGGGGCTGTTGAGATATTCTTCCCACCACAGGAATGTTAAATGTTATTGTATTATGGTCACTATTTCCAAGTGGTCCTCTGTAAGATTTAGAAATTACAAGGACATTGTTTACCGCAGTCCCTCCGATCTGTTCCTCCTCATGGCTTTACTGTCTCTGGTATGAAAGTCTTCTGCTCTGGGGCTTCTGCTGTCTTTAGAGGCCTTCCTGGCTCTCACTGACTCTTTGTTTCAGCTGACAACTTCCCTTTCTTCACTTGCTTGTTTCTCTTTCTGTAGTTTCTCTCTTTGGCTCTTAAGTACAGTTTGGATGAGCGACGCTAAGCAGAGTAAAGCAGCACTGTTTTTCCTTGCAGGGAGCATCTGTGCCAGCGGCAGGGACATCAGCAACCCCTGGAGATGCCACTGCTCAATTATACCTACTCCCACCCTTCCACCTTCATCCTGCTGGGCATCCCAGGGCTGGAAGCTGCACACGCCTGGATCTCCATCTTCTTCTGCACTGTCTACATCATAACACTGCTGGGGAACTGCACCATCCTGCTCATCGTCAAAACAGAGCCCAGCCTCCACCAGCCCATGTTCTACTTGCTGTGCATGCTGTCAGCTGTCGACCTGGGCCTCTCTACTGCTACAGTGCCCAGAATGCTGGGCATCTTCTGGTTCAACTTCAGAGAGATCAGCTTTGGTGGCTGCCTCACCCAGATGTTCTTCATTCACACGTTCACGGGAATGGAGTCAGCCATCCTTCTAGCCATGGCCTTTGACAGATACGTGGCCATCTGTGACCCTCTGAGATACACTGTGATCTTAGCAAAGAAGAGAATTGCACTGATGGGCCTGGTGATTATATTGAAGCCAGGAGTCCTCATTTTCCCCATGGTATTCCTGGTTGACCGTCTGTCTTTCTGTAGAGCCCGTGTCCTTGCCCATTCCTACTGCGAGCACATGGGAATTGCAAAGCTGGCCTGTGCAGACATTAGGGCCAATGGAGAATATGACTTGTTTTTAGTTTCCCTCTTAGTGATGGATCTGATCATGATTTTCTTGTCCTATGTTCGTATACTACAGGCCATCTTCCGGCTCCCATCCAATGACGCACGCCTCAAAGCTCTCAGCACCTGTGGCTCCCACATGGCCGTGATGTTCATATTCTACACCCCAGTGCTTTTCTCATACCTCACACACAGGTTCGGCCAGCAGATTCCCAGTTCTGCCCACATTCTGGTTGCCAGTTTCCATATCCTCATGCCCCCCATGCTGAACCCAGTCATTTACGGGGTGAGGGTGAAGGAGATCCGTGAGAGGGTGCTGAGAAAATTCCCCAGAGAAAGCGCTACTTACTCCTGTTTCTGCTGATCAGTGCGACCTCTAATAGAGCTTCTCACATCCCAAAGCAATACGTTTGTCTGGGGCCTTTTGAACCTGAACACGGTAATGATGCATTGCTGTCATTTCTCCTCTGCTCTGTGCCTTGGAGAGCTGGGGTGAGACTGGCAAAGGCAAGGCAATATTCTCCTGTCACCAGTGACTTTGCCACTTACATGTGGATCACTTCAACAAAACCAAATTGGTCAAGAGGCTGTGGGAGAACTATAGAACCAATGTGGCCAGCTATAGGCGAGAGACCAATAGATTTGGAGCGCTGCTGGGGAAAGGGCTAAAGTTCTTCAATCCAACACATGGTGAGGAGAACTCAAGTATGGCCTTTGCATCAATCCTCATTGCAGGGGATATGAGGGAGATTCCCGCACCTGAGCCATTCTGTTTAGGTGACAGATCTGAGTACAGCTGCCCATACTAGCCAATAGCCATTGGTGGGCCTGGCCTTCAGGGACTTCTCTGATTCTCTTCTTAAACCCAGTTAGACTTTTGGCTTTTACAACATCCCCTGGCTCAGAGATTCCCGTGTTTTTGGAGCCATTTCTTCTGAGATTCTTCAAGTTCATCTTGTTTTCAATGTGAGACGGTCTGGGTTAAAATACTCATGGGGAGCAGGCAGGGACAAAGGAGGCTGCACCAACAAGGGGCTGTCGGGGGCCAGAGAAATTAGAAAAACCTCAGGGACACAAGGGGCGGGTGGTGTTTTGTTGGTGTTTCTCCTGTATGGATCTAATGGGTGAGTCCAGGGAACCCTGGGTTGAAATTTAAATGAAAGCTGAGATTCATAGATTCCTAGGCCTGAAGGGCCCTTTGTGATCCTCTAGTCTGACCTCCTGCACAACGCAGCCTAGAGCCCTGCCCCCAAAACATTCCTGGAGCAGAGCTTTTAGAGAAACACCCAGCCTTGATTTAAAAATTGTTCAGTGGGTTTTTCTCAAGCTCCTCAAAATCTTCCCCAATCTCGATTATCCCAAATCATGTTCTGTTATGTGCAGAGTGGGCCCACTCCCTGCTCTTTCTTCCCAGGTCAGTAGTAACTCTACTGCAATATTATTAATAGATAGATAGATTATAAGGCCAGAAAGAACCACTGTGATCATGTAGTCCAAAAGTTCTCAAACTGTGGGACAGGTCACTATTCTGCGGGGGGGGGGGGGTGTGACATGCTTTGAGGGAAAATAAACTTCCTGCATACATTCTACTCACTGCAATGAATAACTCACCAACCTGATTCCTCCAGACAGATCTGGTACTCAGACAGCGCTGTGCATTTGAAAATAGGTGGTGCTGTGCATTTTGACGGATTTCTGTTAAGCCTGACTTCAGTACCGGGCAAACTGGTTGAAACCACAGTAAAGAACAGAATTGTCAGACACATAGATGAACATGATTTGTTGGGGAAGAGTCAGCATGGTTTTGTAAAGGGAAATCATGCCTCACCAATCTACTAGAATTCTTTGAGGGTGTCAAGAAGCATATGGACAAGAGGGATCCAGTGGATATAGTGTACATAGATTTTTCAGAAAGCCTTTGACAAGATCCCTCACCAAAGGCTCTTAAGCAAAGTAAGCTGGCACGGGATCAGAGGGAAGGTCCTTTCATTGATTGGAAAGTGGTTAAAAGATAGGAAACAAAGGGTAGGTATAAATGGTCAGTTTTCAGAATGGAGAGAGATAAATAGTGATGTCTCCCAGGGGTCTGTTCTGGGACCAGTCCTACTCAACATATTCATAAATGATCTGGAAAAAGGAGTAGTAACAATCTCTTTAGATGATATAAAACTACTCAAGACAGTTAAGTCCCAGGCAGATTGCAAAGAGCTACAAAAGGGATCTCACAAAACTGGGTGACTGGGCAAAAAAAAGGCAGATGAAATTCAATGTTGATAAATGCAAAGTATTGCACATTGGAAAACATAATCCCAACTATATATATAAAATGATGGGGTCTAAATTAGCTGTTCCAGTCAAGAAAGAGATCTTGGAGTCATTGTCGATAGTTCTCTGAAAACATCCACTCAACGTGCAGTAGCAGTCAAAAAAGCAAACAGAATGTTGGAAATCATTAAGAAAGGGATAGATAACAATATAGAAAATATCATATTGGCTCTATACAAATCCATGGTACGCCCACATCTTGACTACTGCATGCAGATGTGGTCACCCCATCTGAAAAAAAAAACATATATTGGAATAGGAAAAGGTACAGAGAAGGACAACATAAATGATTAGGGGTATGGAGCGGCTTGCGTATGAGAAATTAAAAAGACTGGGACATGACTGGTGTGGAAAAGTTGAATAAGGAAATGTTATTTTCTCCTTCACATAAGACAAAAACTAGGGGTCACCCACTAAGTTCATTCAAAGCTGCGCGGATGCACAGCAAGCTATCAAGGGCCATACTGATGGGGAGAGGAGCCCCTCTCCTGTCCCAGTCTGGCCCTGCCCAACCCAGCTAGAGCTGCCGTGGTAGTTGAGAGGTGTCCTGCACCCAGCCCGGTGCTTCTCCCCCAGCGCCGAGCTGCTGCAGCAAGAGAATCCTGGGAGGATTCTTCTTTCCCCGCCGCAGCCCTGGGTAGCCTGAACCCTAAGGCCCTTAGCCATGGCCCTACTTCAGAGTCCGCAACTCCAGATGGAGCCCACATAATCTGTAACAAGGGGTGCTCTTGGGAGACACACTGAGAGTATCAATGCAGAAAAAATTGCTTAGAGCAGGACAGTCACAGACCAAGGCTGGGGTTCCTTCACTACTAAGGCAAACGAAACCAGCCAAAGAGAGAGGATTTTGGTTTTGCTCCACTGGATAACCAGAAGTCATACAAGCAATTCCCTCAGATGCACCAGTTCCCTTGTATCACCACCAATAGCACTCCTTATAGGAACAAATGGTTATGAAAATCAGTGTCCCCAATTAAAGGTTCTCCTGATCCCAAAGGACCAAGTCCCAGACCCAGATCAATATATAACTCAGATTTCACTCACAAATCACGCACTTGCCAATCCTTTAGAATCTAAAAATCTAAAGGTTTATTCATAAAAAGAAAGAAATATAGATGAGAGTTAAAATTGGTTAAATTAAATCAAATACATATAACAATTGCAAAGTTCTTGGCTTAGGATTATAACAATGGTGGAATAAACTGTTGGCCAAATACAAGTCTCTGGAGTACATCCACATATTTGGATGGGTCGTTCAGTCCTTTGTTCAGAGCTTCAGTTTGTAGCAAAGTCCCTCCAGAGGATAGAAACAGGATTGAAGACAAAATGGAGGGGTTTCCAGGGCCTTTTATATCCTCTGCCCATGTGCAAGGACACCCCTTTGTTCTTACTGTGGAAAATCACAGCAACAAAATGGAGTTTGGAGTCACATGGGTAAGTCACATGTCCATGCATGACTCAGTTCTTTACAGGTAGAGCAGCCATTGCTCACTTGCTACCTTGAACGTTCCCAGGAAGGCTCCTCAGATGAGGATTGGAGTCTCCCAAGGTCCATTGTCAGTTAAGTCTTTCTTGATTGGGCACTTATTCTGAATAGTCTCTTCTCAATAAGTTGGCCAAATGCTTCATTGGTGCTACTTAGAATCGAACACATTGAAATACAAGTAGATAGCCAATATTCATAACTTTAAATATAAAAATGCTCCACACATACAAAGAGCATAATCACAATCAGCAAACTACAACCTTTTCATAGACAAAAAGAACAGGAGTACTTGTGGCACCTTAGAGACTAACAAATTTATTAGAGCATAAGNTTGTTATTTTATGTATAGAGAAATGTGTTAATAAAAATAACTTTGTTCTTACTCCAAGGGCAGTTTTGTCTCAGTGAGGCCTGAGAAAAAGTACAGGCCATGGCCTCAGAATTTGGCCCTGTATTGTACATCTACTAACATCTGTAGTCCTGAAGTGTTATACTTAAGAAGCAACCCAAAATACCATAAATCTACTGTCACAATAGAAATTGTGTTTTGTGTTCTATGTTTTGTCTTGTGTTGTTTGTCTTGTTGCTAGCACTGTTGTGTATTCAATACTGCCAAAAAAATCCTCAAATAGCAAACACCATATTAAAAAAATGGTTTTGAACTAAAAATTATAAATACTATAAACCTAAAAGTGATTAAAAATAAATTAAGCTCTCTGTCCCAGCTATGAAACAACCTAATACAAAAACAAATACAAATAAAAAACCATACTGCTATAGCTATAAAATGTACTAAAATGCAGATACTTGCTTTGTCCACTGTGGAACACAAAATGTTTTACGTAATATCCAAAAACACTAATGTTTGAATACACTTGCTAAAGCAAAAAAAAAAAAAAAAAAAAAAAAAAAATCAATAGAAATAAATGCAGTATGTTTCTAGCATAGTAAGGCCAGACCATTTAATTAGAAAAACTGTTCTTAAAATCACACACCAATGGGCTCTAAAAGCAAAAAATATACCTTGAGCCATGGGATCCTTCTGGCTACCCCAGATCTTGAGCCAGTGGGCTAAAAAAAAAAAAAAGCTATTGGACACCAAAGGTTGTTCCGAATGGACTCCCCCAAACTGGGTGTGCTTGTCCTTGCCTCTTGCTTCTAAGTCCTGTAGTAAAAACATTTCACTAAAATCCTGTACTTAAAATAAATTAAATAATAAAACCAAAGTACTGTATAATGGGCTATGTATATGTGTTAATTCTTAAAAAAAAAAGTTAAAAAAATAAAAATATTAGCAACCCACCAATAAACAAATATAGATATAATATAAATACTGTGTTTACCAATAATCACATTTACTACTTGCCACAACCAAAAAATTCTCATTTTACTATAAGCACTAATTTAGCTAAGTTTTCTATCAATCTTAGCATTAAATAGCAAAAAATTACCAATCACCTATGAAAAAATCAAAAATAACACAATTCCTAAAACAAACAAAAAAGCAACGTAAAAAACCAAACCATTCATATTATACACCTGTACCTCAATATAACGCTGTCCTCGGGAGCCAAAAAATCTTACCACGTTATAGGTGAAAGTGCATTATATCGAACTTGCTTTGATCTGCCAGAGTGCGCAGCCCCGCCCCCTGGAGTGCTGCTTTACCGCGTTATCTCCGAATTCGTGTTATATCGGGTCGCGTTACATCGAGGTAGAGGTGTACATGCAAACAAAAACATATTAAAAATTGCCACTGCAAAAAACCAAACAGCTTACTATTAACAGAACATATTTTCTAAATGGTCTCCCACAATTATTATCTGTAATATTACACCCCCTAATTATTTGGGTTTTAAATTATATTTGTTTAATCAAAATGTTTTAAATGTGCTATTAAATAAAACAAATGTATGCAAAGCTAAAGCCACAGGCCCAAATCACATCCCAGTATTTTCTATTATGCAAAAAGTAACACTGGCAATTAATAATCTTAGTGTCAAAAGGGGGACATGTAGGAGTAGGATTTTATATTTGTACTATAAGAATTAATATATGATTTGATCATCCTGCCAGCCACCCCTTTTAAATAGCAGAGAGGAATGACCCTCTGGGACATTAGTAGAAATGCATCTGACAGACTGCCAGGGTCTGTACTTATGTTAAGGCAGGGACAGACCAGAACAATCCTGATGACTAATTATGGTCACCTTTTTGTTTTAGGATAAGTTATAATGTCTACTATGGTTTCCTATATGTATTATAAATTAAGCACTCTAGTTAAATATAAATTTCTTTCTTTTAAGGTTCAGTAAATAAGAGACAGAATCTTGTATTGTGTCTATGTTAAGAAAATTAGAGAAATGTTGAAGGCCCGGGCCACAATGGGAATTGTTTTAATTACAAAATTTAGTAAGGTTTAATTTACAATGTCTTTCTTGCTCAATATAAAAACTGCTGTATATCTTTTGAAGGTCTCCATAAAAGACTGTTTGTGTAAATGAGGAAAAAATAAGGCGTGAGGGCCATTGTTAACCAAATGGTCAAAAAAGGAGGAGCAAAGACACACATCAAAACTTATTGACACCAAAGAACTATCAACGTGCATCCATGATTGAGAAAGGGCAGATTGAGAACCCTGAGGTGAAGGCTGACACCCTTAAAGACAATTAATTAAATCAGATCTGGAACAGAATGACCCTCTCAGAGGTGTTTTAAAATGTTAACATCAAAAAATAACACCAATTAAGGAGTAACTGGTCACAAACTGACACAGCAAAATCCATAAACTTCAACACAACAAAAAGGACTATAAGAACAGGATGCTTGGCCATGCGACTTTGGGTTCGTCTTGCCACACTCCAGAAGCATCAGATCGCGACCGACAGAGCCCTGCTTCCCTCTCCAACCAATCTGGCTGGCCACTAGATTAATCCAGACTCTGAACTGGTAACTATAAACATCAACTGGCGGAACTGTGTGCATGGCGTGTGTGTGTGTGTGTAAATAAAAAGCATATGCTAACTGGCGTATTCTCAATAAAAGCGGCGTGCTGCCTTCTCCCCTATAAAGATCCCATGTGATTCTTATAAGTATAACAGAAGGATCCCCTGTGCCACTGAAATGCAGCTGCCTCGGGGCTGGAGGCCATCAGCTGGGGCAGGGGGAACTGCAAAGAGGGCCCTGGGATGTTTATTGACTTTGCATAGTTAAAGGACCATAGACCTATTCTCTATCCCATTATGCACACATCATACTGGGTTTGTTAAACAGCAAGGGACAGATACCTGTGAATTCTGAGACCGAAGTTTCTTCCTTGGGAATCCTCCTCAGGTAGCCATGTCTCTCACCCCAGCATCTGCAGCAACATCCTGCGGCAAGAGCTGACACAGGTGTGTGCACTGTTTATAATATAGCTCTGTGCAATCCCAGTGGGGATCACTCAGTGTCTAGGGGAGAAGGGGCATCTGAATGCACACAGGATGGAGACTGGAGACACTCTAGCCAATGTCTATCTTTCCATGTCTGTGCTTCTGTGTTCTTTATCCAGCTTTCGGAGTAAACAGTAATTAAAGGACCTTCCCAAGGGGAGATGAGAACTCCTGTACTCTGCACTGAGTCAGAGAGGAATTGGCTGCTCTGTGCATTTCTGTATATTTTAAAAAATTATAGTTGATTAGTAAGAATATAAGTTCTCCATAGGGCCTGATACCCTGTTAATATCCAGGGTGGATGGATAGATAGTAGACAGACAAATCTGGAGAATTTAATTTAAAATTTAAGATGCCTGATGGGAGACACAAACACTTTCTGCAGGTACACGGGGCTGTTGCTAAAGGATCAGAGATCAGTAATTCTCATCAGTAACTATTACCATACTATGCAGAACCTTTCATCTTCAAAACACCCAGGAAAGGAAAGTCCCTATGAAGATATCCCCATTATACAGATAGGCAACCTGAAGCACAGAGAGAGGTGACTTGGCCAAAGTCACACAGAGATTGAGTGGCAGGATGACCAACAGAACCCAGGAGTCCTGTGTGACTCGTTCCATCGCTGGGACCCCCTTGGGGATTGTCACTTGATGTGCTGAGATACAACTGAGCCTACCTTTCTGCCAGCATGGGCACCCCTTGCCTCTGACTTGAAAAGCCAAGCCCTCCAGGCCTCCACCAGCACAGGAACAGAGATAGGGCCACACCCCTCTGCAGGATACAGACGATGAGATCAGCTCAGCTCTGGGAAAGCTCATTTAAAGGCACTTGCCTCAGCATCCAAATGCACAACCTCAACAGGACCTGAACCCCAGATAAACATGTCTTACGCTGTATAAAGCCCAGTACTTCTGTTAGTCTTAAAGGTGCCACAGGACCCTCTGTTACTTTTTACAGATTCAGACTAACACGGCTACCCCTCTGATACAAAGATCATTTTGTTCACCCTTTCTCAAAGTTAAGAGAAATATGCACAACTGCTTTGCCTCCCCCACCGGTAACAAATATTTACACCAGGTTTGTTAATAAACAAAAGTGAATTTATTAAGTATAAAAAGTAGGATTTAAGTGGTCGTAAGAGATAGCAGGCAGAACAAATCAGGTTACTAAGCAGAAATAGACAGAACGCAAACAAAACTAGTCACTAAAAGCTGGTTACAAATAATAAGTTCTCACCCTAGATGTTGTTCTAATTATAATCTCTGCACAGAATCATAGAATCATAGAACTGGAAGGGACCTTGAGAGGTCATCAGGTCCAGTCCCCCGCACTCATGGTAGGACCAGCACCATCTAGACCAGTCTTTCCAGTATGGGTCCAGTCATTCCTCCTCTTCAGCCTTAGATGTTACCAGCAGTCATCTTGGGTGGTGTCCCAGAGGAGCACTGACAACATGGATGACCTCACTCCTCACCTTTAAATAGGATTTGCATAAGGCGGGAGTCCTTTGTTTCAGTTTGACCACCTCCCCCCTCTTCATGGAAAAGTACATGGTTTAAGATAGATTCCAGTATCAGGTGGCATGGTCACATGTCTCTGCAAGACGCCTGATAGCCCATTCCCACAGGCTGACAGGAAAGACAAGTCCATTTACAGTTCATTGTTTTCTTGCTAATGGGCCATCAAGATTCTGAAGTACCATTAATGGCCCTCACTTAGCATTAATAACACAGGCTTATACCCCAAACTCCTAACTTGACCTACAAAGATTATACATGCATGCAAATGGGAAAATCATATTCAGTAGATTATAACTTTTCCAGTGATATCTTACTTGAGGTATTTCGCATAAAGCATATTCCAGTTATGTCATATTCATCAGCATATTTTCATAAAGCATATGGAATGCCCCGTCACATCCTGACTTCCCTTTCATGACCACAGTCTCTCTGTCACACCAAGAGGGAAATGGACTCCAGCTCTGACAGGGGCTATTCATTGGTGGGATGTAGAGGAAAGGCTGGAAGAGGGAGCCTGAGCCTTCACCATCCTCTCAAGGTGAATGTGATATTTTCCGAACTAGCTGGAGGTTGTGAGCTCCCCGCTCCTGTGAGATGTGAACTCCGGGACTCCACTTCCGTTCCCACTCAGAAACCTGCCAACGCATCACAGTCACTGGGGTCGCTTGGGGGGAACAGACTCAGTAAAAGCAACACCAACAGAATGTTCCTGTGGATAGAGGGCAGCCAGGGGCCTGCCCTGGGGACAAAGGCCGTGCCCTCCTCCCCACAGCTGCTCTGGAACAAGGGGGGCCCTATAGGCAGGATAGAGACTGTATTAGTGTTTGCATTGGATTTGTTCTTTCCCTCTTGGTTCATTTCCTCCCAACCTCTCCCAGGTGGAATTGAAATCTAATGTTCCAGGATGAGTCAGACTTTCCAGAACTGCCCTGATTGGAGGGCACTTGGATTCCCACAGCAGAACTCTCTGCCTGTTCATCTGGCTAATTGGGATATTTCTCCAGTGTGGAGCACCTGGGATTTTAAGCACTGGGATGAGATTCAACAAATTCTCCTGTCTGAACTGAACAAGGGCCCCATGTCCACCTGTATTCAATTTACTAACACTCTATAGCTGGCAAGCTAAAGATAAAGGGGTTAGGCCCTGATTTGGCTGGATTTTTGTGTTTATTATTTATGATCACTATTTGTATTTTGGAAGCCTTCAGCGATCCCACTCCAGTTCAGGGCCCCTTATGCTGGGCCCTTCACACACACAGAAGGAGAAACAGCCCCTGCCCCAAGGAGCTTAGAAATTGAATTCAGACAAGACACAGCTCCTGTGTGTAACAAACCAGAAAGGGGGCAGGTGGGGAGATGGGGAAGGAACAGCACTAAGGATGGGTGGTTACAAAGGCTGCTGGGTGGGTGTGAGACAGTTGAAATGCACAGTCCTGCCCTGGCTGTTAGAAGTGTGTCCTGGGCCTTTAAGAGCAGAGCACACATTCAAGGGAACAAGACTGGGGCTAGCCAGAACAGGCCATTGAGTGGTGGCTGCACCAGACACACAGCTGGGAGCACGTGGCTCTCCATTAGCTTTTGTAACTCTGCTTTAGTTCTAATCACACGTCCCTTCTTAGAGTGCAGACTGAGCCTCCTTCTCATGAATTCACAAGGCAACCCCTGGTACCAGATGGGAGACCAGAGGAGAGGACAGACTACCTGAAGGGGGGATCCAAAGAGGATGGAGCTCAGCTGTTCTCAGTGGTGTCAGATGACAGAACAAGGAGCAATGGTCTCAAGTTGCAATGGGGGAGGTCTAGGTTGGATATTAGGAAACACTATATCACTAGGAGGGTGGTGAAGCACTGGAATGGGTTCCCTAGGGAGGTGGTGGAATCTCCATCCTTAGAGGTTTTTAAAGCCCAGGTTGACAAAGCCCTGGCTGGGATGATTTAGTTGGTGTTGGTCCTGCCTTGAGGAGGGGGTTGGACTAGATGCCTCCTGAGTTCTCTTTGAACCCTGATATTTTATGATTCTATGACACCTTCTTAGTATCCTACAGAAACACACCTCATGCTACGACCAAGTCATCCCCAGCGTTTCTAATGATGGGAAGACTTGCTTTGATCTGCTGAAACCTTCTGAACCCTGACAAATTGTGCAATGTCAGCAGCAAGATCAAGTCATCAGGTGGGCACCCAGAGCAAAAGACTGAACTTTTAGCCCGGGACAGCTGGTTTTGGCTCAGAATTATGCTTCTGGCTAAATGGGTCCCTACCACTGTCATCACTCAAACAGGGCCTGTTTCCTACTCTGCAGGGACTGCAGAGGATCTCACCTAGCAGTGATATGTAGATCAGCTGTTGCCAGGTCATACCAGTCCTCAGGACACATCTTCAGTTGAGTTGCCTGACTTCACCACCTCTGGTGAGACACCAAATCAAGAATCTCCTGTTCCTGACCTTCCCCCTCCATTACGGCCGGCGGCAGAGATACACTCCTGCCCGGAATGAGTTGATACCACATCCTCACCTTTTTGCACTACGAACCCTAAGCCCATTGTCAGGTCTGCGCCCAAGACACTCTCGGGTGCAACAACACCAGCAGTCTGCCGTAATCCACCTAGAGACAGAAAGCCCCCTCAATAGCTGGATCTTTAGCTGGGGCGAACCCAGGGTTATGGGGCAAAATAATCCACAGTCTGACAGCCTCTGTGCTGTTGAGGAGGATGAAAGTCCCAGGGAAGGAGAACATCCAACTGGAGCAGAAGGAAACAATCCCATAGTTGGGACCCTCCTTCCAGATGATGTTGTGGTATCCTCTCGCACTGAGGATATATCTCCAGGGGAGGGAACTCCAGCTATTAGGAAGAGACAGGTATTACTAATGGGCGATTCGATCATTAGAAACAAAGATAGCTGGTGACAAGTATCAGAGGGGTAGCCGTTTTAGTCTGTATCTACAAAAACAAGGAGGAGTCCCAACTCGCTCCTCAGAATGAACTACAAGGTCATACCAAAGGCCATCTCACTGTGACTGGGGTCCATGCTGCGGACGTGGTCCATCCCGACCCGACTTACACCAGGCCAAACTGCACCATCTTTGATAGGGTAAAGGGATGGTCTGTCATTCGCCCTCCTGTCCCCAGACCAGGAGAAGCCGTTTGACAGGATGGACCATGGGTATCTCATGGACATTCTGTGGGCGTTAGTCTTCTGGCCTCAGTTTGTGGGTTTTCTCTAGGTGCTGTACGCCTCCATGGAGTGCTTGGTCAGGCTCCACTGGACCGTGACCGAACCAGTCAGCTTCAGACCAGGGGTATGTCAGCGGCTGTTAAGGCTGGATCCCCACTTTGAACTTTAGGGTACAAATGTAGGGGCCTGCATGAAAACTTTTAAGCTTAACTACCAGCTTAGCTCTGGTATCGCTGCCACCATTTTCCAATTAGATTCCCTCCCTGGGAAGCCCTGAGAAACCTTTCACCAATTCCCTGGTGAATACAGATCCAAACCCCTTGGATCTTAAAACAAGGAGAAATTAACCATCCCCCCTCCTTCCTCCCACCAACTTCTGGTGAACACAGATCCAATTCCCTTGGGATCTAAAACAAGGAAAAATCAATCAGGTTTTTAAAAAGAAGGCTTTTAATTAAAGAAAAAAGTAAAAATTATCTCTGTAAAATCAGTATGGAAATTAACCTTACAGGGTAATCAAACTTAAAGAGCTCAGAGGACTCCCCTCTAGTCTTAGGTTCAAAGTACAGCAAACAACGATAAACACTCTAGTAAAAGGTACATTTACAAGTTGAGAAAACAAAGGAAAACTAACACGCCTTACCTGGCTATTTACTTACAACTTTGAAATAGGAGAGACTTTTTTAGAAAGATGTGGAGAACCTGGATTGATGTTTGGTCCCTTTCAGTGCTGAGAGCGAACACACTCCCAAACAAAGAACACAAACAAAAGCCTTCCCCCCCCCCAAGAGTTGAAAGTATCTTGTTCCCTTATTGGTCCTTTAGGTTAGATGCCAGCCAGGTTACCTGAGCTTCTTAACCCTTTACAGGGAAAAGGATTTTGGAGTCTCTGGCCAGGAGGGATTTTATAGTACTGTACACAGGACAGCTGTTACCCTTCCCTTTATAGTTATGACACGCCCCCCAAATCACAGATAGTGTTGGACGTTCGGTTCCACACTGGCTGTGATTTCTTCCTGGAGTTTTAGGAGAAAACAGAGTTAATAAGACACATGTACCTTTAGACATACTACTGATTATATAAAAACTAACAATATGTTTTATTCCAAGAACAATTGTTAACCAGTTAACTCTGGGAAACTTTCCCGGGAGAGTGCATCAGCCACTTTGTTAGAAGCTCCTGAAATGTGTTGTATTTTAAAATCAAAATTTTGGAGAGCTAAACTCCACCGAAGAAGTTTTTTTTATTTCCCTTGGCGGTATGAAGCCACTGTAGCGCAGCATGGTCTGTTTGTAGTTGGAAACGCCGTTCCCAAACATATGGGTGTAGCTTTTCCAGCAAGTACACAATGGCATAGCATTCCTTTTTGCTGATTGACCAATGGCTTTCCCTCTTAGGGTACATCTACACTACAGCGGGGAGTCGATTTAAGATACGCAAATTCAGCTACGTGAATAGCGTAGCTGAATTCGACGTATTACAGCCGACTTACCCCGTTGTGAGGACGGCGGCAAAATCGACTTCTGCCGCTTTTTGTCGGCGGCGCTTACTACCACCTCCGCTGGTGGAGTTAGAGCGCCGATTCGGGGATCGATTGTCGCGTCCCGACGGGACGCGATAAATCGATCCCCGAGAGGTCGATTTCTACCCGCCGATTCAGGCGGGTAGTATAGACCAGGCCTTAGACAGTTTCTTACTGAGAAACACGACAGGATGGAATTCTTGATCCAGTCCTTCCTGCATTAAAACTGCTCCCACGCCTCGCTCGGACACATCTGTGGTTACTAGGAACGGTTTGTCAAAGTCTGGGGCCCTTAGCACAGGGTCAGACATGAGTGTTGCCTTAAGCTGGTTAAAGGCCTTTTGACACTCATCAGTTCACTGAACTGCATTTGGCTGTTTCTTTTTGGTTAGGTCTGTCAGCGGGGTGGCGATTTGGCTGTAGTGGGGTACAAATCGCCTATAATATCCAGCCAAGCCTAAGAAGGATTGGACCTGTTTCTTAGACTTTGGAACCGGCCACTTTTGGATAGCATCCACTTTGGCCTGTAGGGGATTTATAGTTCCTTGACCCACCTGGTGCCCCAGGTAAGTCACTTTGTTTTGGCCTATTTGACACTTTTTAGCCTTAACAGTTAGTCCTGCCTGCTGGATGCGCTCGAAAACTTTTTCCAGGTGCTCCAGGTGCTCTGCCCATGAATTAGAAAAAATGGCCACATCATCGAGGTAGGCAACTGCAGATTCTCCCAATCCCGCTAGGAGACCATCTACAAGTCTTTGGAAGGTGGCGGGTGCATTTTGCAACCCGAAAGGGAGTACATTGAATTCATACACCCCTGCCTGGGTGACGAAGGCTGACCTTTCCTTAGCGGGTTCATCTAGTGGTACTTGCCAGTACCCCTTGGTTAAGTCCAAAGTAGAGATGAATTGGGCATGTCCCAATCTCTCCAATAGCTCATCTGTGCGTGGCATTGGATAGTTGTCAGGACGAGTTACAGCATTTAGCTTACGGTAGTCCACGCAAAAGCGTAGTACTGTACACAGGACAGCTGTATCTCATGGAGATTCTGTGGGCGTTAGTCTTCTGGCCTCAGTTTGTGCGTTTTCTCTAGGTGCTGTATGCCTCCATGGAGTGCTTGGTCAGGCTCCACTGGACCATGACCGAACCAGTCATCTTCAGGCCAGGGGTATGTCAGGGGCATCTGCTGTCACACCAGCTGTATACTCTGGCAATCGAGACCTTCCTCTGTCTCCTCCACCAGAGATTGACAGGGTTGGTGCTCCGTGAGCTGGAGTTGTGTCTGGTCCTGTCAGCATACGCCGATGATGTGCTCCTCTTGGTCCAGAACGTGGGCAACCTGGGGCAGGTGGAGGCCTGTCAGGCGATCTACTCAGCAGCCTCCTCCGCCTGGGTCAACTGGGACAAGAGCTCTCACCTGATGGTCGGGCACAGGTGGCAGACGAGCTCCCTCCCACCCACGCGCACTAGAAGCGGGTCCACTGCTCTATCTCGGCATTTACCTTTCTGCCACTGTAACAAATCGGCCTTTGGCAGGACACTACTGAGAGTATCAATTCAGGACAAATTGCTTAGAGCAGGGCAGTCACAGGCTAAGGCTGGGGTTCCTCCACTACTGAGGCAAACCAAACCAGCCAAAAAGAGAAGACTTCGGTCTCACCCCACTGGCTAATCAGAAGTCATACAAGCAATTTCCTCAGACACTCCAGTTTCCCAGTATCACCACCAGCGCCACTCGTTATGGGGATGAATGATTATGAAAACCAATACCCCAGTAAACGAAAAAAGGTTCTCCCGATCCGAAACAACCAAGCTCCAGACTCAGGTCAATATACAAGTCAGATCTTACCCACAAATCACGCTGTTGCCAATCCTATAGAATCTAAAATCTAAGGGTTTATTCATAAAAAGGAAGAAATATGGACCAGAGTTACATTGGTTAAATGGAATCAAATACATACACCAATTGCAAAGTTCTTAGTTCAGGCTTGTTTCAGGCTTGATGGGATTACTGCTGATTCAAACCAATCAAGTCTCTGGAGTACAAACATCCCAGCTTGGATGGGTTCGTCAGTCCTTTGTTCAGAGCTTCAGTTTCAAGCACAGTTCCTCCAGAGGTTAGAAGCAGGATTGAAGACAAAATGGAGGCATTTCCAGGGCCTTTTATACCCTCTGCCATGTGGAAGGAAACCCCTTTGTTCTTGGAAAATCACAGCACACATACAGACAGCATAATCATAACCAGCAAATTACAACCTTTCCATAGACAGCTTACCTGATCTCTTTGTACAAAATTTGGTGCAACTATAGGACCTATATGGTCCCAGTTCACGTCAATAACATCACAGCCAAGCATCCTTCTCTGGTAGGATTTGGAGGCCAGGGTGGGTGAGTGGCTGTGGAGATGGACAGGACTGCTCCGGTGCCTTTCTCATGCTCTGGCACCGGCTCAACACCCTAAGCCCAGATCCAGAGGATAATTCTGGAGTTCTTCTGGCCAGGACTGCACTGGGTCTCTCCAGGGATTCTGAATCTTTTTTGACTGCCGCTGCACATTGAGTGGATGTTTTCAGAGAACTATCCACAATGACTCCAAAGTCTGTTTCTTGAGTGGTAACAGCTAATTTAGAGCCCATTATTTCATATGTATAGTTGGGATTGTTTTCAAATGTGCATTAATTTGTCCTCACCATCCTGAAACATACATTGGGATTTGGTCAGAGCCCTCCAGGGTATCTAGGGACCACCTCCTGCAACTCATGGCTTCTCCTCCACCTTAAGTCTGTCTCTCTGCTGCAGCCACAGCCCTGCAAAGAAAGAGCCCCCTCTGCCACCCTTTTGCGTCTCTTCTGCCCCATCTTCTTCTGGCTCATCTAGTCTCTGTGGACTAACACTTTCTCTCTGTGTTCCCTCTTCTGGGAGGTTCCATTCCTTCCGTGTCCACCAGTCCACAGAGAAGCTGGAGAAAACTGGTTTTATCTAGAATGCATTTACTCCCTTCTTCTGTCCGGGCAAGATCTTGGTAGGGCTGATAGTTATTAATGACCAGCCTATTTATAGATAGATGCCTCCATCCCAGCCTCCTGCCCCTTAGTACAAGGAGGATGAGCAAAGAGTTCAGGAAAAGCCCAAACATATAAGGATACTCACAGTTCATACAATCTGATGAAAGTTAATAGGGTTAAAACATGTGCTCAATGTGCAGTGGCAATCAGACAAATGAACAGAATGTTGAGAATCATAAGGAAAGGGATAGATAAGAAGACAGGAAATATCATATTGCCTCTGTATAAATCAATGGTACAACCACATCTTCAATGCTGTGTTCAGATGTGGTTGCATCATCTCAAAAAAGATATATTAGAAATGGAAAAGGTACAGAGAAGGGCAACAGAAATGATTAGGGGTTTGGAACAGCTTCATATGAGGAGAGATTAATAAGACTGGGACTTTTCAGCTTGGAAAAGAGATAACTAGGGGGGATATGATAGAGGTCTATAAAATCATGACTGGTGTGGAGAAAGTAAACAAAGAAGTGTTATTTACTCCTTTTCATAACACATGAATGAGGGGTCACCCCATAGAATTCGTCGGCAGCAGATTTAAAACAAACAAAAGGAAATATTTCTTCACAGTCAACCTGTGGAACTCTTTGCCAGGGAAGTTGTGAAGATGAAAACTATAACACAGTTCTAATAAAAACTGGATAAATTCATGGAGGATAGCTCAATCAATGGCATTATCCAGGATGGGCAGGGGTGGTGTCCCTAGCCTCTGTTTGCCAGAAGCTGGGAGTGGGCAAGAGGGGATGAATCACTTGATGATGACCTGTTCTGTTCATTCCATCTGCAGCACCTGGCATTGGCCACTGTCTGGAAGACAGAATACTGGGCTAGATGAACCATTCGTCTGACCCTGTATGTCCATTCTGATGTTCTTATAGAGACCCCAGATGTATCTGCCCCCCCCCACCCCGCTGTAATGCATTAGACCCCACTCCCCTCCCAGAGCTGAGATAGAACCCAGAAATCCTAATGGGGTCTCTCTCTCTCTGCAGAGTTAGTAACAAAGTAAGAATATACATTAATATTTTAAACCTAACCAGTGTCCCTTAAGTGACTGGGCACAAGATGTCAGAACATGTTAGTATTAGAGCTGAGTGGGTCTAATATTTATTTTATTTTATTTCTTTTATATCAGAATTAGACACAGTGCTCCTGTCAGCTAATGGCTAAGTTATCTGCCACAAAGCTAAAGTTTTCAAGACCCTAAGTAGCCCTTGGAATCACGGTTAAAGTTGCCACCCCCACCAAAATCTGAAATGTTTCCCTTGTAGCTCGGATGGGGGGAGGGAGGTGGGAAATGTTCCAGCAAGTGACAGGGGAGGGGAATAAAGAAGCAAGACAGGTACAGGTGCGGGGCCTTGCAAGGAAAGAGGTAAAGCAGGGTCGGAGCCTTGGCAGAAGAGGTGGGGCAAGGAGTGGGTTTTTGGGGTCCAGATACCAGCAATTAGAGAGGTGGAAACTCACTGAATTGTCCATAGACCTATTCCCCAGTTTGTCATGCTGACACAGCACAGTAAGGTCAAGAAAGGATTTAATTTCTTTTTGACTGTCCAGGGACGAGGGCCCAGCACCATGTCACCAGTCAGCTCTGCACGGAGCTCGGTCTTAGAGCCAGAGCACCAGGAGAAAACTTTACATCCCTTTATGAGTAAGTAGCCGGAGCAGCCTGTCCCGGATCTGTTTGGTCCTCACCCCGTAGATGATGGGATGTAGCATGGGGGGCACGAGCAGGTAGGCGTTAGCCATCAGAATGTGGAAATGTACAGCCACATTGTGGCCAAACCGGTGTGTAAGGACAGAGAAGAGAACTGGGATGTAAGAGGCTAAAATGACACAGAGGTGGGAGCCGCAGGTCCCAAAAGTCTTGAGCCGGGCGTCCTTTGTGGGGAGTCTGAAGATGGCCCTGAGGATCTGGATATAGGACATGGCAATAAAACATACATCCAGACCTATCACCAAGAATGCCACAGAGAGGCTGTAGTAACTACTGACGCGGATGTCGGCACAGGCCAGCTTCATGACAGCCATGTGTTCACAGTACGAGTGGGGAATGATGTTGGTTCTACAATATGGCCATTGCCTCGCCAGGAAGGGATATGGCAGTATGAGCATGCCGCCGCGCAGCACCACGGCCAGGCCAAGCTTAGCCACCACAGGGTGTGTCAGGATGGTGGAATGTCTCAGGGGATTGCAGATGGCCACGTAGCGATCCAAAGCCATGGCCACAAGGAACCCAGAGTCCATCACTAAGGAGCAGTTAATGAAGTACATCTGGGTGAGGCAGGCACTGAACTCGATCTCCCTGGAATTGAACCAGAAAATGCTCAACATTTTGGGCAGGGTGGATGTAGACAGGACCAGGTCGCTGATGGCCAGCATGCAGAGGAAATAGTACATGGGCTCATGTAGGATCTTCTCCCTCTTCACAATGACCAGCATGGTGAAGTTCCCCAAGATGGCTATTATGTACATGGCGCAGAAGGGGATGGAGATCCAGACATGGGCCATCTCCAGGCCAGGAATGCCCAGCAGGATGAAGGTGGAGGGGTTGGTGAAGTCGGTTGTGTTGGAATCAGACATGGAGTAGGGGAGAAGGTATCCAACTCTGAGGCAGAACGGTGTCTCCTGCATGTACCGTACTTTCCCCTGATTTCCTGTATGTGCCCAGGCTCTAGGGTGATGGTCACAATACAAATGCCTGGATGGAGAGACAATGTTAATATGAGACACTACATACACTACTGGAGGCTGTTCTCACACTGAAAAATGACATTTTCATTATTCAGATAAATGAATTATGAACAACTGGCCCTACTAATGCAAATTCTATATTTGATGGTGCTCCATGCATCAACAATTCCTACATGTCGTAGTGTGGGAAACTTTAATAGGCACCAGCAAGAAACACGAGTGTGGATGCTGGTTATCCATCATTGTTCCTTAATGCAATGAAAGCCAGGCTAGGGAGTCCATGCAGTAGAGAGTTCCCCATTCACCCGGCTGCTCAAAATCTGAGTGTAAAAAAAAAAAAAAAAAAACCTTTGCCAAGACATGTGCCAGGGAGAAACATCCCAACTAGAACACAAATCAGGGAAAAGACCTGGAAGTCATTGATAGCAGGTCAACAAAACACATGCTCATTTGCAATAGTGACCAAATCAAATACAATATTTGGATGCCTAAGAAATGGGATGGAGAAAACCTGCTCTGGATATGTGTTCAGTTTCGGTCATCCAGTCTCTAAAAAACATACAGCATTATAAAGAAGATTTCTGAGAGGATCTGAGAATGGGGAAGGCTGTCAAATGTGGGCAAACTGAAAAGTCGGGGACTGTTTAATTTAGAGAAGAGACAAAGAAGGGGGCAGATGATAGAGGAGAGGAATATAAAGAATAGAACTGATTACATTCAACTGGAAAAAAGAGAACAGTTCCCAACCAGTAATATCTATAGATACTTAGGCTTCAAAAGGGCTAATTCCCCAAAACTGAAAAAAATTATCAAGAAAACAGATTGGGAGGAAAATATTAGACATAAATATGGGAGTGAAACGGGAATTCTTTAAGAAGAGTTTATTGGACAGCTAAAAAGTCACGATTCCACACTCAAGGAAGTGGAGAACTTTGGCTAAAAACCCCTTTCAATGGCTAAGTGAAGGCAGCAATTATGTGGGAAAAAGCAATATATACAAATGGGGGGGAAAGGGGAAATAGATAGCAAGCAATACAAATTGGAAGCTATGAAAATTGATAAGTGATGTTAAAGACATTAGGGAAAAATCCATGTTTTGCTGGGCTAAGGATAACAAAAAAGACCTTGAAAAGGTTTAGGCCAATTCCTAGAGGGAGAAAAGAAACTTGTTAATGTTGCAGAAAACGTAGATGTGTTGCAGAAATAGTTTTGTTCTGCCTTTGGAAAGAAGCGGTACGAGATACTCATATCACATGAGGTGATGAAATAGTCTCCAGTCCATTAGCTGCCAAGGAGGATGTTAAACAGCATCTACAATAGAACCTTAGAGTTACATATACTAGAGTTACAAACTGACCGATCAACCACACATCTCCTTCAGAAGCAGAGCCAAAAAAAAAGGGCGGGGGGGATAAATACAGGACAGCTCTGTGTTAAATGAAAAGTATGAAAAAAATAAAGTGAAATCTGTGCACATTTGGCTGGTGAAGGGTACTGCGCAGATGCAATCAATTTCAATTTCTGTGAGACATTTGATTTAGTAGGAAAAACATTCAGATAAAAAATGAACAGTACAATACCAGTAGAGCATTTTGAAAGTGGATTAAAAACTAGCTAACTGACCGGTCTCAGAAAGCCTGGGGTTGAGTGGGCGTGTTTCTAGCAGGGTAGTGCGGGGATCAGTTCTAAGCCCGATGCAATTAAATATTTTCATCAATGATCTGGAAGGAAATAGAAAATCACTGCAGATAAAATTTGTGGATGAGGCAAAGCTTGGCAGCGTGGGTACAATGAGGAGGCCAGGGCAGGCATACTGATTGATCTGGAGCATTTGGTGAGCTGGGCCGATACAAACAAACTGTTTTAATACAGTCACATGAAAAGTGATTCCCTCGGAACAGGCAATGCAGGCCCGACCCACAGACTAGGGCACTGTATTATGGAACACAGGGACCCTGAAAAGGGTTTAGGGGTCACTGTGGACACCCAACTCATTGTTAACTCCCAGTGCGATGCTGTGGCCAAAAGGGCCAATGTGATCCTTGGATGTATAAACAGGGGAGTGGTGAGTTGGAGCAGGGGAAGGATTTTATCTCTGCACATGGCATTGGTGAAACCAACTGTGTCCTGTTCCGGGGTCCACATTTCAAAAAGGCTGTTGAAAAATCAAAAAGGGTGCAGAAAAGAGCCACTAAAATGATTGGAGGCTGGAGAAAATAGCGGACACTGAGAGATTTAAAGGGCATCGTATATTTAACTTATCAAAAGACGATCAAGCGGAGACTTTCATGGGGTGAAAACCATTGGCAAAGTGGAGAAAGGCAGAGCTTAGCTGAATGGGATACACAAATGGATTGGCCATTGTAGGTGTTGCTGGTGGCACCACAGTTAGTTACGTTTGTCTGTCACCTTCAATTAGAACACCTGATTTTCAGTTTCTTATAACTTGGCCAAATTTTAACCGTTTGGACTGAAATATCCCACGCTGGGTGTCTGCTTCTGGCTGTTTTGTGAAACAATTCAGCCAAATTTTGAATGAAGCTAGGAAAAAAGATTTTTTTGCCCATGTTGAAAAATTCTTAGAATTGTTCTAGTGAGGCGCCCTAGCACCTCCATGCTATCCAAGCAGATAAAAGTCAGGTAACAGCCCCCCTGTTAACAGTCAGAACACTGAAATGCAAGAGCAGGAGGTGACAATGTCTGTGCATTAACACACCGCTGGATCCTGAGGTCTTTTATCGATCTTTACTTCAATGGGAGTTTTCCTCAATGGGGCCTGAGCAAATCACAGCCCATGGCCTCAGAATTTGGCCTTGTATTATGCATCTACTCAAACCTTTCATCCTGAAGGATCCCCTGTGCCGCTGAAATGCAGCCACCTCAGGGCTAGAGGCCATCAGCCAGAGCAGGAGGGAGTGCACAGTGATACTGGAGCAAATTCATCACCTCTAGCAAGGGCCCCGGGGTGTTTACAGCTGTGCAGATCGGAAAGGACCCCAGACCTATTCTCTGTTCCAAAACACCCGCATTGCACTGGGTTTGTCGATCAGGTGAGCTCCTCAGCAAGAGATGGGTACTTGTGATTCTAAGATGGAACCATCTTCCCTGGGAATCCCCCTCAGGTAGCCGTGTCCCACACCTCTCTCAGCCCAGCATCTGCAGCAGCATCCCATGCTGAGAGCGACACAAGGGTGTGCACTGTTTATCATATAGCTCTGTGCAATCCCAATGGGGTTCGCTCAGCCTCTAATGGAGGAGCGGCATCTGGATGTAAACAGGCTGGAGACAGGCCTGTCTGCGCTTCTGTGCTATTTATCCAGCTTTAGGAGTAAACAGCAATTAAAGAACCTTCCCAAAGGGAGATGAGAACTCTTGGGCTCTGTGATGAGTTAGAGAGGAATTGGCTGCTCTGATAATTTGTGTATATTTAAAATATTATAGTCAATTAGGAAGAAAACTAGGGGTAGTGCCTAGGTCTCCCTAGGGTCTGAAACCCTGTAAATGCCCAGGATGGATGGGTAGGTAGTAGACAGACAGATCTGGAGATAGACAACTTAGGGGAGATACGAACACTTTCTACAGCCATGCTGGACTATCGTTAAGGGATCAGAGATCTGTAATTCTCATCAGTTACAATCATCAAACTGTGCAGCACCTTTCACTGAAGAGTCTTCAAAACACCTAACAAAGGAAAGTCACGATGAACATATCCCCATTATACAGATAGGAAAGTGAGGCATGGGGAGAGGTGACTTGGCCAAGGTCTCACAGAGATTGAGGGTCAGGATGACAGACAGAACCCAGGAGTCCTGGTTTCCCTGCCATAACTGCGGTCTCTATGTCATGCCAAGAGGGAAATGGACTCCCGCTCTGGCAGTGGCTGTTCATTGGTGGGATGTAGAGGAAAGGCTGGAAGAGGAATCCTGAGACTTTGACATCCTCTCAAGGTGAATCTGAGGTTGTCAGAATTGGCTGGACTGTGTGAGCTCCCTGCTCCTGTGAGGTGTGAACTCCAGGACTTCACTTCCGCTCCCACTCAGAAACCTGCCAATGCATCACAGTCACTGGGGTCGCTTCAGGGGAATAGAGTTATTAAAACCAACACCAACAGAATGTTCCTGTGGATAGAGGGAAGCCGGTGGCCTGTCCTGGGAACAGAGGCCTCACCCCCCCCCCCAAAAAAGCTGCTGGGGAACAAGGGGACCTCTATAGGCAGGATAGAGACTGGATTAGTGTTTGCATTGGATTTGTTCTCTCCCCCTCGGTTCATTTCCTCCCAGGTGGAGTTGAAATCAAATGTTCCAGGCTGAGTCAGACTTTCCAAACCGAACTGGGGCCCCGCGTCCACCTGTATTCAAGTTATTAACAATCTGTGGCTGGCAAGCATGGTTTGACCTTCATCTGTATCTAAAGGCAAAGGGGGTCTAGTCCCTGATTTGTCTGGATTGTTGTGTTTATAATTTATGATCAATATTTCTATTGTGGAAGCCTGCAGAGTCCCCGCTCTGGTTCAGGGCCCCTTGTGCTGGGCCCTTCGCAAACACAGAAGGAGAAACAGCCCCTGCCCCAAGGAGCTTAGAAATCAAATTCAGACAAGACACAGCTACTGTGTGTAACAAACCAGAAAGTGGGCAGGTGAGGAGATGGGGGAGGAACAGCACTAAGGATGGGTGGTTACAAAGGCTGCTGGGTCGGTGTGAGACAGCGGGAATGCACAGCCCTTCCCTGGCTGTTAGAAGTGTGTCCTGGGCCGTTAAGAGCAGATCACGTGTTCAGGGGAACTAGATTGGGGTTAGTGAGAACGGGCCATTGAGTGGCGGCTGCACCAGACACACAGCTGGGAGCGCATGGCTCTCCGTTAGCTTTTGTAACTCTGCTTTAGTTCTAATCACGTCTCCCGCCTTCGAGTACAGACTGAGCCTCCTTCTCGTGAATTCCCAGGAGAACCCCTGGTACCAGAGGGGAGACCAGAGGAGAGGGCAGAGGCAACAGGGATGTGGGGAAGAAAGAAATGAGCCACCCTGGAGATGGAACACCTGAAAGCCACCAGGGAGTTGAAACTCTCAGGTAATGCAGCAGACTTCAGGAGGGATATATCTATGCAAGAAGCTGGGTTTGCTAAGAAAGGAGACCAGCAGAAAATTGCAATTTTCTTAAACATTGCACGACTTGAGGGAATGTATGTCTTTACTATAATAAACTAGGCAAATACAATTTAGATGGGGCTACTATGAGATGGGTGCATAACTGGCTGGATAACCGTACTCAGAGAGTTGTTATTAATGGTTCCCAATCCTGCTGGAAAGGCGTAACGAGTGGGGTACCGCAGGGGTCTGTTTTGGGACCGGCTCTGTTCAATATCTTCATTAACGACTTAGATATTGGCATAGAAAGTACGCTTATTAAGTTTGCGGATGACACCAAACTGGGAGGGATTGCAACTACTTTGGAGGACAGGGTCATAATTCAAAATGATCTGGACAAATTGGAGAAATGGTCTGAGTTAAACAGGATGAAGTTTAACAAAGACAAATGCAAAGTGCTCCACTTAGGAAGGAAAAATCAATTTCACACATACAGAATGGGAAAAGACTGTCTAGGAAGGAGTACGGCAGAAAGGGATCTAGGGGTTATAGTGGACCACAAGCTAAATATGAGTCAACAGTGTGATGCTGTTGCAAAAAAAGCAAACATGATTCTGGGATGTATTAACAGGTGTGTTGTGAGCAAGACACGAGAAGTCATTCTTCCGCTCTACTCTGCTCTGGTTAAGCCTCAGCTGGAGTATTGTGTCCAGTTCTGGGTGCCGCATTTTAAAAAAGATGTGGAGAAATTGGAAAGGGTCCAAAGAAGAGCAACAAGAATGATTAAAGGTCTTGAGAACATGACCTATGAAGGAAGGCTGAAAGAACTGGGTTTGTTTAGTTTGGAAAAGAGAAGACTGAGAGGGGACATGATAGCAGTTTTCAGGTATCTAAAAGGGTGTCATAAGGAGGAGGGAGAGAACTTGTTCACCTTAGCCTCTAAGGATAGAACCAGAAACAATGGGTTTAAACTGCAGCAAGGGAGGTCTAGGTTGGACATTAGGAAAAAGTTCCTAACTGTCAGGGTGGTTAAACACTGGAACAAATTGCCTAGGGAGGTTGTGGAATCTCCGTCTCTGGAGATATTTAAGAGTAAGTTAGATAAATGTCTATCAGGGATGGTCTAGACAGTATTTGGTCCTGCCATGCGGGCAGGGGACTGGACTCGATGACCTCTCGAGGTCCCTTCCAGTCCTATAATCTATGAATCTATGAATCTTCAGCCTCCCCACAAAGGACGCCCGGCTCAAGGCTTTGGGGACCTGCAGCTCCCACCTCTGTGTCATCTTAACCTTTTACATCCCAGTTATTTTCTCCTCCCTCACCCACTGGTTTGGCCACAATGTACCCCTGCATTTCCACATTCTCATTGCCAACGTGTACCTCCTGGTGTCCCCCATGCTCAACCCCATCATCTATAGGGTGAGGACCAAACAGATCCGGGACAGGCTACTCCGGCTCTTTACTTATAAAGAGTTTTTTCCAGACTGAGCTCTGTGCAGAGCTGGCTGGTGACTTGGTGCTGTGCTCTCTTCCCTAAATTACTGACTGGACAGTCAGAGAGACATTAGACCCTTTCCTGACCTTATTCTGCTGTGTCAGTGTGACAAACTGGGGAATCGGTCAGTGTAGAACTCATTGGTTTGCAACCCTTCTAATTACTGATAACTGGACCTCTGAGAATATAAGAACATAATAATGGCCATACTGGGTCAGACCAAGGATCCATCTAGCCCATTGTCCTGTCTTATGACAGTGGCCAGTGCCAGGTGCCCCAGAGGGAATGAACAAAACAGGTAATCAAGTGATCCATCCCCTGTCACCCATTTCCAGCTGCTGGCAAACAGACACCATCCCTTCTCATCTTGGCCATTGATGGACCTTCACAACATCCTCTGGCAAGGAGTTCCACAGGTTGGCTGTGTGTTGTGTTAAGAAATACTTCCTTTTGTTTGTTTTAAACCTACCGCCTATTAATTTGATTTGGTAGCCCTTAGTTCTTGTGTTATGAGAAGGAGTAAATACCACTTGCTTATTTACTTTATCCACACCAGTTATGATTTTATAGACCTCTATTATATCCCCCCTTAGTCGTCTCTTTTCCAAGCTGAAAGGTCCCAGTCTTATTAATCTCTCCCCATATAGAAGTCATTCCATATCTCTAATCATTTTTATTGCCCCTTTTTGAACTTTTTCCAATTCCAATATATCTTTTTTGTGATGGGGCAACCACATCTGCACACAGTATTCAAGATGTGGGCTTACCGTGTATTTATATAGAGGCAATCTGTTATTTTCTGTCTGATTATCTATCCCTTTCCTAGTGATTCCCAACATTCTGTTCACTGTTTTAACTGCTGCTGCACACTGAGTGGATGTTTTCAGAGAACTAGTCACCATGACCCCTGGGTCCCTGCCCCTTATCCCACTTCTCCCCCCCAAGGCCATGTGCCTGGTACACATCTTCCCTCAAGGCCAGCCACTTCTGCACCTGTTCCCCCAAGACACAGCCCCTGCTCCACCTCTTGTCTCTATGCCCCACTCCCTTCTCCGCCTCTTGCCCCAAGTCCCTGCCACTGNTAAATTTGTTAGTCTCTAAGGTGCCACAAGTACTCCTGTTCTTTTTGCGGATACAGACTAACACGGCTGCTACTCTGAAACTTTTCATAGACACTTTACTTGTTTAAGATTTGCTGCAACTATATGACCTTGGTTGCAACAATGATCTATACGGTCACAGTTCATTAGGTAATGTCACACCCCCAATGCAAAATTGATGCAGGAAGGGATGACACAAACATTGCTGACTGCATCCCAAGAGCTCTCCAACCTTGGTTCACTCTTACTACAGGTAAGATTGGGTTAGAAGCTGTATCAGTGTATAACAGAAATGGATCATCAAAGTCATGTTCAATAACATGATTGAATGTCTTTACAAACTCAAGGTAAAACTTAGTTAAAACAATAATGGATTGGATCTGCTTTTCCTATATGTTTCATGTGATCTTGCCAAGAGCTAAAGAACATAGCTACTTTATATATACAAGCTCTGGCAAATGTTTGGAGCCCAATTAACATCAAGTCAATGTAGATGTTAATGTTGTCCATGGTATAGGAATTTTGGCATTTATCCCACGCACTGCTAGAGGTTGGGGAGTGACTGGCTAAGCAGCAGTTCTGCAGAAAAAGACTTGGGGATTACAGTGAACAAGAAGTTGGATATGAGTCAGTAGTGTGCCATTTTTGCCTAGAAGACTAGCGGCATTTTGGGTTGAATTAGTGGGAGCATTGCCACCAGATTGAGGGAAGTGATTATTCCCCTTTATTGGGCACTGGTGAGGCCACACCTGGAGTATTGAATCCAGTTGGGGGCTCCCCACCATAGAAAGGGTGTGGACAAATTGGAGAGAGTCCAGCAGAGGGCAATGAAAATGGTAAGGGGCTGGGGCACATGACTTACGAAGTGAGGCTGAGGGAACTGGGCTTATTAAGTCTGCAGAAGAGAAGAGTGAGGGGGGATTTGATAGAAGCTTTCCCCCCAACTGAAGGGCGTTCCGAAGATGATTGAGCTCAGCTGTTTTTAGCGGTGTCAGATGACAGAAGAAGGAGTAATGGTCTAAAGGTGCAGTAGGAGAGATCTAGGTTGGATATTAGGAAACACTATTTCACTAGGAGGACGGTGAAGCACTGGAATGGGTTACCTAGGGAGGTGGTAAATTCTCCATCCTTAGAGGTTTTTAGGGTCCAGCTTGACAAAGCTCTCGCTGGAATGATTTAATTTGGGTAGGTCCTGCTTTGAGCAGGGAATTGGACTAGATGACCTCCTCAGGTCCCTTCCAACCCTGATCTTCTATCATTATTCTATGATTCTATAATTTGATGATTACCTGTTCAGTTCTTTCCCTCTGAAACACCTGGCATTGGCCACTGTTAGAAGATAGGATACTGGGAGAGATGGACCATTGGTCTTACCCAATATGGCCATTCTGATATTCTTATATAGATAGCAGAAGTATTGCCCCCGCTATAATCTATTAGACCCCATCCTCTCCTAGAGCTGAGATAGAATCCAAGAGTCCTCATGGGGTCTCTCTCTCTGCTGAGTTAGTAACAAAGTAAGAATATATATTCAAATTTTAAAATTTACCAGTGTCCCCTAAGTGACTTGATGTAAGATGTAAGAAAATGTTAGTACCAAAGCTGAGTTGGTCTAATATTTATTTATTTTTCTTTCTTTTAGACAGGAATTAGATACAGGAATGCCTCACTTGATGTTGTAGTTATGTTCCTGAAAAATGTGATTTTAAGCGAAACGATGTTAAGCGAATCCAATTTCCCCATAAGAATTCATGTAAATTAGGGGGGTTGGTTCCAGGGAAATTTTTTTCACTAGACAAAAGACTATATTATATATACACACACAGGCAGTATAAGTTTTAAACAAACAATTTAATACTGGTACACAGTGATGATGATTGTGAAGCTTGGTTGAGGTGGAGGAGTCAGAGGGTGGGATATTTCCCAGGGAATGCCTTACTGCTAAATGAACTAGCAATTGACTGAGCCCTCAAGGGTTAACTCTCACAACACTCTACGAGGCAGCAGGAAAGGAGGGAGGGCAGACAGAGACACACACCTTTGTGTGAGAGAAAAAAATTGCATTGCCCCTTTAAGTAGCTGACCCCAGGCTTAAGTACACTGACCTGTTAATTAAATCAGCTTGCTGAGACCTGAGAAGGCAGCTACTGCCTAGAAGCTCCCTCCCTCCGTCGTGTGTCCCCCCTGCTCTATGGAAAATGGGGTAAGTGGGGTGCAGGAGCAGGAGGGAGGGGAAGACACCCTGACATTAGCTCCCCTCTTCCCCCGTACAGCAAGCAGGAGTCTTGAGGAGCAGCTCCAAGGCAGAGGGCAGGAGCAGCACATGGCAGTGGGGGGAGGGACAGCTGCAATTGCTAGCCTGCTGGGCAGCTGCTGCACAGGGAACTTAGGGGAGCGGGGAGCTGATAGGGGGAGCTGATGGGGGGCTGCCGGTCCACCCTGGTTCCAAGCCCCCACCAGCTAGCTGCAACAGGATGCTCTTCCTGCAAGCAGTGGACAAAACAGGTGGCTGCCAAACAACGTTAGAAGGGAGCATTGCACAACTTCAAATGACCATGTTTTATTTTATTAATGGAGATATCCTATCTCCTGGAACTGGAAGGGACCTTGAAAGGTCATTGAGTCCAACCCCCTGCCTTCACTAGCAGGACCAAGTACTGATTTTTCCCCAAATCCCTAAGTGGCCCCCCTTAAGGATTGAACTCACAACCCTGGGTTTAGTATGCCAATGCTCAAACCACCGAGCTCTCCCTCACCTTCCCTAATTGATCAGCAACTTAACATCAAAACAACGTAAACTGGGATGACTTTAAGTGAGCAGTTCCTGTACAGTGTTCTCGTTAGCTAATTGCTAAGTTACCAGCAAAAAAACCCTAGCATTTTCAGGTGCCTAATTAAGTAGAGACCCCCTCGAGACTGTCACTTGATGCGCTGGGGTACCACTAATCACAACCCTCCTGCCAGAACAGGCACCCCTCCACTCTTGTCCTGCTGAGCCATACACTCCAGTCAGCTTCAGCACAGTCCCAGATGTTGGACCATGCCACTCTGCAGTTCTCAGAAACTGAGATTAACTCAGCCCAGGGGCTTCTCAATTAACAGGGACTTTCCCAGTGCCCATTGTTCAGCTTTTCTGAGAGTATGAACCCCAAATAAATCTATTTTACTTTGTATAAAGTTTAAACAGAGTAAATTCATAAAATGTCCGCCCTCTATATCACTGATAGAGAGATATGCACAGCTGTTTGCCTCCCCCAGGTACCAATGACTTACTCTGTGGTTATTAATAAACAAAAGTGATTCTATTAATATAAAAAGTAGGATTTAAGTGGTTTCAAGTCATAAGAGACAGAACAATGTAATTCACAAAGCAAAATAAAACAAAACACGCAAGTCTAAGCCTAATACATTAAGAAACTGATTACAGGTAATATCTCACCCTCAGAGATGTTCCAATAAGTTTCTTTCACAGACTAGTCTCCTTCCTAGTCTGGGCCCAATCCTTCCCCCTGGTACAGACTTTGTTCGATCCAGCAGACATCTCAGGTGATAAGCAGGAGTTTCCTCATGACTGGCAGCGCACTTTGTCCTGCTCCACCTCCTTTTATAGTTGTGGCACAAGGAGGGAATCTTTTGTCTGTGCTTGGCCCCCACCCCTCCTTCTGAATGGAAAAGTACAAGATTTCAGATGGATTTCAGTGTCAGGTGACATGGTCACATGTCCCTGTGAGACCTCATTCTTCATTACCCACGGGCCTGCCCACACGTACACAGGAAGGCTTGCAGGTAAACGAGCCATTTACAACTCATTGTTTCTGAAGCACCCTTAATGGTCTCCACTTAATCTGACTACATTAGTAGTACAAGTTTCTACCTTATATTTCTAACTTCAGAAGTAAGAATGATACATGCATATGAATAGGAAAATCAAATTCAGCACATTATAAGAACATAACAACATAAGAACAGCTGTACTGGGTCAGACCAAAGGTCCATCTAGCCCAGTATCCTGTCTACCGACAGTGGCCAATGCCAGGTGCACCAGAGGGAGTGAACCTAACAGGTAATGATCAAGTGATCTCTCTCCTGCCATCCATCTCCACCCTCTGACAGACAGAGGCTAGGGACACCATTCCTTACCAATTCTGGCTAATAGCCATTAATGGACTTAACCACCATGAATTTATCCAGTTCCCTTTTAAACGCTGTTATAGTCCTAGCCTTCGCAAAGTCCTCAGGCAAGGAGTTCCGCAAGTTGACTGTGCGCTGTGTGAAGAAGAACTTCCTTGTATTTGTTTTAAACCTGCTGCCTATTAATTTCATTTGGTGACCACTAGTTCTTGTATTATGGGAATAAGTAAATAACTTTTCCTTATCCACTTTCTCCACATCACTCATGATTTTATATACCTCTATCATTTATATACCTTAGTCTCCTCTTTTCCAAGCTGAAGAGTCCTAGCCTCTTTAATCTCTCCTCATATGGGACCTATTCCAAACCCCTGATCATTTTAGTTGACCTTTCCTGAACCTTTTCTAGTGCCAGTATGTCTTTTTTGAGATGAGGAGACCACTTCTGTACGCAGTATTCGAGAGGAGGGCGTACCATCGATTTATATAAGGACAATAATATATTCTCAGTCTTATTCTCTATCCACTTTTTAATGATTCCTAACATCCTGTTTGTTTTTTGACCACCTCTGCACACTGCGTGGACATCTTCAGAGAACAATCCACAATGATTCCAAGATCTTTTTCCTGATTCGTTGTAGCTAAATTAACCCCCCTCATATTGTATGTATAGTTGGGGTTATTTTTCCCAATGTGCATTACTTTACATTTATCCACATTAAATTTCATTTGCCATTTTGTTGCCCAATCACTTTCCAATAATATGGTACAAGAGACCTTTTGCATAAAGTGCATTCCACCTGTCATTTTCAGATTCATAAGCCTATTTTCATAGAGCATATAGATTGCAAGTCACAGTAATGAACTATTATTTTAAAATATACACAGATAAAGAGAGCAGCCAATTCCCGTCTCTGCCTTAGCACAGAGCCCAAGAGTTCTCACCTCCCTTTGGGAAGGTCCCTTAGTTAATGTTTACTCCTAAAGCTGGATAAATTGCACCGAAGTGCAGACACGGAAGAAGAGACATTAGCTAGAGTGTCTCTGGTCTCCAGCCTGTTTGCATCCAGATGCTGTTTCTTCCCTAGAGGCTGAGCGAACCCCACTGGGATTGCACAGAGCTATATTATAATGGTGCACACCCCTGTGTCAGCTCTTGGCACGGGATGTTGCTGCAGATGCTGGAGTAGAGGTGTGGGAAACGGTATCTGAGGGGGATTTCCAGGGAAGACACTTCCATCTCAGGATTCACAGGTACCCATCTCTTGCTCAGGAGCTCACCTGCTCGACAATCCCAGTGGAATGTGGGCATGATGGGATAGAGAGTAAGACTGTGCTCCTTTCTGCTCTGCACAGCCATTACATTTTCTTTTCGCAGTGTTATCTGTTCAGACTTTCAATGTGACTGAATGTTCCCTTGTTCGTGCCTGGTGAGACAGAGTAAATATAAATGCTTGATCTAGTTTCTTTATCGACAGATTCATAGGGCTCATGGTCAGAAGGCACCATTAGATCATCCTATATTACCTCCTGTATAATACTGGGTTTTACATTTCACCCAGTTTCCCCTGTATTGAGGCCAAAGAGTTGTGTTTGACTAAGACTGGTCTACGGTACGATTTCACATCATAGAATCATAGAGCCACAGGGTGAGAAGGGACCGTGAGGAACATCTCGTCTAACCCCCTGCCAAGATGCAGGATTTGTTGTCTCTAAACCATCCAGGACAGATGAATATCCAGCCTTCATTGGAAAACTTCTAGCGAAGGAGCTTCCACATCTGTTCCATTGTCCTCCTGGCCTTACAGTTAGGAAGTTTTTCCTGAGATTTCATCTAAATCTGCTCTGCTGTAGTTTGAACCCACTGACTCTTGTCCCACCTCTGTTGGAAGAGAGAACAACTTTTCTCCATCTTTTTTTATGGCAGCCTTTCAAATATCTGAAGACCTCTCTCATGTCCCCTCTCAATCTCGTCTTTTCCAAACTAAACATATCCAGTTCCCTCAGCCTTTGCTCATTTGGTTTGTATTCCATCTCTTTGATCATCTTTGTCTCTCGCCTCTGGATCCTTTCCAGTTTCTCTACATCCTTCCTATACATCGGTGACCCAAACTGGACACAATATTCCAGCTGAAGTCTAACCAGTGCCCAGTAGAGGAATACTATCACTTCCCAGGACTTGCATGCTGCTAATACATCCTAAAACTGTATTGTCTTTTTTGCAATAGCAAATAAATCCGCTCCCCTGAGACATGTAGATATATCAACCTAACCCCAGTGTAGACCCCTTCATGAGGTTAACCTAGTTACCATTTTCTGCAGCCTCCAATCCTTTTTGTGACTCTTCTGCACATTCTCCAAATTTCGTTTCACCAATGCCATATGCAGAGGTAAAATCCTTCCTCTGCTCCAACTCACCACTACGATGAGTTGGTTATCCACAGTGACCTGTAAATCCTTTTCAGGGTCCCTCAATTCCATAATACAATGATTGAGTCTGTGAGTCATTCCTGCCTTCCCTGTTCTGAGATGATAACTTTGCATTTGACTGTATTAAAACATTTGTGTCTGCCCTGACTGCCTCATTGTAACCACTCTGCCAAGTTTGGGTCCCCTGCTATTTTATCTGCAGTGATTTTCTATTTGCTTCCACTTCACTGATGAAAATATTGAATAGCATCGGTCCAAGAACTGACCTTTGCAGAACTGCACTAGAAACACCCCCATTCCCTGCAATGCCCCATTGACAACTGCTTCCTGAGGTTGGTCAGCTAGCCAGTTTTTAGTTTATTTTACGTGTGGTCTACTGATATTGAATAGTGTTATTATCTGAATGTCTTCCCTGACTACATCAAATGCCTCAGAGACAGTTCCCTTGGTCAACCAAACATGTACAGCCATTAAAGGATGAAAACTTATTTGGCAAGACCTGTTTCCATAAACCCTGTTGGTGACTCACATTAATTATATTCCTTGAGTTTTTGTTAAGGAATCCCATGCCAGATTTTCCATTTTTCCTAATCTTGTCAAATCTTTTTTTAAAAAACTTTCCCTTTAATTTTTAAACATTTATGTTTCTGCTGTTTGTAACTCTCAGGTTCTACATCACTTCATGTGATATGACTTCTTTATTTTCTTTACCATGGAATTGTGGCTTGTTAGCTATGTAATAAGCTTTTCTTAAAGAACTCCCATTTTCATTCCCATTTTTCTGAAATTTTTTCCCCTCCCAACCAGTTTTGTGGATAATTTGTCATCTTTGAGGAATTAGCCCTTTTGAAGCACTAATTATCTATAAATATTACTGTCTGGGAACTGTTCTCTCTTTGTCCATTGGAATGTAATCAGTTCCATTCTGTTATTTTGTTCTCCTCTATCATATGCCCCCTTCTCTGTGGCTTCTCTAAACTCAACAGTCCCAGACTTTTCAGTCCATCCGCATACGGCAGCCTTCCCCTTCTCACAGCCTATCTCAGAAATCTGCTTTCCATCTGCTATATCTTTTATAGAGACTGGGTGATCAAAAGTGAGTGCGTTTCCAGAGCAGGTTGTTCTCCACCCCATTCCTTAGGCATCTGAACATTTGCTTTGTTTTGGCCGCTACTGTGAATGAGCAGGTGTTTCCCTGGAACAGCTATCGATGAAACCCAGGTCTTTTCCCTGAGGTGGTTCTTTTTGGAATGTTTCCCCTTGGTACCTGGATTGGCAAAGCTTTGGGGTTTTTTTTTTTTTTTTTACAATTTCAGATTTTGAGCAACCGGGTGCCTCGGGGAATATCATGGACTTTCTAGCCTGGCTTTCATTGCATTAAGGAAGAATGAGGGATAACCAGTATCCACACGTCTGTTTCCTGCTGGTGCCTATTAAGGTTTCCCAGACCACAACGTGTAGAAATTTTTGATGCATGGAGGACTATCAAATATGGAATTGGAATTAGTAGAGTCAGTTGTTCATAATACATTTCTTTGGTTCCTCTTCACACACATTTTCATTTTTCAATCTGCTTCACCCATGAGAAAAGTATCCAGTAGTGCATGTAGTGTCTCATATTAACATTGTCTCTCCATCCAGGCTTTTGTACTACAACCATCACCCTGGGCCCTGGGAACGCCTCAGAGTTGAACAACTTCTCCCCTCCTCCATGTCAGATTCCAACAAAACCGACTTCACCAACCCCTCCACCTTCATCCTGCTGGGCATTCCGGGCCTGGAGGTGGCCCATGTCTGGATCGCCATCCCTTTCTGCACCATATATACCATAGCCATCTTGGGGAACTTCATCATCCTGTTAATCGTGAAAACGGAACCAAGCCTCCATGTGCCCATGTACTATTTCCTCTGTATGCTGGCCGTCACTGACCTGGTCCTGTCCACGTCCACCGTGCCCAAAATTCTGAGCATCTACTGGTTCAATTCCAGGGAGATCGATTTCAGTGCCTGCCTCACCCAGATGTACTTCATTCACTCCTTCTTAGTGATTGAGTCTGGGATCTTCGTGGCCATGGCTTTTGATCGCTACGTGGCCATCTGTGATCCCCTCAGACATTCCACCATCCTGACAAACTCCATGGTTGCCAAGATCAGCCTGGCCGTGGTGCTGCGCGGCTTCATGCTCATACTGCCCTATCCCTTCCTAGTGAGGCAATGGCCATATTGCAGAACCAACATCATCCCCCACACGTACTGCGAGCACATAGCTGTGGTGAACCTGGCCTGCACCGACACACGTGTCAGTAGTTACTATGGCCTCTTTGTAGTGTTCTGTGTGAGGGGTCTGGATATGATTTTTATCGCTGTGTCCTACACCCAGATCCTCAAGACCATCTTCAGCCTCCCCACAAAGGACGCCCGGCTCAAGGCTTTGGGGACCTGCAGCTCCCACCTCTGTGTCATCTTAACCTTTTACATCCCAGTTATTTTCTCCTCCCTCACGCACCGGTTTGGCCACAATGTGCCCCTGCATTTCCACATTCTCATTGCCAACGTGTACCTCCTGGTGCCCCCCATGCTAAACCCCATCATCTACGGAGTGAAGACCAAACAGATCCGGGACAGGCTGCTCCGGCTCTTTACAAATAAAGGGACTTAAAGTTTTTCCTGGTGCTCTGGCTCTCAGACCGAGCTCCGTGCAGAGCTGGCTGGCGACATGGTGCTGGGCCCCTTCCCTGAGTCACTGACTGGACAGTCACAGAGACATTAGACCCTTTCCTGACCTTATTCTGCTGTGTCAGTGTGACAAAGTGGGGAATCGGTCAGTGTAGAACTCATTGGGTTGCAACCCTTCTAATTACTGATAACTGGACCTCTGAGAATATAAGAACATAATAATGGCCATACTGGGTCAAACCAAGGATCTATCTAGCCCAGTGTCCTGTCTTATGACAGTAGCCAGTGCCAGGTGCCCCAGAGGGAATGAACAAAACAAGTAATCAAGTGATCCATCCCCTGTCACCCATTTCCAGCTGCTGGCAAACTGACACCATCCCTTCCCATCTTGGCAATTGATGGACCTTCACAACATCCTCTGGCAAGGAGTTCCACAGGTTGGCTGTGTGTTGTGTTAAGAAATACTTCCTTTTGTTTGTTTTCAACCTACCTCCTATTAATTTGATTTGGTAGCCCTTAGTTCTTGTGTTATGCAAAGGAGTATATACCACTTGCTTATTTACTTTATCCACACCAGTTATGATTTTATAGACCTCTATCATATCCCCCCTTAGTCATCTCTTTTCCAAGCTAAAAGGTCCCAGTCTTATTAAACTCTCCTCATATAGAAGTCGTTCCATACCCCTAATCATTTTTATTGCCCCTTTTTGAACCTTTTCCAATTCCAATATATCTTTTTTGTGATGGGGCAACCACATCTGCACGCAGTATTCAAGATGTGGGCGTACCATGGATTTATATAGAGGCAATCTGTTATTTTCTGTCTGATTATCTGTCCCTTTCCTAGTGATTCCCAACATTCTGTTCACTGTTTTAACTGCTGCTGCACACTGAGTGGATGTTTTCAGAGAACTAGTCACCATGACCCCTGGGTCCCTGCCCCTTATCCCACTTCTCCCCCCAAGGCCATGTGCCTGGTACACATCTTCCCTCAAGGCCAGCCACTTCTGCACCTATTCCCCCAAGACACAGCCCCTGCTCCACCTCTTGCCTCTATGCCCCACTCCCTTCTCCGCCTCTTGCCCCAAGTCCCTGCCACTGGTGCTCACTCTTTTTCTCCCATCCCCGTCACACACTGGATCACCTCCACCTCCCCCCCGCAGTTGGACTCCATCTGCTAGGAAGCTGGGCTGGGAGCTGCTGCAGCCTGACGAGTATGCAGCGCTGGGGCTGACAGGCCAGTCGGGATTGGAGAGGGAAGCCAGGAACCCGTATAAAAGCAGCTGAGGTTTGGGAGAAGGGCTGTGTGGCAGGCAGGTGAGATTGTGAACCACACAGCTTGTGGGCCCTAAAGCTCAGACTCAAAGTCCTGGAGGCAGAGACCATTGTGTGGCTTATTTCCTTAGCTTTCAGCTCCCCTTTGTTCCTCCCAGCTCGGGGCCTGTAGAAGGCCGGGTCCCTGCAATGGGGATGGGCTGGGAGCCCTTTACCTTGAGCCAGGCCTTGGGAGCAGGGCGAGGGATCAGCTTTGAAGGTAGGAAGACAACAGCTGAGAGAGGCAGAAGGATAAACCCCTGCATTCGCTGGGAAGATGGGAGGCTGGGCAGAGGCCGGGGTGGCTTCGATATCTCACAGGGCAGGAGATAAACAGCACACCTGCCATTAGCCAGCTATTTACACAGCTACACGGCACCTTATCTGTAACTACAGGGGACACATTGTCCAGGGGCTGAACCTGAACAGTGAAGCTGAGTCTAACGTATGCTCCGCGTGAGACTTTTAATCACTACATCTAGAAGCTCTGTAGCCAGGCTGCCAGGCAGCGTTATCCCCGTGTCTTTGAGGGACTGAGCCATGTAGAGGTAAAGTGATTTACCCAAGGCCACACAATGAGTCAGTGGCAGAAGCTGAGAATAGAAACTGGGAGTCCTGCCACCGCCACTCCCGCAGCACCATTGCTCTGGCCATGAACTGGCATTGCTCCTCTGGGTTGTATGAGACACACTGAGGCTATTTGTGTCTCATGATCAGTGGAGTTGCAGTTCTTAAACAGGAGGAATTTATTAAAGAAATAGCTAAAAATTGTGGCCACAAAACAGGTTTCCACACAGCTCAGTCTTCAGCCTTGTCTTGCTTGTTTACCAGGATGACACACTACCTGGAACTCTGCACAACGCATACAGCCCAATGATGTTCTGCAAGGAACCACATCAGTGCAGTGTGTGACTCAAGAGCCCTGATTAGGGCCCTTTGGTAGCAAAACACTAAACATAATAAATGGGCATCTTCGATCCCAGCTCACTGGACTCTGCTGATGCTTTATCTCTAGTTAAATGACTTGGGCTAAATACTCAAATGATGTAAGTGGGTGCATGGACTAAACAAGCCAGGCCTGAGAGAGACTAAGCAAGGGATTGGCAGCTAGGGACTTGTTGGCGATGTTCTTGGCTCAAGACACTTCCTTTCATGCTGCCTCAGTTTCCTCCTCTGTGAAGCACCTGTCAGTGGTGTCCATGTGTCACTGTGCCTCAGTAGGATACAGATGAGGATGCCAGATTCAGGACAAACTGCTGAGAAATAGGGCAGATTCATACCAGACTGGTGGTTGTTCTATCATTAGATTACGCAAAGTGAGGAACAAAAGTAAACTTCTGTCTCACCACCCTGGTTAACTAGAAGCCAAAAATGCAGTGTCCTGAGGCATCCCAGCCCTTGACTAATCACCCGGACTCTGGACACCATGATGAGCAGTCAGTGAAAATCAATTTCACTACACATAGTGTCCTAATCTCAAGAGACACTTAAGGCTAAATAATAAAAGAAAAGAAGAAGAGATATAAATGGTTCGTAGATCAGATATATCCAAGTGGTTTTTCAGTGTTCAGAGATAAGTTTCATAGCAATGATGCTAGCTTGCAAAAGTCTCTCTAGAAGTTACTCAAGCAGTGGGGTCACCAGTCCTTGTTCAGAGCTTCCTTATTGGAAACCCAGTGCAGAGAAATGAAGATGAGATGAGTCCAGGGTCACAGGAGCATATTCCATGTCCTTACATGCTCTCATGACTCTCAGGATCAGCCATTTCCCATATTCTTGCAGAGGCGCATTTCTTCTATGGCCCTTTGTAATCGCTAAGTCTCCTCCAAGGGCCATCAACATATAGCCTTATCCACCCGAGGGGTGTTACACAGGAATACAACACATAGAATCATAGGACTGGAAGGGACCTCAAGAGGTCTGCTAATCCAGTCCCCTGCACTCATGCCAGGACCAGCACCATCTAGACAAGCCCTGACAGGTGTTTGTCCCACCTGATCTTAAAAATCCCCAATGATGGAGATTCCACAACCTCCCTGGGCAATTTATTCCAGTTCCTAACCACGGTGACATTTAGGAAGTTTTTCCTAATGTCCAACCTAAACCTCCCTTGCTGCAATTTAAGCCCATTGCTTCTCGTCCTATCCTCAGAGGTGAAGGTGTAAGATACCAGTAGATTGTCAATAATGATAACATCAGACACAAAGTTGATACAGGCATATAAACAGGATAATTATATTTAGAAAAAATGGCCCTATTCAATCATACAGCATCACACCATATCCTTGTCCCCTGATGGTGCAAGAACTGTTAGCCACCTAAGGAAGGGGCATTGCCCGGGTGCTAGCAGGGAAGCAGCTGGGACACCAGAGCCACTGGAGAATGGGAAGAGCAGATAAAAACTGTTTTACCGCAGGGAGCCTGGTCCTTGTACAAAGAAAAAAGGAAAAAGCTTTTAAAAGTGAGAGGTGGACGTCTGTGAACTTGGCTGTTTCCTCCAAGTGTCGCCAGACAGCCCCCCTGGCTTTCAACAACCTTAACTTGTGTTTGACTAAAGCATCTTCCAGAAAGGCGTCCAGGGCTAGATCCACAGAGGCACTCAGGTAAATACTGAACGTAGGCACCGCTGCCTTTCTCAACCCCCCGGCTCATCTTCTGCCTGACCCTGCAGGAGCCTACGGTTCCGCCAGTAGTCTGCACAAAGCAACTCGAGTGCTGACGCTGCCCCACAGCTCATAGGCACCGACTCTGTGTTTGCTCCAGGGCTGGAGCACTCATGGGGAAAAAAAACAGTTGCTTAGCACCTATTGACAGCCAGCTTCTCACCCACCAGTAGTTCTGCCAATCAAATCCTTCCAGTGCCTCCCACCCACCACAGATCAACTGTTCTTCGGCATGCAGGAGGTGCTGGGAGGGAGGGGGAAGAGTGGCGATGGGGTGATGTCATAAACATACAGCTAAGGGTAGCATAAAATCCCTCTTTACCCTGTAAAGGGTTAATTCCTCTTTTACCTGTAAAGGGTTAAGAAGTTCAGATAACCTGGTTGGCACCTGACCAAAAGGACCAATAAGGGGAGAAGATACTTTCAGATCTGTGGGGGAAGGTTTTTGTTTGTCTCTTTGTTTTGTTCTCTTCGAGTCAGCAAGGAACATAAGTGATCTCTCTCCTGCCATCCATCTCCATCCTCTGACAGACAGAGGCTAGGGACACCATTCCTTACCCATACTGGCTAATAGCCATTAATGGACTTAACCTCCATGAATTTATCCATGAAGAACTTCCTTTTATTTGTTTTAAACCTGCTGCCCATCTCAAAAAAAATATATACTGGCACTAGAAAAGGTTCAGAGAAGGGCAACTAAAATGATTAGGGGTTTGGAACGGGTCCCAAATGAGGAGAGATTAAAGAGGCTAGGACTTTTCAGCTTGGAAAAGAGGAGACTAAGGGGAAAGATGATAGAGGTATATAAAATTATGAGTGATGTGGAGAAAGTGGATAAGGAAAAGTTATTTACTTATTCCCATAATACAGGAAATAGGGGCCACCAAATGAAATTAATAGGCAGCAGGTTTAAAACAAATACAAGGAAATTCTTCTTCACGCAGCGCACAGTCAACTTGTGGAACTCCTTACCTGAGGAGGTTGTGAAGGCTAGGACTATAACAGAGTTTAAAAGAGAACTGGATAAATTCATGGTGGTTAAGTCCATTAATGGCTGTTAGCCAGGATGGGTAAGGAACAGTGTCCCTAGCCTCTGTCTGTCAGAGGGTGGAGATGGATGGCAGGAGAGAGATCACTTGATCATTGCCTGTTAGGTTCACTCCCTCAGGGGCACCTGGTATTGGCCACTGTCGGTAGACAGGATACTGGGCTGGATGGACCTTTGGTCTGACCCAGTACAGCTATTCTTATGTTCTTATGGCCCCCTGGGGGCCCGTTGTACCTGGGGCAGCTCCTGGGGACCCCCTAGGGCCTGGCCATACCTGGGGTATGACGGGACCAGTCATACTGTAAGGATCAGGCCCTTTTCCTGTAGCCATATGATAAGGCCTGTAGCCATATTGTAAGGCCTAAAAGCCTACAGCTTTTGTCTGCAGCCAGATTGAAAGATCAGGTGGACACGGTGCCCCTGTTGGGCTTGGACAGGAGAATTCATTCAGTCTCATTCCAGTGCTTAAAACCTCAGGTGCTCTGCATCAGAAAAAATACCCCCAGGGAGCCAGATGAGCAGACAGAGATTTCAGCTGTGGGAATCCAAGGGCCCTCCATTTTTTTAGTGTCTGTGTTGAGGTGCCATTTAGGGTTGCCAGATACTAGGCTCTCAGCTGCAACAGCTGCCCTCTATCCACACAAACATTCTGTTGGTGCTGGTTTTACTGAGTCTGTTCCCCCAAAGTGACCCCAGTGACTGTGATGCGTTGGCAGGTTTCTGAGTGGGAGCGGAAGTGAAGTCCTGGAGTTCACACCTCACAGGAGCAGGGAGCTCACAAAGTCCAGCTAGTTCTGAAAACCTCAGATTCACCTTGAGAGGATGGCGAAGGCTCAGGCTCCCTCTTCCAGCCTTTCCTCTGCATTCCACCCAATGAATAGCCCATGTCAGAGCTGGAGTGCATTTCCCTCTTGGTGTGACGGAGAGACCGTGATTACAGCAAGGAAGTCAGGACTCCTGGGTTCTGTCTGTCATCCTGCCACTCAATATCTGTGAGCCCTTGGCCAAGTCACCGCTCCCCGTGCCTCAATTTACCTATCTGTATAATAAGGATAGTTTATCTATCTGTATAGGAGGGTGGTGAAGCACTGGAATGGGTTACCTAGGGAGGTGGTGGAATCTCCTTCCTTAGAGGTTTTTAAGGTCAGGCTTGACAAAGCCCTGGCTGGGATGATTTAATTGGGGACTGGTCCTGCTTTGAGCAGGGGGTTGGACTAGATACCTCCTGAGGTCCCTTCCAACCCTGAGTCTATGATTCTATGATATGTTCATAGTGACTTTCCTTTGCTAGGTGTGTTGAAGATCCTTCGGTGAAAGGTGTTGCCCAGTATGATAACAACTACCGATTAGAATTACTGATCTCTGATCCCTTTGTGACAGCCTTGTGTGCCTGCAGAAAGTTCTTGTGTCTCCCCATAGTCATCTGTCTCCATATCTGTCTGTCTACTATCTACCCACTCATCTTGGGCATTTACAGGGTATCAGACCCTGTGGAGACCCAGGTTGAGGACCTGGAGGTTAGTGGCAATTGCGATAAATTACAACATGGTTTTACGAAGGGCAGATCGTGCCAAACGAATCTGATCTCCTTCTTTGAGAAAGTAACGGATTTATTAGATAAGGGAAATGCGGTGGACCTAATATACCTGGATTTCAGTAAAGCGTTTGATACTGTACCCCATGAGGAATTATTGGTTAAACTGACAAACATGGGGATCGATATGAAAATCCAGAGGTGGATAAGGAATTGGTTAATGGGGAGAATGCAGCGGGTCGTATTAAAGGGTGAACTGTCAGGTTGGAGGGAGGTTACTAGTGGAGTGCCTCAAGGTTCGGTTTTGGGACCCATTTTATTTAATCTATTTATAACTGACCTCGGAACCGATTGCAGGAGTGGGCTGATAAAGTTTGCGGATGATACGAAGGTCGGAGGCGTTGTAAATTCGGAGGAGGATAGGGATATCCTGCAGGGAGACTTGAACGAGCTTGTGAATTGGAGTATCAGGAATAGGATGAAATTTAATAGTAAAAAGTGTAAGGTGATGCATTTGGGGATGACTAATAAAAATTTTAGTTACAAGATGGGGACGCATTGGTTAGAAGTAACGGAAGAGGAGAAGGACCTAGGGGTCCTAGTAGACCGCAGGATGACTGAGTCGACAATGCGACGTGGCGGTGAAAAAAGCCAATGCTGTCTTGGGATGCATTAGGCGAGGTATATCTAGTAGGGATAAGGAGGTCCTGCTTCCGTTGTACAAGGCGCTGGTGAGACCTCATTTGGAGTACTGTGTGCAGTTCTGGTCTCCCATGTTTAAAAAAGATGAACTCAAACTGGAACGGGTGCAGAGAAGGGCCACTAGGATGATCAGAGGAATGGAAAACCTGTCGTATGAAAAGAGACTAGAGGAGCTTGGGTTGTTTAGTCTGACAAAGCGAAGGCTGAGGGGGGATATGATTGCTATCTTTAAATATATTAGAGGGATTAATACGAGGGAGGGAGAAGAATTATTCCAGCTTANCGAGGAGCTGTTCCAGGACTAGCGAGGTAAGCACAGACACGGGCCGTGCACTACAGCTCTAGGTACACCCAGGAGCGCCGCCAGCGTTTTTGCCGCCCTAGGTGGCGGAAGGTCCCGCCCCCAAAATGTCGCCCCTGACAGGCGGCAGAAGGTCCCGCCCCCGAAATACCGACGACAACGGGGGCAGCCGAAGATCCGGCCGCCGCGGTCGCTGCCCCCCAAATGTTAGCACCCAAGGCAACCGCCTAGGTTGCCTAATGGGTTGTGCCGGCCCTGGCTACACCCCTGTAACCCTAGAGGGGCAGGAAACGTGGTCCTTTCAGGTGGAAACGATGGTCGTTTTAATATGAGTGTAGAGTGTTTAGATGCAAGCTGGCTGGCTAGAAACAGAGAGTTTGGAAGATCAATATGTAGCTGAAGATCATTGTTTTTACTGTGGTTTTTCCCCCTCTCATAGGAGCCTTTCCATGCGTCACAGAAGGACGGGCCAGAGTTAACATGGCATCGAGTTGTTTGTTGCATAATAAAGCTGCTGCTGATTTCCAAGTGTGTGCGGCCAACTTTCCTCACTGCGCACTAGGCCGCGTGTAGCCATGTGACTGAGATGTCGGCCTTCTCTTTTCTGGGCACTGCACCTTTAATAGTAGAGGAATCCTGCTGGCTGCCAGCATCCTGGCTAGGGTTGCCAGGTGTCCGGTTTTCTACCGTAACACCCGCTCGAAAAGGGACCCTGGCGGCTCCGGTCGGCACTGCTGACTGGGCTGTCAAAAGTCCAGTTGGCGTGGGGCTGGCAGGCTCCCTACCTGGCTCCGCGCGTCTCCCCGCAAGCAGCGACATGTCCCTCGGCTCCTAGATGGAGGGACGGCTGCAGCCCCATGCACAGCCCCCACCCCGAGCGCTGGCTCCGCATCTCCCATTGCCTGGGTGCCACTGCCAATGGGAGCTGCAGGGGTGGCACCTGAGGGTGGAGACAGCGTGCAGAGCTGCCTGACTGCGCCTCCGCCTAGGAGCCAAGGGACATGTCACCCTTTCCCTGGAGCCGCCTGAGGTAAACACCACCCAGAGCCCGCACTCCAAAACCCCTCCTGCACCCCAACCCCCTGACCCAGCTCTGAGCCCCGTCCTGCACCCAAGCTTGGGGATTGGTCCTGCTTTGAGCAGGGGTTTGGACTAGATGACCTCCTGAGGTCTCTTCCAGCCCTGATATTCTATGACTCTATGATTCCCTCCCAATGTCTGCACCCCCCCAACACCCCAACACCCTACCCCAGCCCTGAGCCTCCCCTGCACCCCAAGCCCCTCATCCCTGGCCCCACTCCAGAGCCCGCACCCCCAGCTGGAGCCCTCCCTCCTCCCACTCCCCAACCACCTGCCCCAGCCCGGTGAAAATGAGGGAGTGGAGTGAGGGTGGGGGAGAGCGAGCGACAGAGGGCGGGGGGAATGGAGTGAGTGGGGCTGGGGCCTCGGAAACGGGGCGGGGCAGGGCCTCGGTGATGTGGTGGCAATGGAAGGGGCCTTGGAGAAGGGTTAGGGCAGGGGTGTTCGGTTTTGTGTGATTAGAAAGTCAGCAGCCCTAACGCTGACTTTCGGGGGCAGGGGGCAAAGCCGGGGGGCCTGCTGTAGTCTGATCAATGGCTGGAGTTCCAAGTGGTGCCTGTTGGCTCACAGTGGAGCAAGTTCAGCCTTTCCTTTCGAAAACTCAGCCGGGCATTTTGAAGGAGAATCTCAGCTTTCTTCTTCCTTTCTTTCAAGTGAGTTGCTCTAGATTTTATGGCTCTGGGTAAATACTTGAAAATGTGAACTCCAAAGGCTCAAAAACCAGAGAGCAAATCATTTATTGATTTATTAACCTCATGATTTGGGGAGGACATGACATGATTTTTGAACATGGGGTGTTGGCCCTACTGCCTATGCGTCTAACCCTTGGCAGGGGGAAAGGTACTTCCTCCTCGTGGGTTGCCAATTTATATTGGAGGTATTCCTGAAGGTTTCATAACATGACATAATCCTTAATTAAAGATTAATCTTGAATTCATGGAGACACCAAGCCAATCCTGGAGGCTTGGCAACCCTACCTGCAGCACAAGCCGCCTTCTCTCAAGAAGTAACACCTACAAGCAACGTCCCCCAGCTCTGCCCACTCTCTGTTTTCTTGCTCCATTTTATCATTCTGTCTTCATCACAAATCACCCTTTCCCCTGCCCTGTGGGTCATTCTATCTGTTCCTCTTCCTTGCCTGTCTCTCTCCCTCCATCTTTGTTCCTTGTTCTCTGCTCCCACCTGTTTCCTCCCTCCCTTGTTCTCTACCTCATCTTCTGCTTTGCCCACCCTTGATTCATCTCCTACCTAGAAATTTAGCCAGGAGAGTGGGGGTAACCCCCCAATTCTGGCAAAAAGTGGTGTGGGATCTTCAGCAATGACCCCTTTTTGGGATCTCAGTTTTACGGCTCCTCCGGCAGGTGGTCCAGCAGCAGAGCGCCCCCTAGCCCCACTGGCTCAGTATTGACACAAGGTACCTCCAGCTCCTGCATTCCAAGCAGACGGGACGGGGACGGGCCAGAGCCTCTCGGGACGGGACGGCGCCACTTGGCCAGGACCGGGCTGGGGGTGTTCGGCCGGGGGGCCAGGCCAGAGGGAGCCACGCGCTCGGCCAGAGCCGGACTGGGCCTCACTGAGCCTCCCTGGAACTCTCCTCACATCCCCCCCCCCCCGGCTTACCTCCTGCCTGCTGCTTGTTTCAGGCTTCCCATGAACATCTGATTCGCGGGAAGCAGGGGAGGGGGAGGAGAAGGTGGGCGGAGTGTTCAGGGGAGGAGGGATAAGTGGGCCCGGGGCGGAGTGGAGCGCTGCACGGGGCCCTTTGGCGCTGGGCCCCATTCAGGGGAATCGGCCGAATCGGCCTAAAGCCGGCCCTGAGGCTGCACCGTGTTATTTGTGCTTTGTGGCATGACTGTAATCCACATTCAGTCTGATCTCTGTGTACCCTAGCTCATTAATAGACAAACCCAAGAGATATACCTGAGTTACACTCAGACAAGGTGTAACCCTGTTGCCAGCACAGGTGTGCCCGAGGACAGCAACAGCGGAACATGTTTCGCGCCAATAAACACACCAGGGGGAGAAGCAAACAAAGTTTATTTGAGATCTCAAAGCGGTGCAAGGAGACTGGCACGTCTCAGATCAAGCACACTAACAGAAACAGCTTTTCTTCTTTTATACATTTTGCAGATAAGCCTCATCCCCCCCCCTTCCCCTCTAGCCCTCCCTTTCTCCCCCCCATTCCTTCCTCTACCCCTCCCATCCCTGGTAATAGTTACTAAGCAAATAACGATTACATTTAAGCAGTTAAATCATTCTTGGCAGCTATAAGCCTAGCTTGTTAGTAACTTCTTTAAACAGTTATCTTGTCCTTTTTCCCTTCAGCCAGAAACATGCAGGCCTCATTATTACCGCTTGAGCAGGGGGTTGCACACAGATAACTTGTTGCTTACGTATTCCAATTGCACCTGGCTTTTGAGGTTGATTAGAGTTTAAACATGGAAGGATAGAGTTTGGTTCACTTAGGCCTAGTGCAGGAAGGCTTCATTGACACTTAGTGGCCTTCCACCCTCCCAAGTTACCTAGGGTGAGGCCTAGTGACGTCAACATGATGGTTAGAAACCTTCATCTAATTTCAAGTCTAAACTTCCGGATGGCATCCCAAGACCGCATTAGCTTTTTTAATGGCCATATCACATTGGGGGCTCATAGTCATCCTGTGATCAACCAGTACTCTGAGGTCCTTCTCCTCCTCTGTTACTTCCAACTGATACGTCCCCAGCTTATAACAATAATTCTTGTTATTAATCCCTAAATGCATGACCTTGCACTTTCCAATATTAAATTTCATCCTATTACTATTACTCCAGTTTACAAGGTCATCCAGATCTTCCTGTAGGATATCCCATTTCCTCTCTGTATTGGCAATACCTCCCAGCTTCGTGTCATCCACAAACTTTTTGTGCCAAGGTCAGTAATAAAAAGATTAAATAAGATTGGTCCCAAAATCAATCCCTGAGGAACTCCAGTAGTAACCTCCCTCCAGCCTGACAGTTCACCTTTCAGTATGACCCGTTGTAGTCTCCCCTTTAACCAGTTCCTTATCCACCTTTCAATTTTCATACTGATCCCCATCTTTTCCAATTTACTAATAATTCCCCATGTGGAACCGTATCAAATGCGTTACTGAAATCGAGGTAAATTAGATCCACTGCATTTCCTTTGTCTAAAAAATGTTACCTTCTCAAAGAAGGAGATCAGGTTGGTATGGCATGATCTACCTTTTGTAAAACCATGATGTATTTTGTCCCAATTATCAGTGACCTCAATGTCCTTAACTACTTTCTCCTTCAAATTTTTTTCTAAGATCTTGCATACTACAGACGTCAAACTGACAGGTCTGTAATGACCCAGATCACTTTTTTCCCCCTTTCTTAAAAATAGGAACTATGTTAGCAATTCTCCAGTCATACAGTACAACCCCTGAGTTTACTGATTCATTAAAAATTCTTGCTAATGGGCTTGCAATTTCATGTGCCAGTTCCTTTGGTGTTCTTGGATGAAGATTATCTGGGCCCCCCTATTTAGTCCCATTAAGCTGTTCGAGTTTGACTTCTACCTTGGATATGGTAATATCTACCTCCATCTCCTCATTCACATTTGTCATCCTGCCATTATCCCTAAGCTCCTCATTAGCCTCATTAAAAGCTGATGCAAAGTATTTGTTTAGATATTGGGCCATGCCTAGATTATCCTTAACCTCCACTCCATCCTCAGTCTTTAGTGGTCCCACTTCTTCTTTCTTTGTTTTCTTCTTATTTATATGGCTATAGAACCTTTTACTATTGGTTTTAATTCCCTTTGCAAGGTCCAACTCTACATGGCTGTTGGCCTTTCTCACTTTATCCCTACATGTATAGTCAATAAAATACCAATTGATGATGTTTTAGATCATTGTAAATTCAAAGAAATGGTTTTGAAACAATTTCAGATTACCCCTGAAACATATACAGTGAAATTTAGGAATCTTAAAAGGGGTGCTGGTATGTAACGTGGAACATGAAAACAAAATGAAAGATTTGCTGGGAAAGTGAGAAAGGGGCACAGGTGTTGCATGCTTTGAAGCAATGTTTCACCTTGTTTCTCAGGAGCACTTCTTAAACGTATGTAAAGATGACATGAAACAGTGTCTATGGAACAAAAAGTTGAAAACTGTGGATAGATGGCTTCTCTAGATGATGATTTTGAGCAGACACAAGCATCTATTGTGAATAAACTACAGATGGAGGGGTTTACACTTGGTGGGAAGTATGGTCCCATTTTACACCATTCTTCTAATCCCCAACATTCATCTTCTGTAAAAACAGAAGAGTCCAGGGGTGCTATCTTTGTAATTCACTGATCGCCTGAGGAATAAATGCCCTGTGCTCAGAGGAAGGAGGCAGCAGAGCTGGAAATTATCCCTAGTTTTCTTAGTAATCAACCACTTTTTAAAAATACACAAATACACAGAGCAGCCAATTCCTCTCTGACTCAGTGGAGAGCCCAAGGGTTCTCATCTCCCTTTGGGAAAGTCCCTTAATTACTGTTTACTCCTGAAGCTGGATAAAGAGCACAGAAGCGCAGACATTGAAAGAGAGTCATTGGCTAGAGTGTCTCCGGTCTCCAGCCTGTTTCCATTCAGATGCCGCTTCTCCCCTAGAGGCTGAGCAAACCCCCCCGGGATTGCCCACAGCTATGTTATAAATGGTGCACGCCCCTGTGTCGGCTCTCAGCGTGGGATACTGCTGCAGATGTTGGGGTGAGAGAGGTGTGGGAAGCGGCTGCCTGAGGGAGATTCCCAGGGAAGACACGTCCATCTCAGAATTCACAGGTACCCATCTCTTGCTGAGGAGCTCACCTGCTCAACAAACCTAGTGCAACGTGGGTGTGATGGGATAGAGAATAGGTCTGTGATCCTTTCCGCTCTGCACAACCATTAAATAACCCAGGACCCTTGCCACAGGGGATGAGTTTGCTCCAATATCACTGGCCAAAATGTTTCTCTTTGCTCTGCTCCTGGCTGATGGCCTCCAACCCTGAGGTGGCTGCATTCCAGTGGCACAGGGGATCCTTCCGGATGAAAGGTGTTAGTAGATGGACAATACAAGGCCAAATTCTGAGGCTGTGGCCCGTAAGTTCTCAGGCCCCACTGAGGGAAAACTCCCCTTGGAGTAAGAACTGAGTAAAGACCTGAGGAGCCAGCTGTGTGTGAGTTAATGCACAGGGACTCTCACCTCCTCCTCTTGCATTTCAGGGCTCTGGCTGTTAACGGGGGTGGGGAGGTCCGGGGGGCTCTCATCTGACTTTATGATGGAAAGCATGGAGGTGCTAGGGCTGTTCACTGGAATAATTATATGAATTTTTCAACCTGGGCAAGACGTCTTTTCTCCTGGCTTCATTCGAGAAGTCGGCTGAACTGTTATGCCTGAAAGTTTCCAAAAACAATTCAGCCGGAAGCGGACACCCAGTGTGGGAAATTTCAGTGCAAACAGTTAAAGTTTGGCAAACTTATAAGCTACTGAAAATGACGTCTCCTAATTGAAGGTAACAGACAGCTGTTAGGATATAGATATTCAGGCCTGTCTGAAAAGGCCTATACTTTAAGAATTTAGGTGTATTCTTATCACTAAGCTAGTTATAGAGGTACAAAACAAGAATCAAAATCAGTCTGCCTGTTTATAGGCCTTCTCTCACTATAATAGTCTTGTTCTTAGGCAAAGGCCTTTGGCTAATCAGAAGGGCAGCCATAACCTGGAAAGTGAACGGTCACGTCCTTACCAGTCACACTGAAATAAGGCAGTTTTGGGCTGTCAAAAAGGTGATCCAATCTATCACCTCCAGAGAAAGGGAAGAGCCTAAAAGATTTAAAGAAAACTTAGTTTGATAGCATCCTGTCTGGCAAGAACTCACTTATCAATAGCTGGGGTGTGAAATCCTCATTTCTGTATTGTTCTATCACTGTAGTCCCCACTTCCCTACTGTTTGTCTGTATAATCTCTGTCTGGTTCTGTGATTGTTTCTGTTTGCTGTATAATTAATTTTGTTGGGTGTAAACCAATTAAGATGGTGGGATATAAGTGGTTAGATAATCATGTAACAATATGTTAGGATTGGTTAGTTAAATTTCAGTAAAATGATTGGTTAAGGTATAGCTAAGCGGAACTCAAGTTTTACTATATAGTCTGCAGTCAATCAGGAAGTAAGGGGGGGCAGAATTGGAATCATGTTTTGCTAAGGGGGCAGGAATGGGAACAGGGAATGGGAACAGAGACACAGGCAAGGCTCTGTGGCGTCAGAGCTGGGAAGGGGGACACTGAGGAAGGAAATTGGAATCATTGCTTTCTGGAAGTTCACCCCAATAAACATTGAATTGTTTGCACCTTTGGACTTCGAGTACTGCTTCTCTCTGTTCACACGAGAAGGACCAGGGAATGGGAGGGTGAAGAGATAAGCCCTCTAACAACAGCCTTAACTAACAGTGGAGCCACCAGCACCACCTGCAATGGCCAATCCACTTGTGAATCCCATTCAGCTATGCTCTTTGCTCCAATAATGTCTGTGGCAAGGAGTTCCACTGGCCAAACATGGATTATGTAAACAATTTTCTTTTCTCAATATTATATGTTCAGACTTTCAATGTAATTGAATGTTCCCTTGTTCGTGTGTTATGAGACAGAGTAAATATAAATGCCTGATCTACTTTCTTTATCGATAGATTTATAGGGTTTAAGATCAGAAGGGACAATTAGATCATCCTGTCTGTATAACACAGCCCATTAAATTTAACCCAGCTACCCCTGTATGTAGCTTCATAACTTGTGTTTGACTAAGACCTGGTCTACACTAGGATTTTACATTGTAGAATCCTAGAGTCACAGGGTGAGAAGGGACCTGCAAGGGTCGGCTAGTATAACCCCTGCCAAGATGCAGGGTTTGTTGTGTCTAAACCATCCAGGACAGACGGCTCCAGCCTCCTTTGGAAAACCTCCAGTGAAGGAGCTTCCACAACCTGCCTAGGTGACTGTTCCATTGTCCTCCTGTTCTTACAGTTAGGGAGTTTTTCCTGAGATTTCATCTAAATCTGTTATGCTGTAGTTTAAACCCATTGGCTTTTCTTCTGCCCTCTGTCTCAAGAGAGAACAAATTTTCTCCATCTTTTTTATGGCAGGCTTTCAAATACTTGAAGTCCACTATCATGTCCCTCCTTAATCTCCTCTTTTCCAAACTAAACATACCCAGTTCCTTCAGCCTTTGCTCATACGGTTTGCATTCCATCCTTGGGATCATCTTTGTCGCTCACCTCTGGATCCTTTCCAATTTCTCTACATCCTTTCCACACAGCGGTGACAAAAGCACACAGCACTCCAACTGAGACTTAACCAGGGCTGAGTAGAGTGGTACTATCACCTACCATGACTTGCGCGCTATGCTTCTGTTAATGCAACCCAAAATTGCATTTCCAACAGCAAAAGAATCCACACCCCTGAGAGCTGTCACTATATCAACCTAACCCTGGTGTAAACAGCATGAGGTCGATGGAACAATTCTTCCATTGACCTCGCTATCATCACTTGGGGAGGTGAATTACCTACACTGACGGGAGAACCCCTGTCATCCATGTAAGTAGTGTCTACACTTAAGCGCTTTGCAGCGCTGCTGTAGTGTTTTAAGCGTAGACAAGCCCTCAAGCAGATCTTCCACAAAAGCATCCAGTCTGGATCTGCAGACATGGGGAGTTGGAGAATCCACCACTTCCCTTTCCAGTTTTTCCCACTGGTTAATCACCCTCAGTGCTAATCATTTGGCCCTTATTTCTGATTGGAATTTGTCTGGCTTCAGCTTCCAGCCATTGGGTCTTTCTCTGCCTTTCTAAACTAGAGAACAGAGCCCATTAGCACCCATGGTTTTCTCCCCATGGAAGTCTCTGCTTGCTTGTCTTTTTGATGAGATAAATAGATGAAGCTCTTGAAATCCCTCTCTGTCAGCCATCTTCTCCAGTCTCCAATCATTTTTGTGGGTTTTTTCAGCACCCTCTTCAATTTTTCAACATCCTTTTTGAAATGTGGACACCAGAACTTGATGCAGTGGGTTTCATCAATGCCACGTGCAGAGGTAAAATCCTTCCCCTGTTCCAACTCACAACTGCCCTGATTATGCATCCAAGGATCGCATTAGCCCTTTTGGCCACAGCATCACTCTGGGAGCTCACAATGAGTTGGTTGTCCACAATGACCCCTAAATCCTCTTCAGGGTCCCTGCGTTCCATAATACAGTGCCGGAGACTGGGGGTCGGGCCTGCATTCCCTGTTCTGAGAGGACCACTCTGCATTTGACTGTATTAAAACATTTTGTTTGCATGGGCCCAGCTCAACAAATGCTCCAGATTAATTGGTATGCCTGCCCTGGACTTTTTTTTTAACTTATCCCATATCAGCTTTTCCATTGTTTCCTGGCTGCCTCCTTCTGGTTCCAAATGAGATGTGTGCTTCATCGGTTATTTCGTAACTCTGGTGTTTGAGGTTCTACTGTAGATGCTGTTTAACATCCTCCTTGACTGCTAATAGACTGGAAAGTGTTTCATCACCACATGTGATATGAGTACCTCATACTGCTTCTTTCCAAATGCAGAACAAAAATAGTTCTTGAACCCATAGACCTTTTATGCAGCATTAACAAGTTTCCTTTCTCCCTCTAGGAGTTGGCCTTTACCTTTTCTAGGATTTCTTTTGTTCTTAATATACTTAATAACCTCCTTTTTGTTCTCCATAGCCCTGCAAAGCATGGATTTCCCCTGATGTCTGTAATGTCCCATATCAATTTTCATAACTTCCAGTTTGTATTGCTTGCTATCTATTTTCCCTTTTCCCCATTTGTTACATGTTGCTTTTTCCCCCTTAATTGCTGCCTTCACTTTGCTACTGAACTGGGTTTTTAACCAATGTTCTCCACTTACTTGATTGTGTAATCGTTGCTTTTAGCTCTCTCATAAAGAACTCCCAATCCTCACTCCCATTTTTCTGTCTAAATTTTTCCTCCCCATAATAATTTGTCTCAGATTTGGGGTGTAGCCTAATTTAGGGTGTACTAATAATATTATTTTGGATAACCTGGGAATTTAATTTAATTTATTTTTAACTTTATTAATAATAATATCAATAATTAATCATTAATGTTAATAGTGTGGGTTTTAGGCTCGCCAGTCTGTTTGATCAAAAGATAAAAGTTCTTGTCCTAAATCAGGCTCCACAGAATTTATAAAGGACCCTCGGGGGTGTGACAGGAAGCTCACTCTGAGACAGATTTAGTGGTAAAAACGTTTTATTAAAATCAATAATAGTAAGTAAATGGTAAAATAACCAGAGTTACAAAGTTACAATTGCATTACTGCTATTCAAAAGATACATATGGTAATATAGGATTATATGCAACAAAGCTTTGGTTAATATACTCACACCTTTCCTTGATAACCTGGTGGTAAGAGACACAGGAACAGCCTTGCAGTTCAGGTTTCTCAATTCTTGAGTGAGGGATGCAGTGCTTGGAAGAAACTAATGCTACGAGCTATTAAAGTGAACTTAGGGTTTACTTGACTAACTTAAACTTAAAATCAAAACCTAATAAACAAAGAATATAACTCAGGAAAACCAAGCTTAGCCTAGTTCCTTTGAAACTTAAAGTTTAAGAAGAACAAGTATAGCCTACTAATAGTAACAGTCATTTTAGCTAGCTAGAATAGATAGAGTGGAGGAAGTAAGTGAGAATAAGTAAGAAATAGAGTAAAGTAAGAAATGGAGTACTCTATCGAGGTGGGTCACCTCTTTTATAGGGCAAGTGCCAGAAATCCTTCCTCTTATACCCAAATTTCATTCCTCACCCACAGAAATGTTAGATTCATAGATTCATAGATTCTAGGACTGGAAGGGACCTCGAGAGGTCATCGAGTCCAGTCCCCTGCCCGCATGGCAGGACCAAATACTGTCTAGACCATCCCTGATAGACATTTAGACTGTCTAGACCATCCCTGATAGAGAAGTGTTAGGGTACACTTACCCCATAGGCTAGTATGTATGTGCGTATGGATGACATGTATGTATGCACTTGTGGTGTACTTGTTACACCTGTGGGTACAACACTGAAAACCCCCCTCTGCCATTCTCCATTGTCTGTTGCTCTAGATAAAAGGTCATAGACAGAGGCGTGGGTACTCACCTATTTAGGTATAGGATAAACAAGATAAAGTTCAACTTTACTTTCTGGGTAAAAGGGCCCAATATAGAGATGCTAACTTTGCTTTAGCTTAACATACAGGTTTTTGGCCTGTAGGTGTCTTGCATTACAGCCAAACGTACTTTAATATAAATCTATAAACCTATTACAATAAACCAAATACTTAAACTATAAGAAAAGATATACAGATATATATGCAAGCAAGCAGGTTAGTCCTATAGGCTACAGGGGAATTTTGAAGGGTATCTGTAGATAGATATTACTGGCTGGGAGCTGTTCTCTGTTTGTCCATTTCAATGNGAGTTTGGTCCAATATCATTGGCCAAAATGTCTCTCTTTGCTCTGCACCTGGCTGATGGCTTCCAGCCCCGAGGTGGCTGCATTTCAGTGGCAGAGGGGATCCTCCAGGATGAAAACTTTTAGTAGATGGACAGTACAAGGCCAAATTCTGAGGTCTTGGTCCATATGTTCTCAGGCTCCACTGAGGCAAAACTCCCCTTGGAGTAAGAACTGAGTAAAGACCTCAGGAGCCAGCTGGTGTGAGTTAATGCACAGGGACTCTCACCTCCTCCTCTTGCATTTCAGGGCTCTGGCTGTTAATGGGGGAACTCTCACCTGACTTTCTGATGGAAAACCTGGAGGTGCTAGGGCTCCTCACTAGAATAATTATATGAGTTTTTCAACATGGGCAAGACGTCTTTTCTCCTGGCTTCATTCGAGAAGTCGGCTGAACTATTATGCCTGAAACTTTCCAAAAACAATTCAGCCAGAAGCAGACACCCAGTGTGGGAAATTTCAATGCAAACGGTTAAAGTTTGGCAAACTTATAAGCAACTGAAAATGATGTCTCCTAATTGAAGGTGACAGACTGCTGTTAGCATACAGATATTCAGGCCTGTCTACAAAGTCCTATACTTTAAGAATGTAGGTGTATTCTTATCACTTAGCTAGTTATAGAGGTACAAGATAAGAATCAAAATCAGTCTGCCTGTTTATAGGCCTTCTCTCACTAGGATAGTCTAAGCCATTGTTCTTAGGCTAAGGCCTTTGGCTAATCAGCAGGGCAGCCGTAAGCTGGGAAGTGAACGGTCATGTCCTCACCAGTCACACTGAAATAAGGCAGTTTGGGACTGTTAGAAAGGTGATCCGATCTATCACCTCCAGAGAAAGGGAAGAGCCTAGAAAATTTAAAGCAAACTTAGTTTGATAGCATCCTGTCTGGCAAGAATTTACTTATCAATAGCTGGGGTGTGAAATCCTCATTTCTGTATTGTTCTATCACTGTAGTCCCCAATTCTCTATTGTTTGTCTGTATAATCTCTGTCTGGTTCTGTGATTGTTTCTGGCTGCTGTATAATTAATGGTTTTGGGTGTAAACCAGTTAAGATGGTGGGATATAATGGTTAGATAGTCATGTTACAATATGTTAGGATTGGTTAGTTAAATTTCAGTAAAATGATTGGTTAAGGTATGGCTAAGCAGAACTCACGTTTTACTATATAGTCTGCAGTCAATCAGGAAGTAGGGGGGAAATTGGAATCATGTTTTGCTAAGGGAGGGAAATGGGAACAGGGACACAGGCAAGGCTCTGTGGTGTCAGAGCTGGGAAGGGGGACACTGAGGAAGGAAATTGGAATCCTTGCTTGCTGGAAGTTCACCCCAATAAACATCGAATTGTTTGCACCTTTGGACTTCAGATACTGCTGCTCTCTGTTCACACTAGAAGGACCAGAGAATGGGAGGGTGAAGGGATAAACCCTCTAACAACAGCCTTAACTAACGGTGCAGCCACCAGCACCACCTGCAATGACCAATCCACTCGTGAATCCCATTCAGCTATGCTCTTTCCTCAAATTACTTCTGTGGCAAGGAGTTCCACTGGCACATATGGATTATGTAAACAATTTTCTTTTCTCAATTTTATATGTTCGGATTTTCAATGTAATTGAATGTTCCCTTGTTCATGTGTTATGAGAGATAGTAAATATAAATGCCTGATCTTCTTTCTTTTTCGATAGATTTATATGGTTTAAGATCAGAAGGGACAATTAGATCATCCTGTCTGACCTTCTCATAACACAAGCCATTAAATTTAACCCAGTTACCCCTGTATTGAGCTCCAAAACTTGTGTTTGTCTAAGACCTGGTCTATACTAGGATTTTACATTGTAGAATCATAGAGCCACGGGGTGAGAAGGGACCTGCAAGGGTCGGCTGGTCTAACCCCTGCCAAGATGCAGGGTTTGTTGTGTCAAAACCATCCAGGACAGATGGTTCCAGCTTCGTTTGGAAAACCTCCAGTGAAGGAGCTTCCACAACCTGCTTAGGTGACTGTTCTATTGTCCTCCTGTTCTTACAGATAGGGAGTTTTTCCTGAGATTTCGTCTAAATCTGCTCTGCTGTAGTTTGATCCTATTGCCTTTTGTCCTGCCCTCTGTCTCAAGAGAGAACAAATTTTCTTCATTTTTGATGGCAGCCTTTCAAATACTTCAATCCGCTATCATGTCCCTCCTTAATCTCCTCTTTTCCAAACTAAACCTACCCAGTTCCTTCAGCCTTTGCTCCTATGGTTTGCATTCCACCCCTTGGATCATCTTTGTCGCTCAACTCTGGATCCTTTCCAGTTTCTCTACATCCTTTCCAGACAGCGGTGACAAAAGCACACAGCACTCCAGCTGAGACCTAACCAGCGCTGAGTAGAGCGGTACTATCACCTACCATGACTTGGGCACTATGCCTCTGTTAATGCAACCCAAAACTGCATTTCAAACAGCAAAAGAATCCACACCCCTGAGAGCTGTCACTATATCAACCTAACCCCGGTGTAAACAGCATGAGGTCGATGGAACAATTCTTCCATTGACCTCGCTACCACCTCTCAGGAGGTGAATTACCTACGCTGACGGGAGAACATCTGTCATCCATGTAAGTAGTGTCTACACTTAAGCGCTTTACAGCGCTGCTGTAGTGTTTTAAGTGTAGACAAGCCCTGAAGCAGATCTTCCACAAAAGCATCCAGTCTGGATCTGCAGACATGGGGAGTTGGAGAATCCACCATTTCCCTTTCCAGTTTGTCCCACCGGTTAATCACCCTCAGTGCTAAAGATTTGGCCCTTATTTCTGATTGGAATTTGTCTGGCTTCAGCTTCCAGCCATTGGGTCTTCTTCTGGCTTTCTAAACTAGAGAACAGAGCCCATTAGCACCAATGGTTTTCTCCCCATGGAAGTCTCTGCTTGATTGTCTTTTTGAGGAGATAAATGGATGAAGCTCTTTAAATCTCTCTCTCTGTCAGACATCTTCACCAGTCTCCAATCATTGTTGTGTTTTTTTTCTGCACCCTCTCCAATATTTCAACATCCTTTTTGAAATGTGGACACCAGAACTTGACACAGTCGGTTTCATCAACACAATGTGCAGATGTAAAATCCTTCCCCTGCTCCAACTCACTACTCCCCTGATTATGCATCCAAGGATCGCATTAGCCCTTTTGACCAGAGCATCACAGTGGAAGCTTACGATGAGTTTGTTTTCCACAATGACCCCTAAATCCTTTTCAGGGTCCCTGCATTCCATAATACAGTGCCCGAACCTGGGGGTTGGGCCTGCATTCCCTGTTCTAAGAGGATCACTTTACATTTGACTGTATTAAACCATTTTGTTTGCATGGGCCCAGCTCAACAAATGCTCCAGATTAATCAGTATGCCTGCCCTGGCCACCTCATTGTAACCACTCTGCTAATCTTGGGGTCGTCCGCAAATTTTCCATGCAATGATTTTCTATTTTCTTCCAGATCATTCATGAAAATATTGAATAGCATCTGGCCCAGGCCTGATCCCTGCAGAACCCCACTAGAAACACCCCCATTTACTGATAATGGCCTGTTGACAACTGCTTTCTGAGATCTGTCAGATAACCAGCTTTTAGTCCATTTAACATTTAACAAAATCTACTGATATTGTATAGTGTTCATTTTTTTAACTGAATGTTTTTCCCTACTAAATCAAATGTCTCAGAGAAATTTAAGTCTATTGCATCTGTTTGGTTCCCTTGATCAACCAAATGTGCGCTCTCATGAAAGGATGAAATTGGATTTATTTGACAATACCTGTTTTCCATAAACCATGTTGTTGACTGGCATTAATTATATTCCTAGACTTTTTTTAACTTATCCCATATCAGCTTTTCCATTGTTTCCTGACTGCCTCCTTCCGGTTCCGAATGAGATGTGTGGTTGATCCGTCAGTTCGTAACTGGTGTTTGTAACTCTGAGGTTCTACTGTAGATGCTGTTTAACGTCCTCCTTGACTGCTAATGGACTGGAAAGTGTTTCATCACCATGAGTGATATGAGTACCTCATACTGCTTCTTTCCAAAAGAAGAACAAAAATAGTTCTTGAACACATCTACCTTTTACGCAACATTAACAAGTTTCCTTTCTCCCACTACAAATTGGCCTATACCTTTTCTAGGATTTCTTTTGTTCTTAATATACTTAATAACCTCCTTTTGGTTCTCCTTAGCCCTGCAAAGCAAGGATTTCCCTCTAATGTCTGTAACGTCCTGTATCAATTTTTATAACTTCCAATTTGTATTGCTTGCTCTCTATTTCCCCCTTTTCCCATTTGTTATATGTTGCTTTTCCCCCCTTAATTGCTGCCTTCACTTTGCTACTGAACTGGGAACCAAAGTTCTCCACTTTCTTGATTGTAGAATCGTGGCTTTTCAGCTCTCTCATAAACTCTTCTTTAAGAACTCCCAATCCTCATTCCTATTTTTGTGTCTAAATTTTTCTTCCCAATCATAATTTGGGGTGTAACTTGATTTAGGATGTACTCATAATATTATTTTGGATATGGGAATTTAATTTATTAATTTAATGTAATTTAATTTTAATTGTATTAGTAATAATAATATCAATAATTAACCATTATTGTTAATAGTGTGGGTTTTAGGCTCGCCAATCTGTTTGATCAGAAGATAAAAGTTCTTGTCCTAAATCAGGCTCCACAGAATTTATAAAGGACCCTCGGGGGTATGACAAGAAGCTCACATTGAGACAGATTTAGTCGTAAAAACGTTTTATTAAAATCAATAATAGTAAGTAAATGGTAAAATAACCAGAGTTACAAAGTTACAATTGCATTACTGCTATTCAAAAGATACATATGCTAATATAGGATTATATGCAACAAAGCTTTGGTTAATATACTCACACCCTTCCTTGATAACCTGGTGGTAAGAGACACAGGAACAGCCTTGCGGTTCAGGTTTCTCAATTCTTGAGTGAGGGATGCAGTGCTTAGAAGAAACCAATACTACGAGCTCTTAAAGTGAACTTAGGGTTTACTTGACTAACTTAAACTTAAAATCAAAACCTAACAAACAAAGAATATAACTCAGGAAAACCAAGTTTAGCCCAGTTCCTTTGAAACTTAAAGTTTAAGAACAACAAGTATAGCCTACTAATAATAACAGTCATTTTAGCTAGCTAGAATAGATAGAATAGATGGAGTGGAGGAAGTAAGTGAGAATAAGTAAGAAATAGAGTAAAGTAAGAAATGGAGTACTCTATCAAGGTGGGTCATCTCTTTTATAGGGCAAGTGCCAGAAATCCTTCCTCTTATACCCAAATTTCATTCCTCACCCACAGAAATGTTAGGGTACACTTACCCCATAGGCTAGCATGTATGTACGTATGGATGACATGTATGTATGCACTTGTGGTGTACTTGTTACGTCTGTGGGTACAACACTGAAAACCCCCCTATGCCATTCTCCATTGTCTATTGGTCTAGATAAAAGGTCATAGACAGAGGCGTGGGTACTCACCTATTTAGGTATAGGATAAACAAGATAAAGTTCAACTTTACTTTCTGGGTAAAAGGGCCCAATATAGATATGCTAACTTTGCTTTAGCTTAACATACAGGTTTTTGGCCTGTAGGTGTCTTGCATTACAGCCAAACATACTTTAATATACATCTATAAACCTATTACAATAAACCAAATACTTAAACTATAAGAAAAGATATACAGATATATATGCAAGCAAGCAGGTTAGTCCTATAGGCTACAGGTATCTGTAGATAGATATTACTGGCTGGGAGCTGTTCTCTGTTTGTCCATTTCAATGTAATCAGTTCCATTATTTTATTTTGTTCTCCTCTATCCTACACCCCCTTGTTTTTCTCTTCTCTACACTAAACAGTCCCAGACTTTTCAGTCTCATAGCCTGTCTGGGAAATCCTTTTCTATCTGCTGTATCGTTTATAGAGACCTGGTGACCGAAACCGAGCACATCTCCAGAGCAGGTTATTCTCCATCCCATTCCTTCGGCATTTGAACATTGTTTTTGTTGTGGCCACTACTGTAAATGAGCAGGTGTTTCCATGGAGCTGCTATCAGTGATGCCCAACTCTTTTCCCTGAGGTGGAGATACACCTATCTCCTAGAACTGGAAGGGACCTTGAAAGGTCATCGAGTCCAGCCCCCTGCCTTCACTAGCAGGACCAAGTACTGATTTTTGCCCCAGATCCCTAAGTGGCCCCCTCAAGGATTGAACTCACAAACTTGGGTTTAGCAGACCAATGCTCAAACCACTGAGCTATCCCGCTCCCAAAGATGTGTTCCCCTATCCCTCCCCACTAGGTGTGTTCTAGTTGAGATGTTCCTCCCTGGCACATGTCTTGGCAAAGGTTTTTTTCCCCCACTGTCAGATTTTCAGTAACTAGGTGAATAGGAAACTCCCTACAGCATGGCTCTCTAGCCTGGCTTTCATTGCATTAAGGCTATGTGTACATTAGAAGATTTTTTTCTCTGAAAGTTTGAACAACGACCAAAAAGCCTTTAAAGAAAATCATAGTTGCACGGTCACACTGTCTTTCTCTTTTGACAGAGCGCGTCCACACGTGGGGTGGTCGCAGTGACAGTAAGAAAAATGTACTGTGGGTAGCTATCCCACAATTCAGCTCTGCATCTTGTGCACATAGGTGTTGTGGGAAGGCAGAGCGGATCGCAGCACATCATGGCTCCGGTCTCAATGTCCCATAATGCATTGCTTTCCATCCCAGCATTTCATGTGCTTCCATATCCAGTTTGTGGCATTTTTCAATGTCTCTTGTTTTCTGCTTAGAATGTCACCTCTATCTGCAGGAATGGATCCCGCACTGCTCTGCTAGCTGTCAGTAGCACATCACGAATGGCAGTGGAATCAGTCTTGAAGTTGTGAAGGCAACAGGAGTCACAGTTGCCTGATGTCATGTCTGAGATGGATAACAGCAGCATTAGATTGATTTTGGCATTCATGGAACAGCTGAGCATGGTGGAACATCACTTCTGGACTCAGGAAACGACAACTCAGTGTGGAATCGCATCGTTATGCAAGTCTGGGATGATGACCAGTGGCTGCAGAACTTTTGGACGTGGAAAGCCACCTTCCTGGAATTGTGTGCTGAACTCACCCAGCCCTGCTGGGAAAGGACACCCAAATGAGACCTGCGCTTTCGGTGGAGAAGCACGTGGTGATTGTACTGTGGAAGCTGGAGACTCCAGGCTGCTACTGGTCAGTCACAAATCAGTTTGGAGTTGGGAACTCGACTGTTGGGGTTACATTAACCCAAGTGTGAAGGGCCATTAATCACATCCTGCTGCACAAGACCGTCACTCTTGGCAACGTGCATGACATTGTGGATGACTTTGCAGAAATGTGTTTCCCCAACTGCGGAGGGGCGACAGATGGCACGCATATTCCAATTTTGGCACCAGATGCCATGCGATGGAATATATCAGTTGGAAGGTGTACTTCTCCACAGTGTTGCAGGCTTTGTGGATCACCGCGGGTGTTTCATTGACATCAATGCAAGGTGGTCCGGAAAAGTGTATGATGCATGAACCTTTAGGAACACCGGCCTTTACAAAAAGCTAAAAGCAAGGACTTTCTTTCCAGACCAGAAGATCCCCGTATGGGATGTCGGAATGCCCATAGTAATGCTCGGAGACCTGGCATACCCCTCAATGCTTGGGCTCATGAAGCTGTACATGGGAAACCTGGATAGCAGGAAGGAGCATTTGAACAATAGGCTGAGTAGGAGCAGGATGACCATAGAATGTGCATTTGGCAGATTAAAGGTGCGCTGGCGATGCCTTTATAACAGGTTAGACCTCAATGAGGAAAATATTCCCCTGGCTGCAGCCATGTGTTGCACGTTGTATAATATTTGTGAAGGAAAGGGTGAAAATTTTGCTATGGGGTGCACTGCTGAGCTGAACACTTGGCTGATGATTTTGAGCAGCCAGATACCAAGGCTATTAGAGGGGCACAATGGGGGGCAATTCGAATCTGGGAGACTTTGCAGCAGCACTTTGTAAATGAGAACGAGTAATGTCTGTTGCTATGCTTGCATTTGTAATGCATAATGAAGTCAGTTGTAGTAGGGTAGGAAGCAGTTGTGATTGTTCAGGCCCAGGGTTCAATGTAAGGAAATGATAAAACTGCCTGCTTCTTTGCTGTTGCCATCTACTATCATAACTTCAATGGAAACAAATAAGACTGATTAATAGTCAAATAACTTTGCTTTTATTGCCAAAACACCCACAATACCATGCACACATACACAGCTGACCAAAAGTCCCATTTTCATTTGAAAAGGTGTCTGTGGAGGTGGAGTGAACGGTAAAGTGAAATCGGAAAGGAATGTGTGGGTGGAGTTTGGGGAGGACATGGGAAAGAGTTCTGAATGTGCTGAAGGGGAGGGCGTGCACCCATCTGCTCAGTCTGGAGCATCAGGAGGGGCTGCCACATGTCTTTTTGGCACTCCAAAACCTTTATCGGCCTCTCCATTGCATCCCTAGTCTATGCCTCATTTCTTTTTTCTTACTTGTCGCTTTCCCTCCACTGCCTGCATTCCATCTTGTCTGCATCAGAGTACTGCTGCACCTCCCAGAATATATCTTCCTTCCTCCATCTTGGGCGCTTTCTTATCTGGCAGACACACTTGGCTGGAGTGTGTGTGTGGGGGGGTGTCTCCTTTCAAGCACATATCTGGGGAAACACAAGTAGCAATAAACAGAAGCATTATTGTTAAGTACACATACAGCATTGAAACACTACATTAAAATACACTGCTGACAACACACTAGTCACTTTCCTGCTGACCCTTGACAAGCACACATGCCGGCGAACACAACAATCATGGTGAGTGTTCCAGGGGGCGGGGGACGTTGAGTGTGGGAGAAGAGCAATGGGCCAATTACAGTGATAAAATCAAGCACGGTGTCTACACTGGCACTTCGGAGATTAAAATTTTGCGTAAAAAGCCTTACAACTCTCGTTAAGGTGCCTTAATTACGTCATTGAAACTGAGGAGTTACGTATTCAAAATTGGCTTTGTAGTGTTTACACCTCCATTATTTCTTCACCAAATGTTGCCTTTTGGCGAAAAAACATGGCAGTGTAGACAAGGTCTAGGGAACAATAAGGGAAAACCAGTATCCACTCGTGTTTCCTGCTGGGGCCTATTAAGGTTTCCCACCCCACGATGCATAGGAATTCTTGATGCAGGGAGCACCATCAAATATGGAATTGGCATTTGTAGGGTCAGGTGTTCTTAATTCATTCATATGAATAATGAAAATGTCATTTTTCAGTGTTTGAAGAGGAACCAATCTGCTTTATCAATGAGAACAGCCTCCAGTTGGGCATGTACTGTCTCATATTAACATTGTCTCTCCATACAGGTGTTTGTCCTGCAACCATCACCCTAGACCCTGGGCACGTACAGAAAGTCAGGGGAACGTACGGTACATACAGGAAACACCATTCTTCCTCTGTGTTGAACACCGTCTCCCCTACTCCATGTCAGATTTCAACTCAACCGACTTCACCAACCCCTCCACCTTCATCCTGCTGGGCATTCCTGGTCTGGAGGAAGCCCATGTCTGGATGTCCATCCCCTTCTGCACCATATACTCCATTGCCACCTTGGGGAACTTCACCATCCTGTTCATTGTAAAGACGGAGCCGAGCCTCCATGCGCCCATGTACTATTTCCTCTGCATGCTGGCTGTCACCGACCTGGTCCTGTCTACGTCCATCCTACCCAAAATGCTGAGCATCTTCTGGTTCAATTCCAGGGAGATCAATTTCAGTGCCTGCCTCACCCAGATGTACTTCATTCTCAGCTTCACTGCGATGCAATCTGGGGTCCTTGTGGCCATGGCTTTAGATCGCTATGTGGCCATCTGCGATCCCCTGAGACATTCCACCACCCTGACAAACTCTGTGGTGGCGAAAATTGGCCTGGCCACGGTGCTGCGCGGTGCCATGCTCGTACTGCCCATTCCTGTCCTGGCGAGGAGTTGGCCATATTGCAGAACCAATATCATTTCCCACACGTACTGTGAGCACATAGCTGTGGTGAAGCTCGCCTGTGCCGACATCAGCATCAGTAGTTACTACAGCCTCTCTGTGGCATTCTTCGTGATCGGTCTGGATGTGTTTTTTATCGCCATGTCATATACCCAGATCCTCAGGGCCATCTTCAGTCTCCCAACAAAGGATGCCCGGCTCAAGACTTTTGGGACCTGCGGCTCCCACCTCTGTGTCATCTTATCCTCTTACATCCCAGCTCTCTTCTCCTTCCTCACGCACCGATTTGGGCACAATGTGCCCCAGCATTTACACATTCTCATGGCAAACATGTACCTCTTGGTGCCCCCCATGCTAAACCCCATCATCTATGGGGTGAGGACTCAACAGATCCGGGATAGGCTACTCCAGCCCTTTACTCATAAAGGGACCTAAGTTGTCTCCTTGTCATCTGGCTCTCAGATCAAACTCCATGCAGAGCTGGCTGGTGACATGGTGCTGGGCCCTCCTCCCTGAATCACTGACTGGCCAGTAAAAGAGACTTTAAACCCTTTCCTGACCTTACTGTGCTCTTTCAGCGTCACAAATTGGGGAATCTGTCTATATACAACTCATAGGGTTGCCATATTTCTAATTGCTGGTAACTGTAAGACTGAGGCCCTGCCCCTCTGCTCTGCCTCTTCCCCCAGGTTCCGCCCCGGCTCTGCCTCTTCCCCTCAAGGCCCCGCCCCTCACTCGCTCCTCTCTTCCCCACCCCCGTCACTCTCTGGTTCATCCCTCTGACACTCTGCACCCCAAAGCACCCCATATTTACCATGGTGATGTAATTATGGTATGTTTTGTACAAGTAAGCCCTAAAAGTCTTAATCTGCTAAACATTGATATCCCCTTGTGTTGTATGTGGTCTCACTGTATGTGAAGTTATGAAATCTTGCTATCTGTGGCCTTGGCTACACTTGCGGATTCACAGTGTAGTCGCGCCGCCAGCGCTGCCAGAGCTCTCTCGCACCACTGCAAGTACTCCACCTCTCCGAGGGGAATAGCTTGCAGCGCTGCGAGCGAGGGTTCAGTGCTGCAGGTGCTGATTACACTGGCGCTTTACAGCACTGCTCTCGGGGGTGTTTTTTCACACCCCTGAGCGCAGCAAGTGCAGCGCTGTGAATTGCCAGTGTAGCCAAGGCCTGTGAGTTACTCAAGTGCGATGTGAGGCTAGAAACACCCAAAACCAGCCTTTTAGGTATGTCAATGGAGTAGCCAGACAGTGTTAATTTCTGTTGTCAACACTCATCCAGGGAATAATCCACTATCACAGGAACTGTGTATAAGAAAACCTCCTCGGAGGGAGTACAGAGACAATGGAGAATTTTTGGCCCATAGGGACACGCCCCCCCTCACTTCACATACACAGACTTTCCAGCAAGCTGGAAGAAACTATAAAAGATGGGGAGTGACATCATCCCTTGTCTTCACGCCCCCACACTCAACACCTACAAGAAGCTCAGGAAGACAAAGGACTTTGAACGGGGGAGGGGAACCAAGGCTGAAAAGCAGATACAGCCTGCGCCTCAAGAATCTGTAAGCCTGCTTATATCATCAGTCAGGGTGAGATACTGCTGATTCAAATCCTATCTAGTGTGTACAAGTCTTAGACAGGAAGATTGTTTGATTTCCTAGGTAACCTGCTTTGATCTGCTTGTTATCACTTATAATCACTGAACATCTATCCTTCTGTAGTTAATAAACCTGATTTATGTTTTATCTTAATCAGTGTGAAGTGTTTGGGACTCTTAGCTCCATTAGCAAAAGCTGGTGCAGATCTTCCCCCATCGAGGGGGGAACAAACTAATTAATGAGTTTACGCTGTACAGATCGGGCTGGGATGGGAGCTGCTGCAGTAGCCTGACTGCGAGTAGGAGGCATCCCCAGTTAATGACCCAACGCCTCCCTCCACCCTGAAGTAAACGGACATTATTATACTTACATGTAACAGGGTGGACACCCACTCCTGTCCTGAAGGGCTTAAAACAGCCCTTGGAGAGGGTTGTGGCAGGGGAAAGGCTGGGTTGATTGGGAAAGTGGCCGCAGCTGGGCCACGCCCCAATCAGGCCACAACTGGCCTGTATAAAAGGCTGTGAGCCAGAGGCCCAGGAGGTCTCTCTCCAGGCTGGGAGAGAGCAGAGCAGGGCGTGGCTGCCTGCAGAAAGGGTACTGTGAATGGAGCAGGGCTGGGGAAAGGCAGAGGAGCTGGGGAGCTCCAGCCTGGAAAGCCCCAGACTGCGGCCTAGCAGTGGGCCCATTGGGTACTGGGGGTTGCAGAGGGCAGCCCAAGGGTAGGCAGAGGCAGCAGGTCCAAACCCAACCTTGCTGCTGATGAGTGGCTTATACTGCAGTCTGCCCTAGGGCACGGGGGCTAGTGAGTGACTGGCAATAGCCTACGACTGAGGTGAGGTGGGGCTAGAGGGTGGGGAGACCCACAAAAACTGTGGGGGTACTGCTTGGAGGCAGCACTCAGAGAAAGGGTCACCCAGGGTCCAGGGAGGAACATGAGGGCCAAGCGGCAGCGGGACACCGGCCTGCAGAGGGCACTCCGACAGCTGGAGAAGAGCTAATTCCCAACGAGCAGCAGGAGGCGTTGCAGGGGTGAGTCCTGCATCGCTTCAGTACAGATATGAATAGAATTCTTAAGTCAGTTTCATGGTGAGCTTTAGAGCTGCAAAGAGTTCTTTCAGAATGAATCCTTAGGTTGCAGTCCAATGTCCAATATCAGGGTGATCCAGAATGGAACTGGAGACCTCAGTCTTCTGACTTGAGCTTCCAATGATGAAGCTTAAGCAGAACTGAGATGACAGGATCAGGGCCCAAGTATTCTTTTATAGACCACTGGCAGGCTATGAAGAATAGTTGCTTTGAAGTAGAATTACCTATTTCCTATGTATACACAGGTAACTCTTCCATTCATCAGCATAAGGTAATTATCCATTAAGTGGTTCATAGATAGTTTACTACAAACGTCAAAGAGAAGTATAGACAATGAAGTTATTATACCCAAGTTTAATTTAAATATTTTCTTTTGATCTTTGAATCAACAGATATACCACCAGACAGGAACCATGTGTTTACATGGTTAACATCTAACCCGATATAAGTAAACACATACAGAAGAAAGGGGTAACTGCATTCTAGATAAAACCAGTTTTTTCCAGCTTCTCTGCTGAGGGGTGGGCTTGGAAGGAATGGAATCTCCCCAGAAGAGGGAACAGAGAGAGGACGGGTTGGTCCAGCCCTTTAAAAATACAGAGACTGGATGAGACAGAAGAAGCTGGAGCAGGAGAGAGGCACAAGTGCGGCTTTGGTTGTAGAGCTGTGGCTGCAGCAGAGAGACAGACTCCAGATGGAGGAGAAGCCAGGAATTACAGAAGATGGCCCTGGGACAACTTAGAGGTCTCTGACCAAATCCCAAAGAACACTCCAGGGCAATGAGGACACTGAAGCAGGGAATGGTGGGCTGGTGTTGTATTTAACTGGATCTGGGTATCTCTTGTGCTCTCTAAAGTAGAGGAATTGGTTTACAATCCTGTAGAGGAGCGGACTCACCCCTGCAGCGCCTCCTGCTGGTCGTCTTGGGAATTAGTTCTTCCAGCGTCCTGGAGCGCCCCCTGCAGGCTGGTGATCTGCCTGTCCTCTGGTCCCCATGTCCCTCCCAGACCCCGATGCCCTTGTATCTGGGGTGCTGCCCCCTAGCAGTACACCCCTCAGTACTAGGGTCTCCCCTCCCCGGGGAACCCCCACCCACTATCCTTACCTCGCCTCAGAATAAGGCCACTGCCAGTCACCAACTAGCCCCCGCTCCCTGGGGCTGACTGCAGTATAGGCCACTCATCACAGGCAAGGTTGGGTTTGGACCTGCTGCCTTGGCCTACCCATGCCTACTCTGCAACCCCCAGGACCCCGTGGCCTCCTACTAGGCCGCAGCCTGGGGCTATCCAGGCTGGAGCTCCCCAGCTCCTCAGCCTTTCCCCAGCCCTGCTCCACTCAGGTACCCTGTGTCTCGCTCGCTGCAGCCAGGCCCTTCTCCCTCTGAAGGCAGAGAGAGGCTCCTGGCTCCCAGCCTCTTATATAGAGCCAGCTGAGGCCTGATTGGGGCATGGCCCAACTGCAGCTGCTTCCCCAATCAGACCAGCTTAGCCGCTCCCAGCCACCAGCCTTCTCCCAGGGCTGTTTCAGGCCCTTTCCGGCAGGAGCGTGTGTCCACCCCACTACAAACCCCTTTTGCTCACGTATCCGGGCAGAGTTCCTCTGGGCGGTGTCCACTGGCTCCCTTGACACCTTTGAGGAGCAGTGGGCGCTGTCCGGGGTTCTCTGCTCGGTGTCCCCATCAGGTTCCCTTCTTTTGACCCTTTAATCGCACTCCTGTCCCTCTTTTTCCATTAGTTGTCCCCCGTAATCATTTGGGTTTTGGGCCCTGTGGGTCCTCCCCTTAGGCTGGGGGGGATCCTTTAGCAGTGGGCGGGCTTTGCCCCCCCCACTTCCCAGAACCCAATATGTACAAACCCCTTTTGCAAGACCTGGGTCTGTTTGCTTTAACGATCCTGTGCCCTGAAAGAGAGAAACTGGGAACAGAGTGCGCCCAAGGAGGAGCTCTGGGCAGGGTGTGTTGAAGCAATTGGAGAGTCTGGGGGAGCCAAGCCACAACTAGTCTCTGGGCCCTGGCACTTGGCGTGCAGGTCTCTGCTCCCAGAGGGAGGTGCTAGAATGGAAGCTGTACCCCGAGAGTGGGTCTAGAACGTGAGGCCTAGAGTAGGGCCTGAACCCTGCTCCAATTCAAAACACATGGGTCCAGTGTGTGGGACCCAAACACAGCTGCCTGGCAGGTGTCTGGGCACGGGAGCTTGAGTGGGGCTGTGACCACAAACCTGGAGCTGGTGCACGGATGCTAGGGGACTGTCAGTGGACCGGGAGTGGAGCTGGCCGATCCCAAACCTGTAGGGAGGTGTCCACAAGATGTTCTCTTCACCCTAATGTGGCCCACTCTCCCCTGCCCTCAGTATTTCCCAGAGTGCTCCAGTTCCCAGACTGATCCAGCCAGAATCCCTGAAGGAAACGTAACCTGAACCAGGCAGTGCCAGTTTCGGGTCAGGGAGAGGATTTGTCTCTCCCTTAGAAAGTGCTCCCCAGAATGGAAGAGGCAGGGAGTCCCTGTTCTACTGGATTTCATCCCATCCCTCTCTCTCCCTCTCTCTCTCCATGCATTTTGGTTCCTTTTCTCTCCCTTCTCCCCCCCCAGTCCCCACACACATGCCTCCCTCTCTCTGCCACTTCTAATGAGCATCCCACCCTAGGTGCCAGTTACAAACACTCAAGGGTCTGTTGTTCCATCCACTTCAGTGGCAATTGCAGGCAATTGTAGCTATGTGAACCGCTGGGGAAGAAGCGGTGCACATGAGTCTGGTTATTAACCAGGTAAAACTAAGTCCCTGGCCATTACCATTAAGTAGCCTGCAACTGCGAACTGCAACCAGCTCAGTATTAACCTGACTAGAGGGATTGCTGGGCAGACGGTAGCTTCATAGACAGGGCTGGAGGCTGCTTGAAAGATGTGGGCGCTCCATTCATACAGCGCAGCCCTTGGGGGGATGTCATGGCCTCAGGGTACAATGAATACCCAAGCTCCAGTGGATGGGACTGAGGAAGGCTGAGGAACTCCAGGCTGACATTTTCAATGCTCGTGGTCTCCAGCAGCTTCTCCGTATCAAGATCAGCAGCACAAGATCAGGAGCGAGGATATATTGAACCCATAATTGCCCCCATCAGCACTGTGTCAGTTTTGGCAGCTTTCTTGCTGAGGACATATTGCTACAGTGAAAGACCAGAAAATTCTGAAGTGGGCACACCGAGGAATGCCACGCCATGGCCTGTGATCACCTGGGTGCCAAAAGCTTTGGTGACACAACAGACCAGATGCTGCTCAAATATGAAACCTGACCCCCTTAAACACCTTCCCAGAGATCAATCCGGGCAGTGCTCGGTTTGCAAGGAGGATACGTCCCTTTGGTATTTGCCTTGAAGATGATGATGATGCCTGATGGGACAAATGGCTCCCCAGATACTGTGGCAAAAGGTCTGTTGATCCAGTAATGTATATAAGACTGAGGTCTGACAAATAGAAAGTGCAGGTGACACTCGCTGAACAAGGAAAGTGAGAGGGACATTTTCAGGGGGTCACATATTGCCTGTGCGATGGGTAGCGGGGAAAACACTCTTCCAATTGCCTTTGATCTGTACCTCAGCTTGGTTTTCTCCTGTGGTACAGACTAGAATGTAGTCTTTTTCAGGACATGGATGAATGTCTTATATAAAAACAAAAAATTAGATCTTAGGGAGCTCTACAACAAGAAACTGAGGAGAAAGAGAGAGAGCGGACTCACCAATTGGACTTGTTATAAAAGCAGAACCAGAACCATCCCACTCCACTGATTCCCACCTCTCCAAAAATCCTCAAATGAGAACAGCTGTGTCCTGCATACAACAAGGCAGGGGATATTGCTGAATACTTCACTACCTTTGAGAGGCTCTGTGTGATTCATAAGATTCCTGATGACCAGAAGTTGCCCACTTTAGTTGCTAATTTAACTGGTAAATCACTGGATATAGTCAATAAAATGCCAATTGGTGATGCTTTAAATTATTGTAAATTCAAAGAAATGCTTTTGAAAGAATTTCAGATTATCCCTGAAACATATAGAGTGAAATTTAGGAATCTTAAGAGGGGTACTGGTATGTAACATGGAATATGTAAACAAAACGAAAGATTTGATGGGAAAGTGGGAAAGGGGCACAGGTGTTACAAGCTTTGAAGCCGCAAAAAGAAGAACAGGAGTACTTGTGGCACCTTAGAGACTAACAAATTTATTAGAGCATAAGCTTTCGTGGACTACAGCCCACTTCTTCGGATGTATATAGAATGGAACATATATTGAGGAGATATATATACACACATACAGAGAGCATAAACAGGTGGGAGTTGTCTTACCAACTCTGAGAGGCCAATTAATTAAGAGAAAAAAAACTTTTGAAGTGATAATCAAGCTAGCCCAGTACAGACAGTTTGATAATAAGTGTGAGAGTACTTACAAGGGGAGATAGAGTCAATGTTTGTAATGGCTCAGCCATTCCCAGTCCTTATTCAAACCGGAGTTGATTGTGTCTAGTTTGCATATCAATTCTAGCTCAGCAGTCTCTCTTTGGAGTCTGTTTTTGAAGTTTTTCTGTTGTAATATAGCCACCCGCAGGTCTGTCACTGAATGACCAGACAGGTTAAAGTGTTCTCCCACTGGTTTTTGAGTATTTTGATTCCTGATGTCAGATTTGTGTCCATTAATTCTTTTGCGTAGAGACTGTCCGGTTTGGCCAATGTACATGGCAGAGGGGCATTGCTGGCACATGATGGCATATATCACATTGGTAGATGTGCAGGTGAACGAGCCCCTGATGGTATGGCTGATGTGATTAGGTCCTATGATGATGTCACTTGAATAGATATGTGGACAGAGTTGGCATCGGGGTTTGTTACAAGGATAGGTTCCTGGGTTAGTGGTTTTGTTCAGTGATGTGTGGTTGCTGGTGAGTATTTGCTTTAGGTTGGGGGGTTGTCTGTAAGCGAGGACAGGTCTGTCTCCCAAGATCTGTGAGAGTAAAGGATCATCTTTCAGGATAGGCTGTAGATCTCTGATGATGCGCTGGAGAGGTTTTAGTTGGGGGCTGAAGGTGACAGCTAGTGGTGTTCTGTTATTTTCTTTGCTGGGCCTGTCTTGTAGGAGGTGACTTCTGGGTACTCGTCTGGCTCTGTCAATCTGTTTTTTCACTTCAGCAGGTGGGTATTGTAGTTTTAAGAATGCTTGATAGAGATCTTGTAGGTGCTTGTCTCTATCCGAGGGATTGGAGCAAATGAGGTTATATCTTAGAGCTTGGCTGTAGACAATGGATTGTGTGGTGTGTCCTGGATGGAAGCTGGAGGCATGTAGGTAAGTGTAGCGGTCAGTAGGTTTCCGGTATAGGGTGGTATTGATGTGACCATCGCTTATTAGCACAGTAGTGTCCAGGAAATGGACCGCTTGTGTGGATTGATCTAGGCTGAGGTTGATGGTGGGATGGAAATTATTGAAATCATGGTGAAATTCCTCAAGGGCTTCTTTTCCATGGGTCCAGATGATGAAGATGTCATCAATGTAGCGCAAGTAGAGTAGGGGCGTTAGGGGACGAGAGCTAAGGAAGCATTGTTCTAAGTCAGCCATAAAAATGTTGGCATATTGTGGGGCCATGCGGGTACCCATAGCAGTGCCACTGACTTGAAGGTATATATTGTCCCCAAATGTGAAATAGTTGTGGGTGAGGACAAAATCACAAAGTTCAGCCACCAGGTTAGCTGTGACATTATCAGGGATACTGTTCCTGATAGCTTGTAGTCCATCTTTGTGTGGAATATTGGTGTAGAGGGCTTCTACGTCCATAGTGGCCAGGATGGTGTTTTCTGGAAGATCACCGATGGATTGTAGTTTCCTCAGGAAGTCAGTGGTGTCTCGAAGATAGCTGGGAGTGCTGGTAGCATAGGGTCTTAGGACAGAGTCTACATAACCAGACAAGCCTGATGTTAGGGTGCCAATGCCTGAGATGATGGGGCGTCCAGGATATCTAGGTTTATGGATCTTGGGTAGCAAATAGAATACCCCTGGTCGGGGTTCTAGGCATGTGTCTGTACGGATTTGTTCCTGTGCTTTGTCAGGGAGTTTTTTTAGCAGATGGTGTAGTTTCTTTAGGTAATCCTCAGTGGGATCAGAGGATAATGGCCTGTAGAATGTGGTGTTAGAGAGCTGTCTAGCAGCCTCCTGGTCATATTCCAATTTATTCATGATGACGACAGCACCTCCTTTGTCAGCCTTTTTGATTATGATGTCAGGGTTGTTTCTGAGGCTGTAGATGGCGTTGTGTTCAGCATGGCTGAGGTTATGTGGCAAGTGATGTTGCTTTTCCACAATTTCAGCCTTTGCACGTCGACGGAAGCAATCTATGTAGAAATCCAGTCTGTTGTTTCGACCGTCCGGAGGAGTCCATGCAGAATCCTTTTTTTTTTGTAGTGCTGGTAGGGAGGATTCTGTGGGTTAGTATGCTGTTCAGAGGTATGTTGGAAATATTCTTTGAGTCGGAGACGTCGAAAGTAGGATTCTAGGTCACCGCAGAACTGTATCATATTCATGGGTCTGGAGGGACAAAAGGAGAGGCCCTGAGATAGGACAGACTCTTCTGCTGGGCTAAGAGTATAGCTGGAAAGATTAACAATATTGCTGGGTGGGTTAAGGGAACTACTGTTGTGGCTGCTTGTGGCATGTAGCAGTTTAGATAGTTTAGTGTCCTTTTTCCTTTGTAGAGAGGCAAAGTTTGTCTTGTAAATGGCTTGTCTAGTTTTTGTAAAGTCTATCCATGAGGAAGTTTGTGTGGAAGGTTGGTTTCTTATGAGAATATCCAGTTCCGAGAGCTCATTCTTAATCTTTCCCTGTTTGCTGTATAGGATGCTGATCAGGTGGTTTCGCAGTTTCTTTGAGAGTGTGTGACACAGTCTCTCAGCATAGTCTGTGTGATAGGTAGATTGTAATGGATTTTTTACCTTTAGTCCTTTTGGTATGATGTCCATCTGCTTGCATTTGGAAAGGAAGATGATGTCTGTCTGTATCTGTACGAGTTTTTTCATGAGGTTGATGGATTTCCATTCCATACGGCTAAATGCAGTGCCTTGCATAATGACAGGTTTCAGAGTAACAGCTGTGTTAGTCTGTATCCGCAAAAAGAAGAACAGGAGTACTTGTGGCACCTTAGAGACTAACAAATTTATTAGAGCATAAGCTTTCGTGGACTACAGCCCACTTCTTTGGATGCATATAGAATGGAACATATATTGAGGAGATATATATACACACATACAGAGAGCATAAACAGGTGGGAGTTGTCTTACCAACTCTGAGAGGCTTTGAAGCAGTGTTTGACGTTGTTTCTCAGGAGCACGTCTTAAACATATGTAAAGATGATGTGAAACAGTGTCTATGGGACAAAAAGTTGGAAACGGTGGATAGATGGCTTCTCTAGCTGAGGATTTTGAGCAGACACATGCATTTATTGTGAATAAACTACAGATTGAGGTGTTTACACTGGGTGGGAAGTATGGTCCCATTTTACCCCATTCCTCTAATCCCCAACCCTAATCTGCTGGAAAAAACAAAAGACTCCAGGAGGTGCTATCATTATAATTCCACTGATCACCCGAGGGATAAATGCCCTGTGCTCAGAGGAAGCAGGCAGCAGGTATCTCATGAGAATGCTGCAATTCTGAGCACAGAAGCCCCTCAGGCACCTGTCACTTATCATACTATGTTTGTAAAATTAGCCTCTGCAAAACTAGGCATGAAACACTTAAAGGCGGTCAGCATTAATGGCAGGAAAAACCTTGATTAGGAAGATACAGGGGCAGAAATTTCAGTGGTTAGGAGGAATATAGTGCAACAAGGTGACCTACTGACAGGACAGATGGCAGAGCTTTTATTATTTGGTGGTTACAAAATCCTTGTCCCTTTGGCTACAGTGCACATGGAAACCGAGGGTTTGGAAGCTGTATGATCAGTGGGGGTAGTAGACGATAACCTTATTGATATGCTAATTGACAATGATTTCTTCCATGTAGCTCAGGCTGTTAAAGTCTCTGTCTGCAGCAAGAAGGAGTGTTCTGCTGGTACCTCAGAGGGAAAGGGGAAAGTCCCAGGAACTGTTGAAAGAAAGAGTGTCTCCATAATTCTTCTGCAGTAGTGGGAAACTACATGCTTCCAGGACTGGGAGTGGTTAAGACCAGCTCCTGCCCTTCAGCTGAAGGCAGCGCACCTCAAGTAGAAAAATGTCCATGTTGCTACTAAACAAGGGACAAACCCAAAGCTAAGGAGCAAAGGGAGATGTGTTCTGGAGGGGAGCCAGAGAAGGGTGATAGAATCATAGAAACCACTGAGGAGGTGGGTGTGGGTTCCTTTAACACTGCAGCAGGAGGCCACACCACCTCAGGAAGGGAGGGGGTGTAGAGCCTGCCATTGAGACAACTGTCCAGGCTGTTAGCTATCAGCCCTTCCTGGCTGACCGGGGGGATAGTTCCCACTCTAGAGAGCATAGGGGTATGTGTCCTAGAGGAGGGCCCAGAGAGGAAAACTGGGGGAGGAATAGTGGGGGTACAGGAATGTCTCCTCACTGATCACATGGGGGAAGACGCCCAGGACAGAACTGAAGATTCGGCATTTGTGCTCCCAGGCACCCAACCTGTGGCTCAGGCTTTGAGAGGGAACCTGCCAGACGGAAGCAGTCACACAACTGACCTCTCGGGGATAGAGAGGGGTGACGGAGGGTACCCCAATCCAGCTCCCGATTTCTCAGGACTTTGTTCCTGACATGCTTGTGAAAATTAACTCTGTCTCTTCCAGACAGGATGCAGGTCCAACTGAATCAATGGTTGCCTGAGGAAATGCTAATGACCCAACTGACAGAGGGGAGGAGAAAATTCCCTGGGTTGGGAAGACACAGAAAGCAGCTCTGAAAAGACACACCTGTTAGCCCAGACAGCACAGATCTCAACCCTCTGGGAAAGGGTAGGGGAAGGTCCCAGTGCTGGGAGTGGGGATCACAAGGAAACTCCAAGAGGGGGGGTGGATTATTTCCATGGGTATAACCCTGGGGTTGGAAGCAGCTCTTCAGAGGGCTAGCCAACATGTAAAGCGCACTTACCACATCAGACCCCGGCATACCGAGACCCCAAAGATCACCTTAGAGTGAGATCCCTCTAAAGGGGTGTGACATTATTGACATGGACTGTGACCGTATAGATCATTGTTGCAAACAAAGTCCTATAGTTGCACCAAAACTTGTACAAAGAAGGTCGAGTCAGGTGTCTATGAAAAGGTTGTAATTTGCTGGTTATGATTATGCTGTCTGTATGTGTGTATCATTTTTGTAGTTGAATATATGCATATTGGCTAAGACCAAAGACAGGGTAGGTCCACTGCTTAGTGAAGAGGGAGAAACAGTAACAGGAAACTTGGAAATGGCAGAGATGCTTAATGACTTCTTTGTTTCGGTCTTCACCGAGAAGTCTGAAGGAATGCCTAACATAGTGAATACTAATGGGAAGGGGGTAGGTTTAGCGGATAAAATAAAAAAAGAACAAGTTAAAAATCACTTAGAAAAGTTAGATGCTTGCAAGTCACCCGGGCCTGATGAAATGCATCCTAGAATACTCAAGGAGCTAATAGAGGAGGTATCTGAGCCTCTAGCTATTATCTTTGGAAAGTCATGGGAGACGGGAGAGATTCCAGAAGACTGGAAAAGGGCAAATATAGTGCCCATCTATAAAAAGGGAAATAAAAACAACCCAGGAAACTACAGACCAGTTAGTTTAACTTCTGTGCCAGGGAAGATAATGGAGCAAGTAATTAAGGAAATCATCTGCAAACACTTGGAAGGTGGTAAGGTGATAGGGAACAGCCAGCATGGATTTGTGAAGAACAAATCATGTCAGACCAATCTGATAGCTTTCTTTGATAGGATAACGAGCCTTGTGGATAAGGGTGAAGCGGTGGATGTGGTATACCTAGACTTTAGTAAGGCATTTGATACGGTCTCGCATGATATTCTTATCGATAAACTAGGCAAATACAATTTAGATGGGGCTACAATAAGGTGGGTGCATAACTGGCTGGATAACCGTACTCAGAGAGTTGTTATTAATGGTTCCCAATCCTGCTGGAAAGGCGTAACGAGTGGGGTACCGCAGGGGTCTGTTTTGGGACCGGCTCTGTTCAATATCTTCATCAACGACTTAGATATTGGCATAGAAAGTACACTTATTAAGTTTGCGGATGATACCAAACTGGGAGGGATTGCAACTACTTTGGAGGACAGGGTCATAATTCAAAATGATCTGGACAAATTGGAGAAATGGTCTGAGTTAAACAGGATGAAGTTTAACAAAGACAAATGCAAAGTGCTCCACTTAGGAAGGAAAAATCAATTTCACACATACAGAATGGGAAAAGACTGTCTAGGAAGGAATACGGCAGAAAGGGATCTAGGGGTTATAGTGGACCACAAGCTAAATATGAGTCAACAGTGTGATGCTGTTGCAAAAAAAGCAAACATGATTCTGGGATGTATTAACAGGTGTGTTGTGAGCAAGACACGAGAAGTCATTCTTCCGCTCTACTCTGCTCTGGTTAGGCCTCAGCTGGAGTATTGTGTCCAGTTCTGGGCGCCGCATTTTAAAAAAGATGTGGAGAAATTGGATAGGGTCCAAGGAAGAGCAACAAGAATGATTAAAGGTCTTGAGAACATGACCTATGAAGGAAGGCTGAAAGAATTGGGTTTGTTTAGTTTGGAAAAGAGAAGACTGAGAGGGGACATGATAGCAGTTTTCAGGTATCTAAAAGGGTGTCATAAGGAGGAGGGAGAGAACTTGTTCACCTTAGCCTCTAAGGATAGAACCAGAAAGAATGGGTTTAAACTGCAGCAAGGGAGGTCTAGGTTGGACATTAGGAAAAAGTTCCTAACTGTCAGGGTGGTTAAACACTGGAACAAATTGCCTAGGGAGGTTGTGGAATCTCCGTCTCTGGAGATATTTAAGAGTAGGTTAGATAAATGTCTATCAGGGATGGTCTAGACAGTATTTGGTCTTGCCATGCGGGCAGGGGACTGGACTCGATGACCTCTCGAGGTCCCTTCCAGTCCTATAATCTATGAATCTATGAATCTGACCAAGAGTGTATTCACCCACAAAAGCTTATGCTCCAATGCGTCTGTTAGTCTATAAGGTGCCACAGGACTCTTTGTCGAATATTGGCTATGTACTTGTATCTCAATGTGTTTGATTCTACATAGAATCAGTGAAGCATTTGGTCAGCTTCTTGAGAAAGGACTATTCTGAGTAAGTGCCCAATCAAGGAACATTTAACTGACAGTGAGAAGCCTTCCTGGGAAAGTTCAAGATAGCATGTGAGCAATGGCTGCCGCCTTAAAACTGAGTCATGCATGGACATGTGACTTTCCCATGTGACTCCAAACTCCATCTTGCTGCTGTGAGTTTCCACAGTAAGAACAAAGGGGTGTCCTTCCACCTGGCAGAGGATATAAAAGGCCCTGGAATCCCCTCCATTTTGTCTTCAATCCTGCTTCTGACCACTGGATGAACTGTGCTTGAAACTGAAGCTCTGAACAAAGGACTGAATGACCCATCCAGGCTGGGAAGTTTGTACTCCAGAGACTTGATTGATTTAAATCAGCTGTAATCCCATCAAGCCTAAAACAAGCCTGAACTAAGAACTTTGCAATTGTTGTATGTTGTATGTATTTGATTCCATTTAACCAATTTTAACTTTCATCTATATTTCTTTCTTTTTATAAATAAATCTGTAGAATTTAGATTCTAAAGGATTGACAACAACGTGATTTGTGGGTAAGATCTAATTTGTAGATTGATCTGAGTCTGGGGCTTGGTCGTTTGGGATCTGGAGAACCTTTTTTCTTTTCCTGGGGTATTGGTTTTCATAACCATTCATCCCTATAAGGAATGGCGCTGGTGGTGATAAAAGGGAACTGGAGTATCTGAGGGAATTGCTTGTCTGACTTCTGGTTAGCCAGTGGGGTAAAACCAAAATCCTCTCTGTTTGGCTGGTTTGGTGCCTTAAATGTAAAGGACCCCCAGCCTTGGGCTCTGATTGCCCTGCTTTAAACAATTTGTTCTCAATTGATACTCTCAGTAGTGTCCCACCAAAGGCTGCCTCGTTACAAGGGGATACTGAGGGGAAAGGAAAACCAGTATCTAAACACATGTTAAGGTTCAGGGAGGAGTTGAAAGACACAATAGGTATTGAACAAATCAAACTGTCCAAGCAGAAGGTGTGGTATAATAAAAATCCTTGGAAACACCTACCTGTGATGAAAGATTTGGTGTTATTGTTAAATCTCATGATACAATGTCTGTTGCTAATGGGAACTCTTATAACAAAGAATTTGGTACTGATGGTAAATCCTGTGGAAGGGTGTAACATGCATGATTTTGGGGGAAAGCTTTGGGACATGCTACAAATGGCAAACAAGAAGCCCTGTGGGAATCCTGCTTCTCAGCTAACACCTGTAAACAGGTTCAAAACTGGTCACAGCAGGGAAACTATAATAAATCTGGTCTGCTGTGTGGAAAGGGAAACTGAGGCACACCACTGCATGGTATTGATGAATATCTGTATTCAGTTATCACCAGTTGGAAAAGCACAATGGTTGACAATGCTGCAGAGATACAAAGAGAGGTTTTCTAGTGACACAGAGAAGGCACACAGAACTTTGCAAAAACACTTGTGGAGAACACTACAAGGTTTGCAACACTAAGGTATTGTATGTTCCAAACCTTAAGAAGGCCTTGTGCACGCTACCTCCAAATTAGTCAGTGACTAAGGGTATGTCTACACTACGAAATTAGTTCGAATTTATAGAAGCCGGTTTTATTGAAATCGGTTGTATACAGCCGATTGTGTATGTCCACACAATAAAATGCTCTAGGTGCTCTAGTCGGCAGACCTCGTCCACAGTACGAGGCTAGCGTCGACTTCCGGAGCATTGCACTATGGGTAGCTATCCCACAGCTATCCCACAGTTCCCGCAGTCTCTGCCGCCCCTTGGAATTCTGGGTTGAGATCCCAATGCCCGGATGATGCAAAACAGTGTCGCGGGCGGTTCTGGGTACATGTCGTCAGGCCCCTCCCTCCCCCGTCACAGCAACGGCAGACAATAGATTCGCGCCTTTTTATCTGGGTTACCTGGGTTACCTGTGCAGACAACATGGAGCCCGCTCAGCACAGCTGAGCTCACCATCACCATATGTCCTCTGGGTGCCGGCAGACGTGGGACTGCATTGCTACACAGCAGCAGCTGCTAACTGCCTTTTGGCGGTAGACGGTGCAGTAGACTGGTAGCCTTCATCGGCGATCTGGGTGCTGGCAGCCGTGGGGCTTGCCTTTTGGCAGTAAATGGTGTATTATGACTGTTAGCCGGCCTATTACAAGTCGGGTCATCGCACGTTAGCAGAGTCTTCCCTGAGCAGCAGCTCGTGCAATAGGCCTGAAGACCATCGTCATACACCGCCCAGTATTTGCTGCCAAGCACCCAGAAAGATGCCGAGGGCTATCAGTCACGCTGCACCGTCGTCTTAAGATGTAAAAAATAGATTTTCTCTGTATTCATTTGCTTCCCCCTCCCTCCGTCAACAGGGTTTTCAGTTTAATCTTTGGGGGGGACCAGTCTGTGACAGTTGTTTGTGTCTCTCCCTGATGCACAGCCACCGTTCTTTATTTTAATTCCCTGTGCCTGTACGCCATGTCGTCACTCGGCCCCCCTCCCTCCTTCCCCTAGGCCGTCAGATACTACGTTTGCGCCACAGCTCGAGCCGAGAAGCGGTTCGCGCCTTTTCTTTGAATTCTGGGTTGAGATCCCAATGCCCGGATGATGCAAAACAGTGTCGCGGGCGGTTCTGGGTACATGTCGTCAGGCCCCTCCCCCCTCGTCACAGCAACGGCAGACAATAGATTCGCGCCTTTTTACCTGGGTTACCTGTGCAGACAACATACCACGGCAAGCATGGAGCCCGCTCAGCTCAGCTGAGCTCACCGTCACCATATGTCCTCTGGGTGCCGGCAGACGTGGGACTGCATTGCTACACAGCAGCAGCTGCTAACTGCCTTTTGGCGGTAGACGGTGTAGCATGAGTGATAGCCGTGGGGCTGGCAGCCGTAGTGCTGCATTGCACCAGCCCCTTGCAGGCGATGGTATATTATGACTGGTACCCGTCGTCGTCGTACTGGTATGGCTGTCAATCATGGCCACCTGGGCAGACATGCTACTGTTTCGATGATGACGGTTACCAGTCATAATATACTATTTTCTGCCAATTGCCCAATATTGTCTGCTAAGCACCCAGAAGAGGCCGAGGGCGATGCTGGGTGCTGGCGGACGTGGGGCTGGCAGACGTGGGGCTGCATTGCTACACAGCAGCAGCCCCTTGCCTTTTGGCAGATGATGGCATATTATGATTGGTATCCGTCATCGTCATACTGGTATGGCTGTCACTCATGCTGCAGCGTCGGCTGCCACCTTAAGATGTAAAAAATAGATTTGTTCTGTGTTCATTTGCTTCCCCTTCCTCCGTGAAATCAACGGCCTGCTAAGCCCAGGGTTTCCAGTTTAATCTTTGGGGGGACCATTCTGTGTGACAGTTGTTTGTGTTTCTCCCTGTTCCTGTACCTGTACGCCATGTCGTCACTCGGCCCTCCCTCCCTCCTGCCCTCCCTCCTTCTCCTGGTCCATCAGATACTACTTTCGCGCCTTTTTTCAGACCAGGCGCCATAGCTAGCACTGGGATCATGGAGCCCGCTCAGATCACCGCAGCAATTATGAACACCACGCGCATTGTCCTGGAGTATATGCAGAGCCAGGACATGCCAAGGAGAAACCCGGACCAGGCGAGGAGGCGATTGCAGCGCGGCGACGAGAGTGATGAGGAAATTGACATGGACATAGACCTCTCACAAGGCACAGGCCCCAGCAATGTGGAAATCATGGTGTCACTGGGGCAGGTTCATGCCGTGGAACGCCGACTCTGGGCCCGGGAAACAAGCACAGACTGGTGGGACCGCATCGTGCTGCAGGTATGGGACGATTCCCAGTGGCTGCGAAACTTTCGCATGCGTAAGGGCACTTTCATGGAACTTTGTGACTTGCTTTCCCCTGCCCTGAAACGCCAGGATACCAAGATGAGAGAAGCCCTCACAGTTGAGAAGCGAGTGGCAATAGCCCTGTGGAAGCTTGCAACGCCAGACAGCTACCGGTCAGTCGGGAATCAATTTGGAGTGGGCAAATCTACTGTGGGGGCTGCTGTGATCCAATTTGCCAGGGCAATGAAAGACCTGGTGATAGCAAGGGTAGTGACTCTGGGCAACGTGCAGTCAATAGTGGATGGTTTTGCTGAAATGGGATTCCCAAACTGTGGCGGGGCCATAGACGGAACCCATATCCCTATCTTGTCACCGGAGCACCAAGCCACCGACTACATAAACCGCAAGGGGTACTTTTCAATGCTGCTGCAAGCCCTGGTGGATCACAAGGGACGTTTCACCAACATCAACGTGGGATGGCCGGGAAAGGTACATGATGCTCGCGTCTTCAGGAACTCTGCTCTGTTTCGAAAGCTGGAGGAAGGGACTTTCTTCCCGGACCAGAAAGTGACCATTGGGGATGTTGAAATGCCTATCGTGATCCTTGGGGACCCAGCCTACCCCTTAATGCCATGGCTCATGAAGCCATACACAGGCAGCCTGGACAGGAGTCAGGACCTGTTCAACTACAGGCTGAGCAAGTGCCGAATGGTGGTGGAATGTGCATTTGGACGTTTAAAAGCGCGCTGGCGCAGCTTACTGACTCGCTCAGACCTCAGCGAAAAGAATATCCCCATTGTTATTGCTGCTTGCTGTGCACTCCACAATATCTGTGAGAGTAAGGGGGAGACATTTATGGCTGGGTGGGAGGTTGAGGCAACTCGCCTGGCCGCTGATTACGCGCAGCCAGACACCAGGGCGGTTAGAGGAGCACAGCAGGGCGCGGTGTGCATCAGAGAAGCTTTGAAAATGAGTTTTGTGACTGGCCAGGCTACTGTGTGAAACTTCTGTTTGTTTCTCCTTGATGAACCCTCCAACCCCCCCCCCGACCCAGTTCACTCTACTTCCCTGTAAACCAACCACCCCACCCCACCCTCCCCTCCCGCTTGCAGAGGCCATAAAGTCATTGTTTTTTCACATTCATGCATTCTTTATTAGTTCCTCACAGAGGTAGGGGGATAATTGCCAAGGTAGCCTGGGATGGGTGGGGGAGGAGGGATGGAAAAGGACACACTGCATTTTAAAACTTTAACTCTTATTGAAGGCCAGCCTTCTGATGCTTGGGCGATCATCTGGGGTGGAGTGACTGGGTGGACGGAGGCCCCCCCACCGTGTTCTTGGGCGTCTTGGTGAGGAGGCTATGGAACTTGGGGAGGAGGGCTTTTGGTTACACAGGGGCTGTAGCGGCGGTCTCTGCTCCTGCTGCCTTTCCTGCAACTCAACCATACGCTCGAGCATATCAGTTTGATGCTCCAGCAGACGGAGCATTGCCTCTTGCCGTCTGTCTGCAAGCTGACGCCACCTATCATCTTCAGCCCGCCACTTGCTCTGTTCATCCCGCGATTCAGCCCGCCACCTCTCCTCTCGTTCATATTGGGCTTTTCTCATCTCCGACATTGACTGCCTCCACGCATTCTGCTGTGCTCTATCAGCGTGGGAGGACATCTGCAGCTCCGTGAACATATCGTCCCTCGTCCTACGTTTTCTCTTTCCAATGTTCACGAGCCTCTGCGAAGGAGAAACATTTGCAGCTGGTGGAGGAGAAGGGAGAGGTGGTTAAAAAAGACACATTTTAGAGAACAATGGGTACACTCTTTCATTACAAGGTCGCATATTTCGGCTTGCAGGCATGGTAGGCCACAGTGTTTTGGCTTTTTTAACCTTCTTAACATGCGGGAAAGGTTGCAAACAGCAGCGCATTTCCCATATCAAGGATGAATTGGGCTGTCCATTTAAAATGGGGTTTCAATGTAAAAGGAGGGGGCTGCGGTTTCCCGGTTAACATGCGGCACAAACACAAGTAAACCACCCTCCCCCCCACACGATTCTCTGGGATGATCACTTCACCCCTCCCCCCCACCGCGTGGTTAACAGCGGGGAACATTTCTGGTCAGAAGAGCAGGAACGGGCGCCTCTGAATGTCCCCTTAATAAAATCACCCCATTTCAACTAGGAGAGCTTTCTGGAGATGTCCCTGGAGGATTTCCGCTCCATCCCCATATACGTTAACAGACTTTTCCAGTAGATGTACTGGCCGCGATTGCCAGGGCAAATTAATCATTAAACACGCTTGCTTTTTTTTTGTAATGTTTACAAATAGTTACAAAGTTACACTCACCAGAGGTCTCCTGTGTGCCCTGAGGGTCTTGGGTGAGTTCGGAGGTTACTGGTTCCAGGTCCAGGGTAACAAACAGATCCTGGCTGTTGGGGAAACCGGTTTCTCCGCTTCCTTGCTGCTGTGAGCTACCTACAGTACCTCCATCGTCATCTTCCTCGTTCCCCGAACCGTCTTCCCTGTGTGTTTCTCCAGTGAGAGAGTCATAGCACACGGTTGGGGTAGTGGTGGCTGCACCCCCTAGGATCGCATGCAGCTCCGCGTAGTAGCGGCAAGTTTGCGGCTCTGCCCCGGACCTTCCGTTTGCTTCTCTGGCTTTGTGGTAGGCTTGCCTTAGCTCCTTAATTTTCACGCGGCACTGCTGTGTGTCCCTGTTATGGCCTCGGTCCTTCATGGCCTTGGAGATCTTTTCTAATACTTTTCCATTTCTTTTACTGCTACGGAGTTCAGCTATCACTGCTTCATCTCCCCATATGGCGAGCAGATCTCGTACCTCCCGTTCGGTCCATGCTGGAGCTCTTTTGCGATCCTGGGAGGACTCCATGACGGTTACCTGTGCTGATGAGCTCTGCGTGGTCACCTGTGCTCTCCACGCTGGGCAAACAGGAAATGAAATTCAAACCTTCGCGGGTCTTTTCATGTCTACCTGGTCAGTGCATCTGAGTTGAGAGCGCTGTCCAGAGCGGTCACAATGAAGCACTGTGGGATAGCTCCCGGAGGCCAATAACATCGAATTCCGTCCACACTACCCCAATTCCGACCCGCAAAGGCCGGTTTTATCGCTAATCCCCTCGTCGGAGGTGGTGTAAAGAAACCGGTTTAAAGGGCCCTTTAAGTCGAAAGAAAGGGCCTCGTTGTGTGGACGTGTCCAGGCTTAATTCGGTTTAACGCTGCTAAAGTCGACCTAAACCCGTAGTGTAGACCAGGCCTAACACTCCTACAATAACCTAAGGGGGGAGATGTGACACTCTGTGCCCCAAAGCAACTCCCTGGACTCCCATATTTACAAAGCTGATATGATTATGATATATTTTATACATAGTATGTCATGTAAGGCATCAAAGTTATGATTTCCTGAATATGATTACCCTATTTCTATACATGTATCATTTTTCTACTTAAAGTTCTGAAAGCGTGCGAGGGCATGTGGCCAGCTCATGTGACACTGGATATCGTTTGTGCCTGTACTTTTCCACTAACTGTACTGGGGGCTTTTGCTTGGAAAAATGAAGTTCCCTCCGCATGAAAGAAGCCATAAAAGGTGGACGTAACAAAATCACTTGGCCTCACTCCCCCACATAACTCAACACCAAGGACCGAACTGGGGATTTGGTCCCAGGCTGAAGGGATTTCTAGCCTGTGTATGGAAGACAGGTGGACTGTTTGTACCATCAGGGTAACACACCGCATGGTTCAAATCATGTCTAGTTTCTAGAACTCAGATTGTCATTTTGCTTTATTTCTTATGTAATCTACTTTGATCTGTACACTTATTCCTTATAATAAATCTATCCCTTAAAATCTATCCTCCTGCAGTTAATAAATCAGTTTTATATTTTTTCCCCTAATACAGTGTGTTGTTTAAAATGCAAAAGGGAAACCTGCTCAGGAACAGGGGCTGGTGCATTGTCCTCTCCACATTGAGGGTGGGGCAGACTGCGTAAAAACGTACCCTCGCCGGGCTTCTGACCAGGGTAAGACGGTACAGCTCTGGGGTCCTAGGCTGGGGAGCTGGGGTGAGGGGGGAATTGGCTGGAGCCTCTCTATTGTTGGCTCATGAGTGCCTAGTAAAAGCATTCATGTAACTGCAACTGGGTGCGTCCCTGGCTGTGTCTGGCTGTGGAAGTGCAAAACCTGGAGAGGATTGCAGCTTGTCACAGCCTCACAGTGTGAGAGGGAGCCCAGGTTGGTATGCCAGAGGGCTCAGCAGTACCCCCATTCCAGGTTGCATCCTGAGCAAGTCCATTACACCCACCTAATGAACAATCCCTGCTACACCATGAATCCATTTCCTTCTTGTCATGTGCTCAGTTACTAACGGAGAGACTGTGGTTACAGCAGGGAAGTCAGGACTCCTGGGTTCTGTCTGTCATTCTCTGTGTGACCTTCACCAAGTCACGTCACCCTTTCCCTCGGTTTACCTATCAGTATAATGACGATATGTTCATAGTGACTTTCCTTTGCCAGGTGTTTTGAAGATCCATCAATTTAGGGTGCTGCACAGTATGATGATAGTTACTGATGAGAATTACTGAATTCTGATCCCTTAGTGATAGCCCCGCGTGCCTGCAGAAAGTGTTCGTGTCTCCCCTGAGTCACCTTTCTCCAAATATCTCTGTCTACTATCTACCTATTAATATTGGGCCTTTACAGAGTATCAGACCCTCTGGAGAGCTGGGCATTATCCCTAGTTTTCTTACTAATCAACTACTTTTTAAAAATACACAAATACACAGAGCAGCCAATTCCTCTCTGACTCAGCGGAGAGCCGAAGAGTGGAGAGCCCAAGAGTTCTCATCTCCCTTTGGGAAGGTCCCTTAATTACTGTCCACTCCTAAAGCTGGATAAATAGCACAGAAGCACAGATATTGAAAGAGAGACATTGGCTAGAGTGTCTCTGGTCTCCAGCCTGTTTCCATTCAGATGCTGCTTCTCCCCTAGAGGCTGAACAATGCCCCCAGGATACCGCACAGCTGTATTATAAACTGTGCACACCCCTGTGTCGGCTCTCGGTGTGGGATGCTGCTGCAGATGCTGGGGTGAGAGAGGTGTGGGAAACGGCTGCCTGCGGGGGATTCCCAGGGAAGACACGTCTGTCTCAGAATTCACAGGTACCCATCTCTTGCTGAGGAGCTCACCTGCTTGACAAACCCAGTGCAACGTGGGTGTGATGGGATAGAGAATAGTTCTGTGGTCCTTTCTGCTTTGCAGAGCCATTAAACATACCGGGGCCCTTGCCACAGGGGATGAGTTTGGTCCAATATCACTGGCCAAAATGTCCCTCTTTACTCCCCTTGGAGTAAGAACTGAGTAAAGACCTCAGGAACCAGCTGTGTGTGAGTTAATGCACAGGGACTCTCACCTCCTCCTCTTGCATTTCAGGGCTCTGGCTGTTAACGGGGAGCGGGGGTTCTCACCTGACTTTCTGGTGGAAAGCATGGAGGTGCTAGGGCTCTTCATTGGAATAATTATATGAATTTTTCAACATGGGCAAGACATCTTTTCTCCTGGCTTCATTTGAGAAGTCGGCTGAACTGTTATGTCTTAAACTTTAAAAAAAAAAAAATCAATTCAGCTGGAAACAGACACACAGTGTGGGAAATTTCTGTGCAAACAGTTAAACTTTGGTCAACTTATAAGCAACTGAAAATGACCTCTCCTAACTGAAGGTGTCAGACAGCGGTTAGGATATAGATATTCAGGCCTGTCTGCAAAGGCCTATACTTGAGGAATTTAGGTGTATTCTTATCACTAAGCTAGTTATAGAGGTACAAAAGAAGAATCAAAATCAGTCTGCCTGTCTATGGGCCTTCTCTCACTATGACAGTCTAAGGCCTTGTTCTTAGGCTAAGGCCTTTGGCTTATCAGCAGGGGCAGCCGTAAGCTGGGAAGTGAACGGTCACGTCCTCACCAGTCACACTGAAATAAGGCAGCTTTGGGCTGTTAGAAAGGTGATCCGATCTATCACCTCCAGAGAAAGGGAAGAACCCTAGAAGATTTAAAGAAAACTTAGTTTGATAGCATCCTGTCTGGCAAGAACTCACTTATCAATAGCTGGGGTGTGAAATCCTCATTTCTTTGTTGTTCTATCACTGTAGTCCCCAATTCTCTATTGTTTGTCTGTATAATCTCTGTCTGGTTCTGTGATTGTTTCTGGCTGCTGTATAATTAATTTTGTTGGGTGTAAACCAACTAAGGTGGTGGGATATAATTTTTAGATAGTCATGTTACAATATGTTAGGATTGGTTAGTGAAATTTCAGTAAAATGATTGGTTAAGGTATAGCTAAGCAGAACTCACGTTTTACTATATAGTCTGCAGTCAATCAGGAAGTAGGGGGGGAATTGGAATCATGTTTTGCTAAGGGGGGGAATGGGAACAGGGTCACAGACAAGGCTCTGTGGAGTCAGAGCTGGGAAGGGGGACACTGAGGAAGGAAATTGAAATCATTGCTTGCTGGAAGTTCATCCCAATAAACATTGAATTGTTTGCACTTTTCTCCATCTTTTTTATGGCAGCCTTTCAAATACTTGAAATCTGCTATCATGTCCCTCCTTAATCTCCTGTTTTCCAAACTAAACATACCCAGTTCCTTCAGGCTTTGCTCGTATGGTTTGCATCCATCCCTGGGATCATCTTTGTTGCTCACCTCTGGATCCTTTCCAGTTTCTCTACATCCTTTCTGTACAGCAGTGACAAAAATTGCACACAGCTCTCCAGTCGAGACGTACCCAGTGGACAGGAGAGAGGTACTATCACCTACCATGACTTGCGCACTATGCCTCTGTTAATGCAACCCAAAATTGCATTAGCTTTTTTTGCAACAGCAAAATAATGCACACCCCGAGAGCTGTCACTATATCTACCTAATCCCAGTGTAAACAGCATGAGGTCGATGGAACAATTCTTCCATTAACCTCTCTACCACCTCTCGGGGAGGTGAATTACCTACGCTGATGGGAGAACATCTGTCATCCATGTAAGTAGTGTCCACACTTAAGCGCTTTGCAGCACTGCTGTAGTGTTTTAAGTGTAGACAAGCCCTCAAGCAGATCTTCCACAAAAGCATCCAGTCTGGATCTACAGACATGGGGAGTTGGCGAATCCACCACTTCCCTTTCCAGTTTGTCCCAACGGTTAATCACCCTCAGTGGCCCTTATTTCCGATTAGAATTTTCTGGCTTCAGCTTCCAGCCATTGGGTCTTCCTCTGCCTTTCTAAACTAGATTACAGAGACCATTAGCACCCACGGCTTTCTCCCCATGGAAGTCTCTGCTTGATTGTCTTTTTGATGAGATAAATAGATGAAGCTCTTTAAATCTCTCTCTGTGTTAGGCATTTTCTGCAGTCTCCAATCATTTTTGTGTTTTTTTCTGCACCTTTTCCAGTTTTTCAACATCCTTTTTGAAATGTGGACCCCAAAACTTGGTGCAGTCAGTTTCATCAATGCCATGTTCAGAGATAAAATCCTTCCCCTACTCCAACTCCTCCCCGCCCCATTTGTATATAGTTCATTTTTTTAACCTACTAAATCAAATGCCTCAGAAAAATCTAAGTCTGTTGCATCTGCTTGGTTCCCTAGATCAACCAAACGTGTACTCTCATGAAAGGATGAAATCAGATTTTTTTGACAAGACCTGTTTTCCATAAACCATGTTGTTGACTGGCATTAATTATACTCCTAGACGTTTTTTTTTTTTTTTCAACTAATCCCATATCAGCTTTTCCATTGTTTCTTTGTTTTGCCAAATCTTTTCTTAAAATCTTTCCCTTTATTTTTTTAATAGTTTATGTTTAATGCAGAACTGTCCTGTTTTTGCCTTGGAGGGCGGGGGGCTCCGTTGCTGCCTGACTCCTACTTCTGGTTCCGAATGAGATGTGTGGTTGATCCGTCAGTTAGTAACTCTGGGGTTTGTAACTCTGAGGTTCTACTGTAGATGCTGTTTAACATCCTCCTTGACTGCTAATGGACTGGAAAGTGTTTCATCACCGCATGTGATGTGAGTACTGCATACTGCTTCTTTCCAAATGCAGAACAAAAATAGTTCTTGAACACATCGACCTTTTCTGCAACATTAACAAGTTTCCTTTCTCCCTCTAGGAATTGGCCTTTAAATTTTCTAGGATTTCTTTTATTCTTAATATACTTAATAACCTCCTTAACCCTGCAAAGCATGGATTTCCCCTTGATGTCTGTAAAGTCCCGTATTCATTTTCATAACTTCCAGTTTGTATTGCTTGCTATCTATTTTCCCTTTTTCCCATTTGTTATATGTTGCTTTTTCCCTCTTAATTGCTGCCTTCACTTTGCTACTGAACTGGGTTTTTAACCAAAGTTCTCCACTTTCTTGATTGTGGAATCGTGGCTTTTCAGCTCTCTCATAAACTCTTCTGAAAGAAATCCCAATTTTCATTGCCATTGTTCTGCCTAAATTTTTCCTCCCAATCAGTTTTGCTGTTAATTTCTCTCAGCTTTGGGGAATTAGCCCTTTTGAAGGGTATCTGTAGGTAGCTATTACTGGTCGGGAGCTGTTCTCTGTATGTCCATTTCAATGTAATAAGTTCCATTTTTTATTTTATTCTCCTCTATCCTATACCCCCTTATTTGTCTCTTCTTTAAACTAAACAGTCCCAGATGGTACAGTCTGTCCACATACGCCAGCCTCCCCCATTCTCATAGCCTGTCTCAGAAATCCCCTTTCTATCCGCTATATCCTTTATAGAGACTGGGTGACCAAAACTGAGCGCATCTCCAGAGCTGGTTATTCTCCATCCCATTCCTTAGGCATTCGAACATTGTCTTTGTTGTGGCCACTACTGCCAATGAGCAGGTGTTTCCGTGGAGCTGCCATCAATGACGCCCAAGTCTTTTCCCTGAGGTGTGTTGGGATGTTTCCCCCGGTACATGTCTTGGCAAAGGTTTTTTTTCCCACTGTCAGATTTTTAGTAACTAGGTGAATAGGAAACTCCCTACAGCATGGACTCTCTAGCCTAGGTTTCATTGCATTAAGGCTATGTGTACACTGGCAGATTTTTTTTGCTGAAAGTTTGGTCAATGACCAAAAAGCCTTTAATGAAAATTGTTGTTGCATGTTCACACTGTCTTTCTCTTTTGGCATAGCGCGTCCACATGTGGGGCAGTGGCAACGATAGTGAGAGCAATGCACTGTGGGTAGCTATCCCACAGTTCAACTCTGCATCTTGTGTTAATAGGTGTTGTAGGAAGGCAAACTGGATCACAGCACATCATAGTTCTGGGCTCAATGTCCCATGATGCATTGCTTTCCGTCCCAGCATTCCATGTGCTTCCGTCTCTAGTTTCCCGCATTTTTCAACACCCCTTGTTTTCCGCTCAGCCCACCACCTCTATCTGCAGGAATGGATCCCGCACTGCTCTGCTAGCTGTCAGTAGCACATCGTGAATGGTAGTGGAGTCAGTCTTGAAGTTCTGAAGGCAACGGGAGTCACAGTTGCCTGACATGGTGTCTGACATGGATAACAGCAGCGTTAGATAGCTTTTGGCGTACACAGAACAGCTGAGCATGGTGGAACGTTGCTTTCCAGCTTGGGAAACTAGCACTCAGTGGTGGAATCGCATTGTTATGCAAGTCTGGGATGATGAGCAGTGGCTGCAGAATTTTTGGATGTGAAAAGCCACCTTCCTGGAACTGTGTACTGAGTTCCCACCAGCCCTGTGGCGCAAGGACACCCAAATGAGAGCTGCACTCTCAGTGGAGAAGTGCGTGGCGATCGCAGTGTGGAAGCTGGTGACTCCAGTCTGCTACTGGTAGGTCAAAAGTCAGTTTGGAGTTGAGAAGTTGACTGTTGGTGCTGTTGGGGGACTGTTAACAGGGCCATTAATCACATCCTGCTGCGCAGGACCGTGACACTTGGCAACATGTGTGACATTGTGGATGGCTTTGCAGAAATGGGTTTCTGTAACTGTGTGGGGCGATAGATAGCACTGGTCTACAATTTTTGAGAAGTCGTCTGCTTCAGAGATAAAGTGTGCTATTTATTATGTATTTTGATGTGCTGAATTCAAATATGACAATTAAAACAACTGATTGGCTACTGTTTCTAAGATATTTAAGTTTTTACATTTTATGTCTATGTATATTGTGTAGATAGTAGAGTTTTAATCATAAATTGTAAACCTAGGTCTTTTCATGTGTTTATGGTTGCTTTACATGATAATATTTCACCTGTCCTGTTTATGTAACACTTTAAAAATCAGCAAAAGGGTTATATAAATAAAATTTATTATGAAACAAAAGGCAAAAAACTATTATGTACATAGTTTAGTCCTATTCAGTGTCTACTCGGCGCTTCTTGGCTTGTCTCTTGTATTCATTAAATGGAGCATCTCTTGTCACTGTCCAGCAATAGTCTGCAAGCATTGATGGGCTCCATTTGCCCTGATAGCGTTTCTCCATTGTTGCAATGTCCTGGTGAAATCGCTCGCCGTGCTCGTCGCTCACTGCTCCGCAGTTCGGTGGAAAAAAATCTAGATGAGAGTGTATCTTTAGTGACATGTTGCAACCAAGACTTTTGTATGCCTTGAGGAGGTTTTCCATCAACAACCTGTAGTTGTCTGCCTTGTTGTTTCCGAGAAAATTTATTGCCACTAACTGGAAGGCTTTCCATGCCATCTTTTCCTTGCCACGCAATGCATGGTCAAACGCATCATCTCAAAGAAGTTCACGAATCTGAGGACCAACAAAGACACCTTCCTTTATCTTAGCTTCACTTAACCTTGGAAATTTTCCACGGAGGTACTTGAAAGCTGCTTGTGTTTTGTCAATGGCCTTGACAAAGTTCTTCATCAGACCCAGCTTGATGTGTAAGGGTGGTAACAAAATCTTCCTTGATTCAACAAGTGGTGGATGCTGAACACTTTTCCTCCCAGGCTCTAATGACTGTCGGAGTGGCCAATCTTTCTTGATGTAGTGGGAATCTCTTGCACGACTATCCCATTCGCAGAGAAAATAGCAATACTTCGTGTATCCAGTCTGCAGACCAAGCAAGAGAGCAACAACCTTCAAATCGCCACAAAGCTGCCACTGATGTTGGTCATAGTTTATGCACCTCAAAAGTTGTTTCATGTTGTCATAGGTTTCCTTCATATGGACTGCATGACCAACTGGAATTGATGGCAAAACATTGCCATTATGCAGTAAAACAGCTTTAAGACTCGTCTTCGATGAATCAATGTACAGTCTCCTCTCATCTGGATCGTGAACGATGTTGAGGGCTGCCATCACACCATCGATGTTGTTGCAGGCTACAAGATCACCTTCCATGAAGAAGAATAGGACAAGATCCGGTCACGGAACATGGAAACCCTAACATCACCTGCCAGGAGATTCCACTGCTATAGTCTGGAGCCTAACAGCTCTGCCTTACTCTTGGGTAGTTCCAAATCCCTGACAAGGTCATTCAGTTCACCTTGTGTTATGAGGTGTGGTTCAGAGGAGGAGGATGGGAGAAAATGTGGGTCCTGTGACATTGATGGTTCAGGACCAGAAGTTTAATCCTCTTCCTCGTCTGACTCAAGTGAGAATGATTCTGGTGCATCAGGAACCGGTAGTCCTTCTCCGTGGGGTACTGGGCGTATAGCTGATGGAATGTTTGGATAATGCACAGTCCACTTTTTCTTCTTTGACACACCTTTCCCAACTGGAGGCACCAGGCAGAAGTAAGAATTGCTGGTATGATCTGTTGGCTCTCTCCAAATCATTGGCACTGCAAAAGGCAGAGATTTCCTTTTCCTGTTCAACCACTGGCGAAGATTTGTTGCACAAGTGTTGCAGCATATGTGTGAGGCCCACCTCTTGTCCTGATCTCCAATTTTGCAGCCAAAATAAAGGTGATAGGCTTTCTTAACCATAGTGGTTATACTGCGCTTTTGTGATGCAAAAGTCACTTCACCACAAACATAGCAGAAGTTATCTGCACTGTTCACACAAGTACGAGGCATCTCCGCTCACTTTGGCTAAACAGAAATGTTTCCCTTTGTAAAATCAAACACTGACAAATAATAGAGCACGATACTGTATGATTTCTAGAGCTGATATAGGGCAATTTGTTCAGCAGAGTGATGTAAGCTTTGTTATGATTACATCATCCATGACTTCTAGGAATAACATGATGCAATTCATATAATGTATGACGCAATACCAGCTTCAGATTGCATCATTCATTGTTTTGCCTAAAAAGCAAGTACTGTCCAAACCAAATCATAGATTTATTCATAGATCCAGTCAAAGATGTATTTTAGCCATTTCTGGTTTAAATTGAGATCCCTTCCCTTTATAACTCACTTATCCTCCACCATTCCCAAGTCAAGGGTCGAATATACTGACCCAATAGCATATCTTGAAAACTAGAGCCAATCAACAATTTTAAGCATCATTTTTGGTCTCAGTGACCCAGAATTAGTAAAGTTTGACTACATTTATTTCAGAAGCATTTTGGCTGTAGAGCAGTGTAGCACGCATATTCCAATTTTGGCACCAGATGCCTTGCTATGGAATATACCAATCGGAAGGGGTACTTCTCCACACTGTTGATGGCACTCATGGATCACCATGGGTATTTCATTGACAGCAATGGGGGGAGGTCTGGAAAAATTCACGACACATGAATTTTTAGGAACACCGGCCTTTACAGAAAGCAGAAAGTGCGGACTTTTTTTCCAGACCTGAAGATCCCCGTAGGGGATATCGAAATGCCCATACTGATCCTGGGGGACCTGGCATACCCCTTAATGCCATGACTCCTGTAGCCGTACATGGGAAACGTGAATAGCAGTAAGGAACATTTCAATAATAGGCTGACTGGGGATAGGATGACCATGGAATGTGCATTTGGCAGATTAAAGGCGTGCTGGTGATGCCTTTAGGACAGGTTAGACCGCATTTGGGAAAATATTCCTATGATCGTAGGCATGTGTTGCACGTCGCATAATATTTGTGAAGGAAAGAGCGAAAAGTTTGTTTAGTGGTGAACTACTGAGACAGAACACTTGGCTGCTGATTTTGAGCAGCTAGATACCAAGGCTATTAGAGGGGCACAATGGGGGGCAATTCGAATCAGGGAGACTTTGTGTTTTTAAAATGAGAACGAGTAATGTTTGTTGCTATGCTTGGGTTTGAAATGCATAATGAAGTCCAGTTTTGGTAGGGTAGGAAGCAGTTGTGATTGTTCAGGCCCAGGGTTCAATGTAAGGAAATGATAAAAATGCCTGCTTGTTTGCTGTTGCCATCTGCTATCATAACTTCAACGGAAACAAATAAAGAGTGCTTTTTATTCAAATAACTTTGCTCTTATTGCCAAAAAACCCATCACACCATGCACACACACACAGCTGAGCGTAAGTCCAGCTTTCACTTGAAAAGGTGTCTGCAAATGGAATGTGGAGTGAATGGAAAAGTGAGAAGTTCCAGAAATTGGAAAGGAATGTGCAGGTGGAGTTTGGGAAGGACATGGGAAAGAGTTGTGAATGTGCTGAAGGGGAGGGAGGACACCCATCTGCTCAGTCTGGGGCATCAGGAGGGACTACAGCATGTTGGTTTGCCGTTCCAAAACTTTCATCAGCCTCTCCATTGCATCCCTAGCGCATGCCTCATTTTCTTTTCTTTCCTGCTTCTCACTTTCCCTCCACTGCCTGCATTCTGTCTTGTCTGCATCAGACTACTGCAGCACCTCCCAGAAAATATCTTCCTTGCTCCGTCTTGGTCGCTTTCTTATCCGGCGGAGACACTTGGCTGGAGTGGAGGGGGTGCCTCCTTTCAAGGACATATCTGGTGAAGCACAAGTAACAATAAACAGAAGCATTATTGTTAAGTAAATGTGCAGCATTGAAAGGCTACATTAAAATATACTGCTGGTAACACACTTATCACTTTTCCGTTGACCCTTGACAAGCACAAATGCCAGCGAACACTACAAGCCTGGTGTTCCCAGGGACGGGTGACATTGTGCGTGGAGAAAAGCAATGGGAAATGGGTCGTGGGTCACTTCTCAGGGGACAATACTCTTAAGTTTCTCACCCTTTTCCACAGGCAGGGGACATTGTGGCAGATATCTCTCTCCTGAGGGTTAGCAAGGAAGGAAGGGTGCATCTACGATATGCTTGCGGTTTCCACCCCAGTTCCTATACTGCTCGCCTGTGTGGTGCTTTGGTCCTTGCCCAAGTAATTGCCGAATGGCGTGAGAGAGTGTCTCTCAATGGGGGAAGAAACAAAGCAGCTCTGCCAAGGAACCTCCAGCAGAAGATTGCAGAGTACCTGCAGGAAGGTTTCCCAGAGATCTCTCTGGAGGATTCCAGTGAAATCTCGGTGTGCATCAACACCCTGTTCTGCCATACTGCCTAGCTGCACGGGGAAATGCCCAGCACACACAAACACAGCCAGCCTTCTACAGTTCTCTGCCTTCCACCCACCTCTGCACTTCACAAAGCAAAACCACTTACCAGGGGACTCCTCTCCTGCTCCTGGCTCACCTGATTGTGACTACTGAGACTGGCTGGACACCTCCAGAGTGGAGAACAGCTCCTGACTGGACGCAGCACTGTGCAACCCTGGCATGGGCTCCACATCTTCTAATCCCTCCACCTCTTCATCGATGACTTTCTCCTCTGGGTTAGGTCCAGTTTCCATCGGCTCCAGCCCCACTGAAGTATCCACACAGCTCTTGGTGGTGGAAGTTGAGTCGCCGCCAAGGATATCATCCAACTCCTTATAAAAATGGCAGGTCTGGGGCACAGCTCCGGAATGACCATTTGCCTCCCTTGCCTTCTGGTATGCATGCCTCACCTCATTCACCTTTGCTCTCCATTGCATCTTGTCCCGATCATAGCCCTTTTCCCACAAGCTGCAAGAAATCTTCCCATAGATATTGAACTTCCTACAGCTGGAGCACAGCTGGGACTGCACAGCCTCCTTCCCCAAATACTGAGAAGATCCAGCAGTTCCACAGTGGTCCAAGCGGGAGATCATTTGCTGCATGGAGCCGCCATGGCCACCTGGGAAGATGTGATGTGAACACTCCATGCCGAGCAAACAGGAAGGGAAATTTCAAAATTCCTGGGCCTTTAAAGCAGAGGAGTGGAAAGTATTTACCTGGATGCAGGGCAGCAGAGTTGAAAGTCCTGACCAGAGTGGTTAGGATGGGCATTTTGGGATGCCTTCCAGAGGCCAATTACAGTGATGAAATCAAGCATGGTGTCTACACTGGCACATCGGCGACAAAACTTTTGTGTAAAAAGCCTTACAAGTCTCGTCAATGTGCCTTTATTACTGAAACTCAGGAGTTCCGTCATCAAAAGTGGCTTTGTAGTGTTTACACCGCCACTATTTCTTCACCAAAAGCTGCTTTTTGGCAAAAAAAATGTGGCACTCTAGACAAGACCTAAGGAACAATGAGGGATAACCATTATTCTCTTGTGTTTCCTCCTGGCACCTATTAAGATTTCCCATACCACGATGTGTAGGAATTATTGATGAAGGAAGCACCATAAAATATGGTATTACATTAGTAGAGTCAGTTGTTCATAATTCATTTATCTGAATAATGAAAAGGTCATTATTCAGTGTGTGAAGAGTGACCAATCTGCTTCATCCATTAGAACAGCCTCCAGTTGTGCATGTAGTGTCTCATATTAACATTGTTTCTCCATCCAGGTGTTTATCCTGCGAACATCTCTCTAGACCCTGGGCACATACAGGAAGTCAGGTGAACGTACGGTACATGCAGGAGACACAGTTGAGCCTCAATGTTGTACACCTTCTCTCCTACTCCATGTCAGACTTCAACTCAACTGACTTCATCAACCCCTCCACATTCATCCTGCTGGGCATTCCTGGCCTGGAGGCAGCCCACGTCTGGATCTCCATCCCCTTCTGCACCATGTACATCATAGCCATCTTGGGGAACTTCACCATCCTGTTCATCGTAAAGACAGAGCCAAGCCTCCATGTGCCCATGTACTATTTCCTCTGCATGCTGGCCGTCACTGACCTGGTCCTGACTACGTCCATCCTACCCAAAATGCTGAGCATCTTCTGGTTCAATTCCAGGGAGATCAATTTCATTGCATGCCTGACCCAGCTGTACTTCAGTCTCAGCTTCTCTACGATGGAGTCTGGGATCCTCGTGGCCATGGCTTTTGATCGCTATGTGGCCATCTGTGATCCCCTGAGACATTCCACCACTCTGACAAACCCCATCGTGGCCAAAATTGGCCTGGCTCTGGTGCTGCGTGGTGCCATACTCGTACTGCCCTATCCCTTCCTGGCGAGGAATTGGCCATATTGCAGAACGAACATCATTCCCCACACGTACTGTGAGCATATAGCTGTCGTGAAGCTGGCCTGCGCCGACATCCGTGTCAGTAGTTACTACGGCCTCTCTGTGGCATTCTTCGTAATTGGTCTGGATGTGTTTTTTATCGCCATGTCCTATACCCAGATCCTCAGGGCCATCTTCAGACTCCCAACAAAGGACGCCCGGCTCAAGACTGTTGGGACCTGCGGGTCCCACCTCTGTGTCATCTTAGCCTCTTACATCCCAGCTCTCTTCTCCTTCCTCACTCACCGGTTTGGGCACAATGTGGCACTGCACGTCCACGTTCTCATGGCCAACATGTACCACCTGTTGCCTCCCATGCTAAACCCAATCATCTACGGGGTGAGAACCCAACAGATCCGGGATACGCTGCTCCAGCCCTTTACTCATAAAGGGACCTAAAGTTTTCTCCTGGTGGTCTGGCTCTCAGACCGAGCTCCATGCAGAGCTGGCTGGTGACATGGTGCTGGGCTCTTTTCCCTGAATCACTGACTGGCCAGTCAAAGAGACCCTTTCCTGACCTTACTGTGCTGTGTCAGGATGACAAACTGGGGAATCTCACAGGGTTGCCATCTTTCTAATTGCTGGTAACTGTAAGCCTGAGGTCCCACCTCTCTGCCCTGCCTCTTCCCCCAGGTTCCGCCCCTGCTCTGCCTCTTCCCTTCAAGGCCCCACCCCTCACTCGTTCCTCTCCTCTCCACCCCCTGTCACTCTCTGGTTCATCCCTGTGACACTCTGCACCCCAAAGCACCCCATATTTACCATGGTGATGTAATTATGGTATGTTTTGTACAAAATAGGCCCTGTGAGGTATCATTCTAAAAGTCTTAATCTGCTAAACATTGATATCCCCTTGGGTTGTATGCGCTCTCATTGTATGTGAAACTATGAAATCTTACTATGTGTGAGTTACTAAAGTGTGATATGAGGCTAGAAACACCCAAAACCAGCTTTTCAGGTATGTCAAAGGAGTAGCCAGACAGTGAATTGCTGTCGTCAACACCAATCCAGGGAAGAATCCACTAGAACAGGAACTCTGCATAAGAAAGCCTCCTTGGAGGGAGCACAGAGACAATGGAGAATGTTTGGCCAATGGGGGCACCCCCCACACACACTTCACATACATAGACTTTCCAGCAAGCTGGAAGAAACTATAAAAGATGGGGAGTGACATCATCTCTTGTCTTCACTCCCCCACAACTCAACACCTGCAAGAAGCTCTGAAAGGCAAAGGACTTTGAATGGGGGAGAGGAGTCCAGTCTGCAATGGAGATACAGCCTGTGCTTAAAGAATCTGTAAGCCTCCTTGTATTATTAGTCAGGGTGAGATATTGCTGATTCAAATCCTATTTAATGTGTACAATTCTTAGATTGCAAGTTTGTTTGCTTTCCAACATAACCTTATTTGATCTGTTTGTTATCACTTATAATCACTTAACATCTATCCGTCTGTAGTTAATAAACCCGACTTATGTTTTATCTTAACCAGCGTGTTTTTGAGTGAAGTGTTTGGTAATCTTAGCTCCGTTAGCAAAGGCTGGTGCAGATCTTCCCCCATCAAGGGGGGAGAGGACTATTTAATAAGCTTGTGCTTTGTACATTCCACTGCAGTGGAAGACGGTCTAATTCTGGGTTTATGCTCCAGCAGGTGTGCAAAGCTGGGGAGCTAGGAAATTGGCTGATGCCTCCATTGTTGGTCCATGAGTGGCTTAGGTAAAGCACTCAGGTAACTTAGTGGCGTGTGTGGCACTACCTGCTGTCGTGTTGGATGATAACTGGTCCTGGAGGGGCTGGCTGTGGGTCACCAGCAGAGCAGGGGGAGCGGCCAACCCAGCTGAATGGTTTGGAGGCACAGCGGTTCCAACAGCTACCAGGCTTCACCCTGAGGGTACATCCCATCACAATCTCCACTTTCCATCCAGCCCCCCCAGCTTGGTTCCCTCTACTCCCAGGCTGGGACGAGAGCTGCTGCAGCCTGACAAGGAGCCTTCCTGCGGGTAGGAGGTGGCCCCGGTTAATGACTCAATGTCTCCCTCTGCCCTGCATTAACCGAACATCATTATACATAGAGATATGAATAGAGTTCTTACGTCAGTTTCATGGAAGAGACTGTGCGCTTTAGAGTTGCAAAGAGTTCTTTCAGAATTAATCCGAGGTTGCAGTCCAATGTCCACTATCAGGGTGATCCAGAATGGAACTGGAGACGTTGGTATTGAGCTTCCCCTGATGAAGCTTTAGCAGAATTGAGATGACAGTATCAGGACCCAAGTATTCTTTTATAGACCACTGGAAGGCTATGAAAATAATGAAGCTTAGTTGTTTCAAAGGGAAGTAGAGACAATGAAGTTATTACACCTAAGTTTAATTTAAATGTTAATATTTTCTTTTGATCTTTGAATCAACAGATATACCACCAGACAGGAACCATCTGTTTACATGGTTAACATCTAACAAGTTATAAGTAAACACATACAATTAGCATTACCTCTAATTCTCTAACAATACAGGTTTGCATTTCAAAGCTCTAGTCCACTTCCCATTTATGTTGCTATTTATGAGGAATAGCCCCAGTGACCATTTATATACTTCTCTAATATGTCTTTAAAGGTTGAATTTAGGTCAATTAGCCTGCTAGTTGCACAACCCTTTCTGAGCCTGTGTCACACCTATTAACTCACGTTTGATTGTATGAACCATCTGTATCCTTATGTCTTTGGGCTTTTACTTGCTCTTCGCTCAGGCTCCTTGTGCTCAGAGGTAGGAGGCTAGGGCGGAGGCATCTATCTATACATTGGTTGGTCATTAAAGACTATCAGCCCTAACAAGTTCTCGCCCAGAGAGAAGAAAGGAGTTACTACATTCTAGATAAAACCATTTTTCTCCCGCTTCTCTGCTGTGGGGTGGGCTTGGAAGGAATGGAATCTCCCCAGAAGCAGGAACAGAGAGAGGAGGGGTTGGTCCAGCCCTTTAAAAACACAGAGACTGGATGAGACAGAAGAAGCTGGAGCAGGAGAGAGGCACAACTGCGGCAGAAGGGACGCTTTGGTTGTAGAGCTGTGGCTGCAGTAGAGAGACACACTCCAGATGGAGGAGAAGCCAGGAATTACAGGAGATGGCCCCTGGACAACTTAGGCCTGGTCTATACTACCCGCCTGAATCGGCGGGTAGAAATCGACCTCTCGGGGATCGATTTATCGCGTCCCGTCGGGACGCGACAATCGATCCCCGAATCGGCGCTCTAACTCCACCAGCGGAGGTGGTAGTAAGCGCCGCCGACAAAAAGCGGCAGAAGTCGATTTTGCCGCCGTCCTCACAACGGGGTAAGTCGGCTGTAATACGTCGAATTCAGCTACGCTATTCACGTAGCTGAATTTGCGTATCTTAAATCGACTCCCCGCTGTAGTGTAGATGTACCCTTAGAGGTCTCTGACCAAATCCAAAAGAACTCTCCAGGGCAATGAGGACACTGAAGCAGGGAATGGTGGGCAGGTGTTGTATTGTGTTTTAACTGGATCTGGGTATCTCTTATGCTGTCTAAAGTAGAGGAATTGGTTTAGCAACCCCTTTTGCAAGGCCCAGGTCTGTTTGCTTTAACAATCCTGTGCCCTGAAAGAGAGAAATTGGAAACTGAGTGTGCCCAAGGAGGAGCTCTTGGTAGTGTGCGTTGATGCAGTTGGAGAGTCTGGAGAACCAAGCCAAAACTAGTCCCAGGTCCCTGGTGCTTGCCGTGCACATCTCTGCTCCCAGAGCGAGGTGCTAGAATAGAAAAGAGGTGCACCCCGAGAGTGGGCCTAGAAAACCAGACCTAGAGTAGGGCCTTAACCCTGCTCCAACTCAAAAACACATGGGTCCTGTGTGTGGGACCCAAACACGGCTGCTTGGCAGGTGTCCGGGAACGGGAGCTTGAGTGGGGCTGGGAGTCCCTGTTCTACTGGATTTCGTCCCATCTCTCTCTCTCTCTCCATGCATTTTGGTTCCTTTTCTCTCCTTTCCTTTCTAACTCCCTACACACACACACATGCCTCCCTCTCTCTGCCACTTCTAGTGTGCATCCCACCCTAGCTGCCAGTTACGAAGACTCCACTTCAGTGGCAATTGCAGGTGTAGCACTGTGAACCACTGTACCTGAGCAGTGATCTGCTGGGCAAGAAGCGGTGTGCATTAGTCTGGTTATTAATCCAGATAAGTCCCTGGCCATTACCATTAAGTTGCCTGCAACTGCAAACTGCAACCAGCTCAATATTAACCTGTCTAGAGGGATTGCTGGGCAGACGGTAGCTACATAGACAGGGCTGGAGGCTGCTTGAAAGATGTGGGCGCTCCATTCATACAGTGCAGCCTTGGGGGGATGTCATGGCCGCAGGCTGCTACCAAGCTGCAGATCGATAGAACAATGGGTCCCCCAGCTCCAGTGAATGGAAGCAAAATGTGTGAGACTGAGAAATGCTGAGGAACTCTGGGCTGATGTTTTCAATGTTTGTGTCTCCAGCAGCTTCTCCGTATTGAGATCAGCAGCACAAGATCAGGAGTGAGGATATATTGAACCCACAACCGCTCCCATCAGCACTGTGTCAGTTTTTGGCAGCTTTCTTGCTGGGGACACATTGCTAGAGTGAAAGACCAGCAAATTCTAAAGTGGGCACACCGAGGAATGCCATGATATGGCCAGCGATCACCTGGGTGCCAAAAGCTTTGGTGGCACAACAGACCAGCTGCTGTGTGAATATGCAACCTGACCCCCTTAAACACCTTCCCAAAGATGAATCCGGGCAGTGCTCGGTTTGCAAGATGAATCTGGGCAGTGCTCGGTTTGCAAGGAGGCTATGTTCCTTTGGGATTTGCCATGAAGATGATGATGATGCCTGACGGGACGAACGGCTCCCCAGATACTGTGGCAAAAGGTCTGTTGATCCAGTAATGTGTGTGAGGCTGAGGTCTGACAAACAGAAAGTGCAGGTGACACTCGCTGAACAAGGAAAGTGAGAGGGACATTTTCAGGGGGTCACATATTGCCCGTGTGATGGGTAGCAGGGAAAACACTCTTCCAATTGCCTTTGCTCTGTACCTTAGCTTCCTTTTCTCCTGTGGTACAGACCAGAATGTAGTCTTTTTCAGGACACGGATGTATGTCCTCGATAAAAATACAAAATTAGATCTCAGAGAGCTCTGGTTTGATAGATATTTTGCTGTGACAAGCTGTACCCCAAAACAACACCCTGGCACCCCCATATTCACCTCTTTTATATAGTTGCCACAAATCTTGCACAAACTATGTCATGTGAGATGTGAATGGAAAAGCTACGGTTTGCTGAACATGATTATCCTATTTGTATACATGTCTCATTTTTCTATCTGAAGTTATGAATATTGACTATGTACCTGTATTTCAATTGTGTTTGCTTCTGTGGTAACTCCCACAAGGTAGTTTACATCCAGTCGGGCCAGCACTTTGTGAATGGATATTCATGTTGATAGCCCATCAAAAAGCACAATGGGCCATGGGAGAAGCTTATCCCCACCAGATGGACTTTCCTCTAGACGGTGTAGCCAGAATATGGGTAATGGCCCCTGCTATGACTCACTAAACCACTCAAAGGCATGTGACCAGCTCATGTGGCACCGGATTCCATCTTGTGCCTGTACTTTCCCACTAACTGCGCTGGGGGCTTTGTTTGTGACAATGAAGTTCCCTGCACCTGGCAAAAGTTATAAAAATGGGAGGTGACATCATCACTTGGCCTCACTCCCCCCACAACTCAACACCTCAAAACACGGCTAGAGGGAAAAGATTTTGACTGGGGAGGTGGTCCCAGGCTAGAAAGGAGAAATCCTGGCCTGTGAATGGAAGATTGGTGAACTGTTTGTACCATCAGTGAGATACTGCTTGATTCACACCCTATCTACTTTATAGAACCCAGATTGCGATTTTGCTTTATTTCTTAAGTATTCTACTTTGATCTGTACATTTATTACTTATAATCACTTAAAATCTATCCTTCTGTCATTAATAAATCTGTTTTATATATTTTACCTAATACAGTGGGTTGTTTGAAATACAAAAGGGAAATCTGCTCAAGAAGAGAGGCTGGTGCATTCTCCTCTCCACGTTGAGGGAGGGACGGACTGGGTAATAAACTTAGGCCTGGTCTACACTACGAGTTTAGGTCGACTTTAGCAGCGTTAAACCGAATTAAGCCTGGACACGTCCACACAACGAAGCCCTTTCTTTCGACTTAAAGGGTCCTTTAAACCGGTTTCTTTACACCACCTCCGACGAGGGGATTAGCGATAAAACCGGCCTTTGCGGGTCGGAATTGGGGTAGTGTGGACAGAAATCGACGTTATTGGCCTCCGGGAGCTATCCCACAGTGCTTCATTGTGACCGCTCTGGACAACACTCTCAACTCAGATGCACTGACCAGGTAGACAGGAAAAGACCCGCGAATGTTTGAATTTCATTTCCTGTTTGCTCAGCGTGGAGAGCACAGGTGACCACACAGAGCTCATCAGCACAGGTAACCGTGATGGAGTCCCAGGATCGCAAAAGAGCTCCAGCATGGACCGAACGGGAGGTAGGAGATCTGCTCGCCATATGGGGAGATGAAGCAGTGATTGCTGAACTCCGTAGCAGTAAAAGAAATGGAAAAGTATTAGAAAAGATCTCCAAGGCCATGAAGGACCGAGGCCATAACAGGGACACACAGCAGTGCCGCGTGAAAATTAAGGCGCTACGGCAAGCTTACAACAAAGCCAGAGAAGCAAACGGAAGGTCCGGGGCAGAGCCGCAAACTTGCCGCTACTACGCGGAGCTGCATGCGATCCTAGGGGGTGCAGCCACCACTACCCCAACCGTGTGCTATGACTCTCTCACTGGAGAAACACACAGGGAAGACGGTTCAGGGAACGAGGAAGATGACGATGGAGGTACTGTAGGTAGCTCACAGCAGCAAGGAAGCGGAGAAACCGGTTTCCCCAACAGCCAGGATATGTTTGTGACCCTGGACCTGGAACCAGTAACCCCCGAACTCACCCAAGACCCTCAGGGCACACAGGAGACCTCTGGTGAGTGTAACTTTGTAACTATTTGTAAACATTACAAAAAAAAAGCAAGCGTGTTTAATGATTAATTTGCCCTGGCAATCGCGGCCAGTACATCTACTGGAAAAGTCTGTTAACGTATATGGGGATGGAGCGGAAATCCTCCAGGGACATCTCCAGAAAGCTCTCCTAGTTGAAATGGGGTGATTTTATTAAGGGGACATTCAGAGGCGCCCGTTCCTGCTCTTCTGACCAGAAATGTTCCCCGCTGTTAACCACGCGGTGGGGGGGAGGGGTGAAGTGATCATCCCAGAGAATCGTGTGGGGGGGAGGGTGGTTTACTTGTGTTTGTGCCGCATGTTAACCGGGAAACCGCAGCCCCCTCCTTTTACATTGAAACCCCATTTTAAATGGACAGCCCAATTCATCCTTGATATGGGAAATGCGCTGCTGTTTGCAACCTTTCCCGCATGTTAAGAAGGTTAAAAAAGCCAAAACACTGTGGCCTACCATGCCTGCAAGCCGAAATATGCGACCTTGTAATGAAAGAGTGTACCCATTGTTCTCTAAAATGTGTCTTTTTTAACCACCTCTCCCTTCTCCTCCACCAGCTGCAAATGTTTCTCCTTCGCAGAGGCTCGTGAACATTGGAAAGAGAAAACGTAGGACGAGGGACGATATGTTCACGGAGCTGCAGATGTCCTCCCACGCTGATAGAGCACAGCAGAATGCGTGGAGGCAGTCAATGTCGGAGATGAGAAAAGCCCAATATGAACGAGAGGAGAGGTGGCGGGCTGAATCGCGGGATGAACAGAGCAAGTGGCGGGCTGAAGATGATAGGTGGCGTCAGCTTGCAGACAGACGGCAAGAGGCAATGCTCCGTCTGCTGGAGCATCAAACTGATATGCTCGAGCGTATGGTTGAGTTGCAGGAAAGGCAGCAGGAGCAGAGACCGCCGCTACAGCCCCTGTGTAACCAAAAGCCCTCCTCCCCAAGTTCCATAGCCTCCTCACCAAGACGCCCAAGAACACGGTGGGGGGGCCTCCGTCCACCCAGTCACTCCACCCCAGATGATCGCCCAAGCATCAGAAGGCTGGCCTTCAATAAGAGTTAAAGTTTTAAAATGCAGTGTGTCCTTTTCCATCCCTCCTCCCCCACCCATCCCAGGCTACCTTGGCAATTATCCCCCTACCTCTGTGAGGAACTAATAAAGAATGCATGAATGTGAAAAAACAATGACTTTATGGCCTCTGCAAGCGGGAGGGGAGGGTGGGGTGGGGTGGTTGGTTTACAGGGAAGTAGAGTGAACTGGGTCGGGGGGGGGGTTGGAGGGTTCATCAAGGAGAAACAAACAGAAGTTTCACACAGTAGCCTGGCCAGTCACAAAACTCATTTTCAAAGCTTCTCTGATGCACACCGCGCCCTGCTGTGCTCCTCTAACCGCCCTGGTGTCTGGCTGCGCGTAATCAGCGGCCAGGCGAGTTGCCTCAACCTCCCACCCAGCCATAAATGTCTCCCCCTTACTCTCACAGATATTGTGGAGTGCACAGCAAGCAGCAATAACAATGGGGATATTCTTTTCGCTGAGGTCTGAGCGAGTCAGTAAGCTGCGCCAGCGCGCTTTTAAACGTCCAAATGCACATTCCACCACCATTCGGCACTTCCTCAGCCTGTAGTTGAACAGGTCCTGACTACTGTCCAGGCTACCTGTGTACGGCTTCATGAGCCATGGCATTAAGGGGTAGGCTGGGTCCCCAAGGATCACGATAGGCATTTCAACATCCCCAACGGTCACTTTCTGGTCCGGGAAGAAAGTCCCTTCCTCCAGCTTTCGAAACAGAGCAGAGTTCCTGAAGACACGAGCATCATGTACCTTTCCTGGCCATCCCACGTTGATGTTGGTGAAACGTCCCTTGTGATCCACCAGGGCTTGCAGCAGCATTGAAAAGTACCCCTTGCGGTTTACGTAGTCGGTGGCTTGGTGCTCCGGTGCCAAGATAGGGATATGGGTTCCGTCTATGGCCCCGCCACAGTTTGGGAATCCCATTTCAGCAAAACCATCCACTATTGACTGCACGTTGCCCAGAGTCACTACCCTTGCTATCACCAGGTCTTTCATTGCCCTGGCAAATTGGATCACAGCAGCCCCCACCGTAGATTTGCCCACTCCAAATTGATTCCCGACTGACCGGTAGCTGTCTGGCGTTGCAAGCTTCCACAGGGCTATCGCCACTCGCTTCTCAACTGTGAGGGCTGCTCTCATCTTGGTATCCTGGCGTTTCAGGGCAGGGGAAAGCAAGTCACAAAGTTCCATGAAAGTGCCCTTACGCATGCGAAAGTTTCGCAGCCACTGGGAATCGTCCCATACCTGCAGCACGATGCGGTCCCACCAGTCTGTGCTTGTTTCCCGGGCCCAGAGTCGGCGTTCCACGGCATGAACCTGCCCCAGTGACACCATGATTTCCACATTGCTGGGGCCTGTGCCTTGTGAGAGGTCTATGTCCATGTCAATTTCCTCATCACTCTCGTCGCCGCGCTGCAATCGCCTCCTCGCCTGGTCCGGGTTTCTCCTTGGCATGTCCTGGCTCTGCATATACTCCAGGACAATGCGCGTGGTGTTCATAATTGCTGCGGTGATCTGAGCGGGCTCCATGATCCCAGTGCTAGCTATGGCGCCTGGTCTGAAAAAAGGCGCGAAAGTAGTATCTGATGGACCAGGAGAAGGAGGGAGGGCAGGAGGGAGGGAGGGCCGAGTGACGACATGGCGTACAGGTACAGGAACAGGGAGAAACACAAACAACTGTCACACAGAATGGTCCCCCCAAAGATTAAACTGAAAACCGTGGGCTTAGCAGGCCATTGATTTCACGGAGGAAGGGGAAGCAAATGAATACAGAACAAATCTATTTTTTACATCTTAAGCTGGCAGCCGACGGTGCAGCATGAGTGATAGCCTCTCCAGTATGATGACGATGGGTACCAATCATAATATACCATCATCTGCCAAAAGGCAAGGGGCTGCTGCTGTGTAGCAATGCAGCCCCACGTCTGCCAGCCCCACGTCCGCCAGCACCCAGCATCGCCCTCGGCCTCTTCTGGGTGCTTAGCAGACAATACTGGGCAATTGGCAGGAAATAGTATATTACGACTGGTAACCATCATCATCGAAACAGTAGCATGTCTGCCCAGGTGGCCATGATTGACAGCCACACCAGTACAACGACGATGGGTACAAGTCATAATATACCATCGCCTGGCAAGGGGCTGGTGCAATGCAGCCCTACGGCTGCCAGCCCCACGGCTATCACTCATGCTACACCGTCTACCGCCAAAAGGCAGTTAGCAGCTGCTGCTGTGTAGCAATGCAGTCCCACGTCTGCCGGCACCCAGAGGACATATGGTGACGGTGAGCTCAGCTGAGCTGAGCGGGCTCCATGCTTGCCGTGGTATGTTGTCTGCACAGGTAACCCAGGTAAAAAGGCGCGAATCTATTGTCTGCCGTTGCTGTGACGAGGGAGGAGGGGCCTGATGACATGTACCCAGAACCGCCCGCGACACTGTTTTGCATCATCCGGGCATTGGGATCTCAACCCAGAATTCAAAGAAAAGGCGCGAAAGGCGCTTCTCGGCTCTCTGAGCTGTGGCGCAAACGTAGTATCTGACGGACTAGGGGAAGGAGGAAGGGCGGGCCGAGTGACGACATGGCGTACAGGTACAGGTACAGGGAATTAAAATCAAGAAAGGTGGCTGTGCATCAGGGAGAAACACAAACAACTGTCACACAGAATGGTCCCCCCAAAGATTAAACTGAAAACCCTGGGCTTAGCAGGCCGTTGATTTGACGGAGGGAGGGGGAAGCAAATGAATACAGAGCAAATCTATTTTTTACATCTTAAGACGACGGTGCAGCGTGACTGATAGCCCTCGGCATCTTTCTGGGTGCTTGGTAGCAAATACGGGGCGGTGTATGACGATGGTCTTCAGGCCTATTGCACAATCGGCTGCTCAGGGAAGACTCTGCTAACGTACGATGACCCGACTTGTAATAGGACGGCTAACAGTCGTAATACACCATTTACTGCCAAAAGGCAAGCCCCACGGCTGCCAGCACCCAGATCGCCGATGAAGGCTACCAGTCTACTGCACCGTCTACCGCCAAAAGGCAGTTAGCAGCTGCTGCTGTGTAGCAATGCAGTCCCACGTCTGCCGGCACCCAGAGGACATATGGTGACGGTGAGCTCAGCTGAGCTGAGCGGGCTCCATGTTGTCTGCACAGGTAACCCAGGTAACCCAGGTAAAAAGGCGCGAATCTATTGTCTGCCATTGCTGTGACGGGGGAGGGAGGGGCCTGACGACATGTACCCAGAACCGCCTGCGACACTGTTTTGCATCATCCGGGCATTGGGATCTCAACCCAGAATTCCAAGGGGCGGCGGAGACTGCGGGAACTGTGGGATAGCTGTGGGATAGCTACCCATAGTGCAATGCTCCGGAAGTCGACGCTAGCCTTGTACTGTGGACGCGGTCCGCCGACTAGAGCACCTAGAGCATTTTATTGTGTGGACACACACAATCGGCTGTATACAACCGATTTCAATAAAACCGGCTTCTATAAATTCGAACTAATTTCGTAGTGTAGACATACCCTTACTCTGGTCAGGCTTCTGACCAAGGTAAGACGGTACAGCTCTGGGCTCCTAGGTTGGGGAGCTGGGGGGAATTGGCTGGAGCCTCTCAATTGTTGGTTCATGAGTGGCTGGCGAAAGCATTCATAGAACTCAGCCGGGTGTGTCCCTGCCTGTGAATCTTTGTGTGAGTGCAGGACCTGGAAGGGTCTGCAACTTTTCACATAATCACAGTGTGAGGGGGGTTTCAGATTAGTGTGCCAAAGGGCTCAGCAGTACCCCAGTTCCAGGTTGCACTCCGGTCAAAATTATGGATGAGATGGCTTCTCTATATGAAGATTTTGAGCTGACACAAGCCTCTATTGTAAATAAACTACAGACAGAGGGGTTTACACTTAGTGAGAAGCATGGTCACATTTTACCCCATTCCTCTAGTCCCCAACCCTACCAATCCCCACCTGTCACTTATCGTACTAGGTTTGTAAAACTAGCCTCTGCACAACTAGGCATGAAGCACTTAAAGGCTGTCAGCATTAATGGCAGGTAACACCTTGTGTGGGAAGATAAAGGGGCAGAAATTTCTGTCATTAGGAGGCGTATAGTGCAACAAGGTGACCTACTGACAGGACAGATGTCAGAGCTTTTATTATTTGGTGGTTACAAAATCCTTTTGCCTTTGGCTAAAGTGCACATAGAAACTGAGGGTTTGGAAGCTGTATGATCAGTGAGGGTAGTAGAAGATAACCCTATTGATATGCTAATTGGCAATGATTTCTTCCATATTGCTCAGACTGTTAAACTCTCCATCTGCAGCAAGAAGGAGCGTTCTGCTGGGACCTCAGAGGGAAAGAGGAAAGTCCCAGGAACTGCTGAAGGAATGAGAGAGTCTCCTTGATTCCCCTGCAGGAGGGGGAAGTTGCATGCTTCCAGGGATGGGGGTGGTTGAGACCAGCTCCTGCCCTTCAGCTGAAGGCAGCGTCGCCTCAGGGAGAAAAATGTCCATGTTGCAGCTAAACAAGAGATAAATCCAATGCCAAAGAGCACAAGGAGGTGTGTCCCAGAGGGGAGCCCAGAGAAGTGTGATAGAATCATAGAAACCACTGAGGGGGTGGGTGTGGGTTCCTTTAACACTGCAGCAGGAGGCCACACCACCTCAGGAAGGGAGCGGGGTGTGGAGCCTGCCACTGAGACAACTGTCCAGGCTGTTAGCTGTGAGCCCTTCCCGGCCGACCAGGGGAGAGATCCCACTCTAGAGAGCATAGGGGTATGTGTCCTAGAGGGGGCCCAGAGGAGGAAACTGGGGGAGAAATAGTCGGGGGACAGGAATGTCTCCTCACTGATCACATGGGGGAGGATGCCCAGGACAGAATGGCTGATTCAGCATCTGTGCTCCCAGGCACCCAACCTGTGGCTCAGGCTTTGAGAGGGAACGAACCTCCGGGAGCGGAGCTGTCACACAACTGACCTCTCAGTGTTACTTTCAGTTTAAACCTTATTTAATCTTGCCAAATTACTAATGTAAATACATGTATAAAGTTAAAATAAGTTCTGTAAATCAAAAGGACATCTTGGTTTAGTAAAAGAACAAGGTAGCCTCCATTTTGGATTAGGTTCTTGTTCCTCTAGACCAAGAAAGGGCAGGAAAATAGAAAGAGCGGGAATCTGACCTTGCCCGGCAACAGTTGCCTATAAAGACAGATGAGGGGAGGAGCCAGTGGGCTTGAGCCTTTGAGCTGTCAGAGGTTCAGGTGTCTAGCTCTCTCTCGTAGTGCAGTACAATCTTGGCCCTGGCTATTGGTCTGCAATAGTTACTTACTAATTAAGTTGGGTTTGTTTGTTTTGTTATTTTGGGAAAGCAAACTTGCATACATGGACCTGGTCCGATTAGTTAGATCACTCTTACACTCACAGACGATGCAAAGCGGGATAGGGTGGGAGTTAAGATAGGGATACGTACCTGTCTATTCCATCTGCCATCCACGGTCAGTGTCCATCACTGGCTTTGGTCATCCGGATCCTGCAGCCTCTCCATCGCTGACGTCTGAAAATGTAGAAGAACATCCTTTTATTTTAGAGTGTATAAATGTGTGCTTGTGTTATCCCGAATCTCCAAAATCATTAATCCACTTCCCTTTCCTTCCTTTCCCTTGTCCCTTAGTAAATAAAGAGTTGTTGTTTGTTTACATTCATGTGTGTGTGGTTTATTGGAATCCAGCTCTGGTAGATCGGCTTAACAGGGGGACTCAGCGGAAGGTAAACTGTAAGGCTCCCCAAAGTCTTCTCATCAGATTGGCCCAAGAGAGATAAAAATCCTTACATCAGGGATAGAGAGAGGGTACCCCAATCCAGGTAGATATTTTTCAGGACTTTGTTCCCGATGTGCTTGTGAAAACTTTCTCTTTCAGACAGGATGCAGGTCCAACTGAATCAACGGTTGTCTGTGGAAATGCTAATTATCCAACTGACAGAGGTGAGGAGGAAATTCCTTGGGTTGGGAAGACACAGACAGCAGCTGTGAAAAGACACATCTTTTAGCCCAGAGAGCACAGATCACAGCCCTCTAAGAAAGGGGGAGGGGAAGGTCCAAGTGCTGGGAGTGGGGATCACAGGGAAAGTCCAAGTGGGGGGTGGATTTTTTCCATGGGCATAACCCTGGGGTTGTGAAGCAGCTCCACAGAGGGCTAGCCAACATGCAAAGTCCCCTTACATCCTTACCTCACCAGACCCTGGCATACCAAGTCCCCAAAGATCTCCTTAGACTGAGATCCCTACTGAAGGGGACACTTGGGGGAAAGGAAAACCAGTAACTAAACATGTGTTAAGGTTCAGTGAGGAGTTGAAAGACACAATGGGTATTGAACAAATCAAACCATCCAAGCAGAAGGCATGGTATAATAAAAATACTTGAAAACACCTACCTGTGATAAAAGATTTGGTGTTATTGTTAAATCTCATGATGCAATGTTTGTTGCTAATAGGAAATCTTATAACAAAGGATTTGGTACTGATGGTAAATCCTATGAAAGGGTGTAACATGCATAATTTTGGGGAAAAGCTTTCGGACATGCTACAAATAATAAACAAGAAGCCCTGTGGGGATACAGCTTCTCAGATAACACCTGTAAATGGGCTCAAAGCTCGTCACAGCAGGGAAACCATAATCAATCTGGTCTGCTGTGTGGAAAGGGAAACTGAGGCACAACACTGCATGGCATTGATGAATATCTGTATTTAGTTATCACCAGTTGGAAAAGCTCAATGGTTGACAATGCTGCACCGATACAAAGAGAGGTTTTCTAGTGACCCAGACAAGGCACACAGAACTTTATAAAAACACATGTGGAGAACACTGCAATGTTTGCAACACTTGGGCTTTGTATGTTCCAAACCTTAAGAAGGCCTTGGGCACACTGCCTCCGAATTCGTCAGTGACTAACACCCCTGCAATAAATTAAGGGGGGAGGTGTGACATTCTGCACCCAAAGCAACACCCTGGCACTCCCATGTTGAACATGTTGATGTGGTTATGATGTATTTTATACAAAATGTCATGTAAGGTATCAATGAAAAAGTTATGATTTGCTGAATAGGATTACCCTCTCTGTATGCCTGTATCATTTTTCTACCTAAAGTTCTGAAAGCATGCGAAGGCATGTGACCAGTTCTTGTGACCCTGGACTCCTTTTGTGTCTGTACTTTTCCACTAACTGCACTGGGGGCTTTTGCTTGGAAAAATGAAGTTCCCTCCACATAGCAGGAGCCATAAAAGGTGGAAGTAATAAAATCACTTGGCCTCACTCCCCCCCCAACCCAACACGTGGAAACACCTGAGGAACAAGGACTGAACTGGGGATTTGGTCCCAGGATGAAGGGATTTCTAGCCTGTTGTAACGAGGCAGCCTTTGGCGGGACACTACTGAGAGTATCAATTCAGGACAAATTGCTTAGAGCCAGGCAGTCACAGCCCAAGGCTGGGGTTCAATTACTAAGGCAAACCAAACCAGCCAAACTGAGAGGACTTCGGTTTTACCCACTGGCTAACCTGAAGTCATACAAGCAATTCCCTCAGATACGCCAGTTTCTCAGTATCACCACCAGCACCACTCCTTGTGGGGACGAATGGTTATGAAAACCAATACCCTAATAAAAGAAAAAAGGTTCTCTCAATCCCAAAGGACCAAGGCCCAGACCCAGGTCAGTATAAAAAAACAGATCTTACCCACAACTCACGCTATTGCCAATCCTTTAGAATCTAAAATCTAAAGGTTTATTCATAAAAAGAAAGAAATACAGATGAGAGTTAAAATTGGTTAAATGGAATCAATTACATACAACCATTGCAAAGTTCTTAGTTCAGGTTTGTTTCAGGCTTCACGGGATTACTTCCAATTTACTGTCTGGTGCATTGTCCTCTCCACACTGAGGGTGGGGCAGACAGGGTAATAAATTACCCTCGCCAGGCTTCTGACCAGGGTAGGACGGTACAGCTCTGGGATCCTAGGCTGCGGAGCTGGGGTGGGGGAGAATTGCCTGGAACCTCTCTATTGTTGGTTCATGAGTGCCTAGTGAAAGCATTCATGTAACTGCAACTGGGTGCGTCCCTGGCTGTGGAAGTGTAAAACCTGGAGAGGATTGCAGCTTGTCACAGCCTCAAAGTGTGAGAGTGAGCCCAGGTTGGTATGCCAGAGGGCTCAGCGGTACCCCCATTCCAGGTTGCATCCTGGGCAAGTCCATCACACCCACTTAATGAACAATCCCTGCTAGACCGTGAGTCCATTTTCTTCTTGTTACTAACGGAGAGATCGTGGTTACATCAGGGAAGTCAGGGCTCCTGCGTTCTGTCTGTCATTCTCTGTGTGACCTTCACGAAGTCATGTCTCCCTTTGCCTCAGTTTACCTATCAGTAGAATGACAATATGTTCATAGTCACTTTCCATTGCCAGGTGTTTTCAAGATCCTTCAATGAAAGGTGCTGCATAGTATGATGATAGTTACTGATGAGAATTACTGATCTCTGATCCCTTAGCGATAGCCCCATGTGCCTGCAGGAGGTGTTCGTGTCTCCCCTCAGTCACCTTTCTCCAAATATCTCTGTCTACTATCTACCCATTAATACTGGGTATTTACAGGAATCAGACCCTATGGAGAGCTGGGCATTATCCCTAGTTTTCTTACTAATCAACGACACTTTTTAAAAATACACAAATACACAGAGCAGCCAATTCCTCTCTGACTCAGCGGAGAGCCCAAGGGTTCTCATCTCCCTTTGGGAAAGTCCCTTAATTACTGTTTACTCCTGAAGCTGGATAAATAGCACAGAAGCACAGACATTGAAAGAGAGCCATTGGCTAGAGAGTCTCCGGTCTCCAGCCTGTTTCCGTTCACATGCCTCTTTCCCCCTAGAGGCTGAGCGACCCCCCCTGGGATTGCACACAGCTGTATTATAAATGGTGCACACCCCTGTGTCGGCTCTCGGCGTGGGATGCTGCTGCAGATGCTGGCGTGAGAGAGGTATGGGAAACGGCTGCCTGCGGGGGATTCCCAGGGAAGACACGTCTGTCTCACAAGTCACAGGTACCCATCTCTTGCTGAGGAGCTCACCTGCTCGACAAACCCAGTGCAACGTGGACGTGATGGGACAGAGAATAGGTCTGTGGTCCTTTCCGCTCTGCACAGCCATTAAACATGCCCTTGCAAGAGGGCATGAGTTTGCTCCAATATCACTGGCCAAAATGTTTCTCTTTGCTCTGCCCCTGGCTGATGGCCTCCATCCTCGAGGTGGCTGCATTTCAGTGGCACAGGGGATCCTTCAGGATGAAAGGTGTTAGTAGATGGACAATTCTGAGGCCGTGGCCCGTACATTCTAAGGCCCCACTGAGGCAAATATCCCCTTCGAGTAAGAACTGAGTAAAGAACTCAGGAGCCAGTTGTGTGAGAGTAATGCACAGGGACTCTCACCTCCTCCTCTTGCATTTCAGGGCTCTGCTGTTAACAGCTCTCACTTGACTTTCTCATGGAAAGCATGGAGATGCTAGGGCTCTTCAATGGAATAATTATATGAGTTTTTCAATCTGGGCAAGACATCTTTTCTCCTGGCTTCATTCGAGAAGTCGGCTGAACTGTTATGCCTGAAACTTTCAAAAGACAATTCAGCCGCAAGCAAACACCCAGTGTGGGAAATTTCAGTCCAAACAGTTAAAGTTTGGCAAACTTATAAGCAACTGAAAATGAGGTCTCCTAATTGAAGGTGTCAGACAGCCTTAACTAGCCACCAGCACCATCTACAATGGCCAATCCATTTGTGAATCCCATTCAGCTATGCTCTTTGCTCCAATAAAGTCTGTGGCAAGGAGTTCCACAGGCCAAATATGGGTTATGTAAACAATTTTCTTTTCTCAATATTATATGTTTAGACTTTCAATCTAATTGAATGTTCCCCTGTTCATGTGTTATGAGACAGAGTAAATATAAATGCCTGACCTACTTTCTTTATCGATAGATTCATAGGGTTTAAGATCAGAAGGGACAATTAGATCATCCTGTCTGACCTCCTGTATAACACAAGCCATTAAATTTAACCCAGTTACCCCTGTATGTAGGTCCATAACTTGTGTTTGACTAAGACCTGGTCTACACTAGGATTTTACATTGTAAAATTTTTACATTTTACATTTTTTACATTGTAAAATCCTAGAGCCACAGGGTGAGAAGGGACCTGCAAGGGTCGGTGTGACAGGGTCAGTAGCTCACCGCTGCAGTGCCTCCTCCTGGTCGTCTCGGGGAATTAGTTTTAGCCAGTACAGCGCCCTCTTCGGGTGGCGTCCCGCCTGTCGTCTCGCCTTCGTTGGGTGCGCGGGTTTGCGCTGCTCTCCACGTACGGCGTTCTCTTCCGGGGCACTGCCCTCCAACAGTGTTCCCTGGTCCATTCACACCCCCTTCCGGGGGGTGGTTAAACAACAGCCCCACACCCTCGAGTCTGATCCTCACAGTCCAGGACCTGGTGTGGTTCTGACCGGCCGCTCCCTGCGGCCCGTGGCTGTGCGTGGGGCAGCACAGCAAACAAAGGGGGAAAAAGGGGTGGGGGGGAACTCTGGCCCGCCCACTACTCTGAGTCCCAGTCCAGAGGCCCTCTGGCGGCAGTCTCACTGTCTCCCTTCTCCTTCCTCCTCTGACTATCCCTCTGGACCGCTTCCCCAACAGCCCTTCGCTACGCTAGGCCTCCTTCTCCCAGGCCTGCCGCCTAGCAGGCTATGGAGTGGGGCCTTCTCCCACTCTCTCAGGCTGGCCTGCACTGCGCTGTCCGTGATGCTGGCCTCCCAGCTCTGGAGACAGACCTTCCCCTCTGAAGGCCTGGGACAGACTGCGTGCTCCTGCTCTGGGCAGCCTTTTATATGGCTAAGCCAGGCCCTGATTGGCTGGCTCCAATCTGCCTTCTGATTGGCTCCCAGTAAGCCCTCTCCTGATTGGCCGCGCGTCTACGCAGGCGCCTAGACCTGCCGCAGCCCAGTCTCTCTAGGTGTGGGGTAATTGCCCCACCACAGTCGGCTAGTCTAACCCCTGCCAAGATGCAGGGTTTGTTGTGTCTAAACCATCCAGGACAGATGGCTCCAGCCTCCTTTGGAAAATCTCCAGTGAAGGAGCTTTAACAACTTGCCTAGGCGACTGTTCCATTGCCCAACGGTTCCTACAGTTAGGAAGTTTTTCCTGAGATTTCATCTAAATCTGCTCTGCTCTAGTTTGATCCCATTGCCTTTTGTCCTGACCTTTGTGGCAAGAGAAAACAACTTTTCTCCATCTTTTTTATGGCAGCCTTTCAAGTATCTGAAGACCAATATCATGTCCCTCCTTATTCTCCTCTTTTCCAAACTTAATATACCCAGTTCCTTCAGTCTTTGCTCATATGATTTGCATCCATCCCTTGGATCATCTTTGTCGCTCACCTCTGGATTCTTTCCAGTTTCTCTACATCCTTTCCACACAGCGGTGACCAAAATTGCACACAGCACTCTTCATACTGCTTCTTTCCAAATGCAGAAGAAAAATAGTTCTGGAACACATCTACCTTTTCCGCAACTTTAACAAGTTTCCTTTCTCCCTCTAGGAATTAGCCTTTACCTTTTCTAGGATTTCTTTTGTTCTTAATATGCTTAATAACCTCCTTTTTGGTATCCTTAGCCCTGCAAAGCATGGATTTCCCCCAATGTCTTTAACGTCCTGTATCAATTTTCATAACTTCCAGTTTGTATTGCTTGCTATCTATTTCCCCCTTTTTCCCATTTGTTATATGTTGCTTTTCCTCTCTTAATTGCTCCCTTCGCTTTCCTACTGAACTGGGTTTTTAACCAAAGTTCTCCAATTCCTTGATTGTGGAATCGTGGCTTTTTAGCTCTCTCACAAACTCTTCTTAAAGAACTCTCAAGTTTCATTCCCATTTTTCTGTCTAAATTTTTTTTCCCAATCATAATTTGTCTCAGCTTTGGGAAATTAGCCCTTTTGAAGGGTATCTGTACATAGCTATTACTGGTTGGGAGCTATTCTCTGTTTGTCCATTTCAATGTAATCAGTTCCATTCTTTTAATTTTGTTCTCCTCTATCCTATGCCCCCTTATTTGTCTCTTCTCTAAACTAAACAGTCCCAGACTTCCTGATCTCATAGCCTGTCTCAGAAATCCCCTTCTATTGGCTATATCCTTTATAGAGACTGAGTGACCAAAACTGAGCGCATCTCCAGAGCAGGTTATTCTCCATCCCATTCCTTAAGCACTAGAACATTGTCTTTGTTGTAGCCACTACTGCAAATGAGCAGGTGTTTCCATGGGGCTGCTATCAGTGACACCCAAGTTTTTTCCCTGAGGTGTGTTCTACTTGGGATGATCCTCCCCGGCACATGTCTTGGCAAAGGCTTTTTTTCCCACTGTCTGATTTTCAGTAACTAGATGAATGGGAAACTCCCTACAGCATGGCTCTGTAGCCTGGGTTTCATTGCATTAAGGCTTTGAGTACGTTGGCAGATTTTTTTCGCTGAAAGTTTGGTCAATGACCAAAAAGCCTTTAAAGAAAACCGTTGTTGCATGGTCACACTGTCTTTCTCTTTCGGCATAGCGCATCCACACGTGGGTTGGTCACAGCGACAGTGAGGGCAATGCACTGTGGGTAGCTATCCCATAATTCAGCTCTCCATCTTGTGCACATAGGTGTTGTGGGAAGGCAGAGTGGATCGCAGCAGATCATAGAATCATAGAATATCAGGGTTGGAAGGCATCATCTAGTCCAACACCCTGCTCAAAGCAGGATCAAACCCCCACTAAATCATCGCAGCCAGGGCTTTGTCAAGTCTGACCTTAAAAACCTGTAAGGAAGGTGTCATAACTATAAAGGGAAGGGTAATAGCTGTCCTGTGTACAGTACTATAAATCCCTCCTGGCCAGAGACTCCAAAATCCTTTTCCCTGTAAAGGGTTAAGAAGCTCAGGTAACCTGGCTGGCATCTGACCTAAAGGACCAATAAGGGGACAAGATACTTTCAAATCTTGGGGGGGGGAAGACTTTTGTTTGTGTTCTTTGTTTTGGGACGGGGTTCTTTCTCGGGACTGAGAGGGACCAGACATCAATCCAGGTTCTCCACATCTTTCTAAACAAGTCTCTCCTATTTCAAACTTGTAAGTAAATAGCCAGGCAAGGCGTGTTAGTTTTCCTTTGTTTTCTCAACTTGTAAATGTACCTTTTACTAGAGTGTTTATCTTTGTTTGCTGTACTTTGAACCTAAGACTAGAGGGGAGTCCTCTGAGCTCTTTAAGTTTGATTACCCTGTAAGGTTAATTTCCATACTGATTTTACAGAGATGATTTTTACCTTTTTCTTTAATTAAAAGCCTTCTTTTTAAAAACCTGATTGATTTTTCCTTGTTTTAAGATCCAAGGGGTTTGGATCTTGATTCACCAGGAGTTGGTGGGAGGAAAGAGGGGGGATGGTTAATTTCTCCTTGTTTTAAGATCCAAGGGGTTTGGATCTGTATTCACCAGGGAATTGGTGAAGGTTTTTCAAGGCTTCCCAGGGAGGGAATCCATTGAAATGGTGGCAGCGGAACCAGAGCTAAGCTGGTAGTTAAGCTTAGAAGTTTTCATGCAGGCCCCTACATTTGTACCCTAAAGTTCAAAGTGGGGATCCAGTCCTGACAGAAGGAGATTCCATCACCTCCCTAGGTAACCCATTCTAGTGCTTCACCACCCTCCTAGTGAAAACATTTTTCCTAATATCCAACCTATGCCTCCCCTACTACAACTTGAGAACATTACTCCTTGTTCTGTCATCTGGTATCACTGAGAACAGTCTAGATCCATCCTCTTTGGAACCCTCTTTCAGGTAGTTGAAAGTAGCTATCAAATCCCCCCTCGTTCTTCTCTTCTGCAGAATAAACAATCCCAGTTCCCTCAGCCTCTCCTCATAAGTCATGTGCTCCAGCCCCCTAATCATTTTTGTTCCCCTCCACTGGACTCTTTCCAATTTTTCCACATCCTTCTTGTAGTGTGGGGCCCAAATCTGGACACACAGTACTCCAGATGAGGCCTCACCAATGTTGAATAGAGGGGAATGATCACGTCTCTCAATCTGCTGGCAATGCCCCTACTTATACAGCGCAAAATGCCGTTAGCCTTCTTGGCAACAAGGGCACATTGTCAACTCATATCCAGCTTCTCGTCCACTGTAACCCTCTAGGTCCTTTTCTGCAGAACTGCTTCCTAGCCATTCGGTCCCTAATCTGTAGCAGTGCATGGGATTCTTCCGTCCTAAGTGCAGGACTCTGCACTTGTCCTTGTTGAACCTCATCAGATTTCTTTTGGCCCAATCCTCTAATTTGTCTAGGTCCCTCTGTATTCTATCCCTACCCTCCAGCATATCTACCACTCCTCCCAGTTTGGTGTCATCTGCAAACTTGCTGAGAGTGCAGTCCATGCCATCCTCCAGATCATGGATGAAGATATTGAACAAAACCGGCCCCAGGACCGACCCTTGGGGCACTCCGCTTGATACCGGCTGCCAACTAGACATGGAGCCATTGATCACCACCCATTGAGCCCGACGATTTAGCCAGCTTTCTATCCACCTTACAGTCCATTCATCCAGCCCATACTTCTTTAACTTGGCGGCAAGAATACTGTGGGAGACCGTATCAAAAGCTTTGCTAAAGTCAAGGAATAACACATCCACTGCTTTCCCCTCATCCACAGAGCCAGTTATCTCGTCATAGAAAGCAATTAGGTTAGTCAGGCATGACTTGCCGTTGGTGAATCCATGCTGATCACTTTACTCTCCTCTAAGTGCTTCAGAATTATTACACATTGAAGCCACAGATCATGATTGATGCCACGGATCATGGCTCCGGGCTCAATGTCCCATGATGCATTGCTTTCTGTCCCAGCATTCCATGTGTTTTGGTCTCCAGTTCACGGCATTTTTCAATATCTCTTGTTTTCTGTTCAGCTCGCCACTTGTATCTGCAGGAATGGATGCTCTGCTAGCTGTCAGTAGCACATCACGAATGGCAGTGGAATCAGTCTTGAAGTTGCGAAGGCAACGGGAGTCACAGTTGCCTGATGTGGTGTCTGATGTGGATAGCAGCAGTGTTAGCTTGATTTTGGCATTCACGGAACAGCTGACCATGGGTGGAACGTCGCTTTGGGGCTCGGAAAAGTAGCACGGTGTGGTGGAATCGCATCGTTGTGCAGGTATGGGATGACGAACAGTGGTTGCAGAACTTTTGGATGTGAAAAGCCACCTTCCTGGAACTGTGTACTGAGTTCCCACCAGCCGTATGGCGTAAGGACACCCAAATGAGAGCTGCACTCTCAGTGGAGAATCGTGTGGCGATCACAGTGTGGAAGATGGTGACTCCAGGCTGCTACTGGTCGGTCACAAATCAGTTTGGAGTTGGGATGTCAACCATTGGGGCTGCATTAATGCAAGGGTGCAGGGCCATTAATCACATCCTGCAACGCAAGACCGTGACTCTTGGCAACGTGTATGACATTGTGGATGGCTTTGCAAAAATGGGTTTCCCCAACTGCAAAGGGGCGACAGATGGCACGCATATTCCAATTTTGGCACCGGATGCCTTGCGATGAAATATATCAGTCGGAAGGGGTACTTCAACATGGTGTTGCAGGCTCTTGTGGATCACCACGGGTGTTTCATTGACATCAATGCAGGTGATGTGACGCATGAATCTTTAGGAACACCGTCCTTTACAAAAAGCTGAAAGACTTTCTTTCCAGATCAGAAGATCCCTGTAGGGGATGTCGAACTGCCCATAGTGATCCTGGGAGACCTGGCATACCCCTCAATGCCAGGGCTCATGAAAACATAGAAGTGAAACCTGGAGAGCAGCAAGGAGCATTTCAACAATAGGCTGAGTAGGAGCAGGATGACCGTAGAATGTGCATTTGGCAGACTAAAAGTGTGCTGGCGATTCCTTTCTGAAAGGTTAGACCTCAATGAGGAAAATATTCCCATGGTTGTAGCCATGTGTTCCACCTTGTATAATATTTGTGAACTTAAGGGCAAAAAGTTTGCTCAGGCGTGCACTGCTTGGACAGAACACTTGGCTGCTGATTTTGAGCAGCCAGATACCAAGGCTGTTAGAGGGGCACAATGGGGGGCAATTGGAATCAGGAAGGCTTTGCGCGGACGCTTTGTAAATGAGAACGAGTAAAGTTTGTTGCTATGCTTGGGATTGTAATGCATAATGAAGTCCAGTTTTGGTAGGGTAGGAAACAGGTTTGATTGTTCAGGCCCAGGGTTCAATGTAAGGAAATGATAAAACTGCCTGCTTCTTTGCTGCTGCCATCTGCACGGAAACAAATAAAGAGTGCTGATTATTCAAATAAGTTTGCTTTTTATTGCCAAAAAACCCACACGCCATGCACACACGCACACACCTGACCATAAGCCCAGTTTTCATTTGAAAAGGTGTCTGCGGATGTGGAGTGAATGGTTAAGTGAGAAGTCCCAGAAATCGGAAGGGAATGTGCGGGTGGAGTTTGGGGAGGACATAGGAAAGAGTTCTGAATGTGCTGAAGGGGAGGGCAGGCACCCATCTGCTCAGTCTGGGGCATCAGGAGGGACTGCAGCATTGTGGTTTGCCACTCCAAAATTTTTATCAGCCTCTCCATTGCATCCCTAGTCTATGCCTCATTTTCTTTTCTTTCCTGCTTGTCACTTTCCCTCCACTGCCTGCATTCCGTCTTGTCTGCAGCAAAGTACTGCTGCACCTCCTAGAACATATCTTCCTTGCTCGGTCTTGGGCGTTTTCTAATCCGGCAGAGACACTCGGCTGGAGTGGAGGGAGTGCCTCCTTTCAAGGACATATCTGGTGAAGCACAAGTAACCATAAACAAAAGCATTATTGTTAGGTAGACGTACAGCATTGAAATGCTAAATTAAAATACACCACTGGTAACACACCAGTCACTTCCCCGCTGACCCTTGACAAGCACACATGGAGAGTGGAGAACAGCTCCTGACTGAATGCAGCACTGGGCAACCCCGGCATGGGTTCCACATCTTCTAATGACTCCACCTCTTCATCAATGACTTCCTCCTCTGGGTTAGGTCCAGTTTCCGTTGGCTCCAGCTCACCGAACTATCCACAGGGCTCTTGGCGGTGGAAGTGGGGTCGCCACCAAGGATAACGTCCAACAGCTTATAAAAATGGCAGGTCTGGGGCACAGCACCGGAGCGACTGTTTGCCTCCCTTGCCTTCTGGTATGCATGCCTCAGCTCCTTCACCTTTGCTCTGCACTGCAGCAAGTCCCGATCATAGCCCTTTTCCCACAAACTGCAAGAAATCTGTCCATAGGTATTGAAATTCCTACAGCTGGAACACAGTTGGGACTGCACAGCCTCCTCTCCTCAAATACTGAGCCATAGGCAATGTCTCGGTGGGTGCCAAGCTCCCCACCCCACCCCGCTGCCCCAGCTCACCTCTGCCTCCACCTCCTCCTCTGAACACACCACGACCCCGCTTCTCCTCCCAGCACTTGCCACCACCAAACAGCTGTAACAAGACAAGGCCTAAGGAACAATGCAGGATAACCAGTATCCACTCATGTTTCTTGCTGGTGCCTATTAAGGTTTCCCACACCACAATATGTAGGAATTATTGACACAGGGAGCACCATAAAATATGGAATTGGCATTAGGATGGTCAGTTGTTCATAATTCATTTATCTGAATAATAAAAATGTCATTTTTCAGTGTGTGAAGAGCGACCAATCTGCTTCATCCATTAGAACAGACTCCAGGTGTGCATCTAGTGTCTCATATTAACATTGTCTCTCCATCCAGGTGTCTGTCCTGCGACCATCACCCTAGACTCTGGGCACATACAGGAAGTCAGGGGAACATACGGTACATGCAGGAGACACTGTTCTTCCTCAGTGTTGGACACCTTCCCCCCTTCACCATGTCAGATTCCAACTCAACCGACTTCACCAACCCCTCCAACTTCATCCTGCTGGGCATTCCTGGCCTGGAGGCAGCCCATGTGTGGATCTCCATCCCCTTCTGCACCATGTACACCATAGCCATCTTGGGGAACTTCACCATCCTGTTCATCGTGAAGAGGGAGCCGAGCCTCCATTTGCCCATGTACTATTTCCTCTGCATGCTGGCCATCACCGACCTGGTCCTGTCTACATCCATCCTGCCCAAAATGCTGAGCATCTTCTGGTTCAATTCTAGGGAGATCAATTTCAGTGCATGCCTGACCCAGCTGTACTTCATTCTCAGCTTCTCTACGATGGAGTCTGGGATCCTCGTGGCCATGGCTTTTGATCGCTATGTGGCCATCTGCGATCCCCTGAGACATTCCACCATGCTGACAAACCCCATGGTGGCCAATATTGGCCTGACCGTGGTGCTGCATGGTGCCATACTCGTACTGCCCATTCCCTTCCTGGCAAGGAGGTGGCCATATTGCAGAACGAACATCATTCCCCACACGTACTGTGAGCACATAGCTGTGGTGAAGCTGGCCTGCGCCGACATCAGCATCAGTAGTTACTACAGCCTGTCCGTGGCACTATTGGTGATTGGTCTGGATGTGTTTTTTATCGTCATCTCCTATACCGGGATCCTCGGGGCCATCTTCAGCCTCCCAACAAAGGACGCCCGGCTCAAGACTTTTGGGACCTGCGGCTCCCACCTCTGTGTCATCTTAGCCTCTTACATCCCAGCTCTCTTCTCCTTCCTCACGCACCGGTTTGGACATAATGTGGCTCTGGATTTCCACATTCTCGTGGCGAACGTTTACCTCCTGTTGCCCCCCATGCTAAACCCCATCATCTATGGGGTGAGGACCCAACAGATCCGGGATAGGCTGCTCCAGCTCTTTACTCGTAAAGGGACCTAAAGTTTTCTCTTGGTTCTCTGGTCTCAGACCAAGCTCTATGCAGAGCTGGCTGGTGACATGGTGCTGGGCCCTGCTCCCTGAATCACTGACTGGCCAGTCAAAGTGACATTAAACCCTTTCCTGACCTTAGTGTGCTGTGTCAGCGTGACAAACTGGGGAATCTGTCTATATACAACTCATAGGGTTGCCACCTTTCTAATTGCTGGTAACTATAAGCCTGAGGCCCCACCTCTCTTCCCTGCCTCTTCCCCCAGGTTCCGCCCCTCCTCTGCCTCTTCCCCTCAAGGCCCCACCCCTCACTTGCTCCTCTCCTCCCCACCCCCTGTCACGCTCTGGATCATCCCTCTGACACTCTGCATCCCATATTTACCATGGTGATGTAATTATGGTATGTTTTGTACAAAGTAGGCCCTGTGAGGTAACATTCTAAAAGTCTTAATCTGCTAAACATTGATATCCCCTTGGGTTATATGCGCTCTCATTGTATGTGAAGCTATGAAATCTTGCTATGTGTGAGTTACTAAAGTGTGATTTGAAGCTGGAAACACCCAAAACCAGCCTTTCAGGTATGTCAAAGGAGTAGCCAGACAGTGTTAATTGCTGTTGTCAACACTCATCCAGGGAAGAAACCACTAGCACAGGAACCTTGTGTAAGAAAGCCTCCTCGGAGGGAGCTTGGAGACAATGGAGAATGTTTGGCCAATGGGGGCATCCCCCCTCCCCCACATCACATGCACAGACTTTCCAGCAAGCTGGAAGAAACTATAAAAGATGGGGAGTGACATCATCCCTTGTCTTCAAACCCCCTCTCCCCCGCAAACTCCACACCTGCAAGACACTCTGGAAGACAAAGGACTTTGAACGGGGGAGGGGAACCCAGGCTGCAAAGCAGATGTGGCCTGTTCCTCAAGAATCTGTAAGACTGCTTATATCATCAGTCAGGGTGAGTTTACATGGTTAACATCTAACACGATATAAGTAAACACACACAATTAGTATTACCTCTAATTCTCTAACAATACAGGTTTGCATTTCAGAGCTCCAGTCCATTTCCCATTTATGTTGCTATTTATGAGGAATAGCCCCAGTGACCATTTATATACTACTCTAACATGTCTTGAAAAGGTTGAATTTGGGTCAATTAGCTTGCTAGTTGCACAACCCTTTCTGACCCTGTGTCACACCTATTAACTCACGTTTGATTGTATGAACCATCTGTATCCTTATGTCTTTGGGCTTTTACTGTGCTCTTCGTTCAGTCTTCTTGTGCTCAGAGGCCAGAGGTTAGGACAGACAGAAGAAAGGGGTAACTGCATTCTAGATAAAACCAGTTTTCTGCAGCTTCTCTGCTGAGGGGTGGGCTTGGAAGGAATGGAACCTCCCCAGAAGAGGGAACAGAGAGAGGAGGGGTTGGTCCAGTCCTTTAAAAACACAGAGACTGGATAAGTCAGAAGAAGCTGGGGCAGGAGAGAGGCACAAGGATGGCAGATGGGGACTCTTTGGTTGAAGAGCTGTGGCTGCAGCTGAGAGACAGACTCCAGATGGAGGATAAGCCAGAAGTTGCAGGAGGTGGCTCCTGGACACCTTAGAGGACTCTGACCAAATCCCAAAGAACTCCCCAGGGCAATGAGGCAGGGAATGGTGGGCAGGTGTTGTATTGTGTTTAAGTAGATTTGGGTATCTCTTGTGCGCTCTAAAGTAGAGGAACTGATTTAGCAACCCCTTTTGCGAGGCCTGGGTCTGTTTGCTTTAATGATCCTGTGTCCCAGAAAGAGAGAAACTGAAAACAGAGTGTGCCCAGGGAGGAGCTCTGGGCAGGGTATGTTGAAGCAATTGGAGAGTCTGGGGGAGCCAAGCCAGAACTAGTCTCTGGGCCCTGGCACTTGGCATGCAGGTCTCTGTATACCCCACACACCTCCTGGGTGTGGTGTTCTGTCCCATCTAGTGGCACTGATATCATGGAGAGAGAGAGAAAAAATGAGTCTTCTCTACAGCCTTATCTAATAGTCATTTGGCTTTTAGCCCATGTGGTAGAGGCTCATGCACTATGCTCCAGAGGTCTCTGATTCTATCCCACCTGCTGATGACCGGGGTCTGTCGGTGTTACATCTGCTCCCAGAGGGAGGCACTAGAATGGAAGCTGCACCCCAAGAATAAGCCTAGAAAACCAGAGCCAGAGGAGGGCCTGAACCCTGCTCCAACTCAAAAACACATCGGTTCAGCATGTGGGTCCCAAACACAGCTGCCTGGCTAGTGTCCAGGCGCGGGAGCTTGAGCAGGGCTGTGACAGCAAACCTGAAGCTGGGGCACGGATGCTAAGGGACTGTGAGTGGACCAGGAGTGTAGCTGGGTGATCCCAAACCTGCAGGGAGGTGTCCACAAGATGTTCTCTTCACCCTAATGTGGCCCACTCTCCTCTGCCCTCAGTGTTTCCCACGGTGCTCCAGTTCCCAGACTGATCCAGCCAGAATCCCTGAAGGAAATATTTCCTGAACCAGGTAGTGCCAGTTTAGGGTCAGGGCATAAATATAGAGGAACGAGTAGCATAAAATCCCTTCTTGGCAGCTGTACTGAATCGCCTTACCTGTAAGCGGTTAAGCAGTTCAAATAACCTCGTTGGCACCTGACCAGAAGGAGCAATGAGGAAAGAAGATACTTTCAAATCTGGGGTGGGAAGGATTTGTTTGTTGCTCTCTTTTGTTGTTCCCTCTCCAGATGGAGGCAGAAGCCAAGCAGGTATAACATCTCCTGAAAATATACCTGGAATAATCCATCTAAAACCATAGAAATTATAAGTAGGGCAAGGAAATGCATTTGGTTATCTTTTGTTTTGTCTTATGAATTTTGCTATGCTACAAAGGTCGTTTTATTCTTGTTTTTGTCACTGTGATGCTGAGCCCAGAGGGGAATCCTCTTTGTTTTAAATCTTTTTATTACCCTGTAAAGTTACCTTCCATCCTGATTTTTGCAGGTGTGATTCTTTTACTTTTTCTTTATAATAAAGTTCTTCTTTTAAAAACCTGATTCATTTCAGTGTCCTGAAGACAAAGGGTCTGGTCTGTGCTCACATTGCTAAGGCAATTAGTTGGTAGTTTATTCTCCAGCCTCCCCGAGAAAGGGAGTGAAGGGGCTTGGGGGGATATTTTGTGGGATCGGGATTCCAAATGACCCGTCCTTGAATTTTTGTGTAAATCACTTGGTGGTGGCAGCAATACCATCCAAGGACAAGGAAAGGAATGTGTGCCTTGGGGAAGTTTTAACCTAAGCTGCTAAAAATTAAGCTTAGGGGGTCTTTCATGCGGGTCCCCACATCTGTACTCCAGAGTTCAGAGTGCTGGGGAGGGGAACCCTGACATGGTGGCAGCACAGTGGGATCATTTTGAACCAGAAGCACAGACCTCAGGATTGTAAAAGGACACATTTTTCCTTTTGGCTGCTTGAAAACCAGGGAGGTTTTTTTTTTTAAGGGACACATTTTTATTTTTATTTTTTGCTGAGAGCAGCTGAAGTTTTTTTTCTTTCCCTGAAGGCAAAGTAGTTAAACTGCAGCAACGGAATTCACAAGCTGTTTTTTCTTTTCTTTCTAGCTCTTGGGCTAGGCTATAATAGGGCAAAATGAGTGATAGTGAAGTGCAAAAGAAACTTGAACTTCATAAAAGCCAGATAGAAGAAAGGGAAAGGGAACATGAAAAACAAATGGAATTAAAGCGCTTGGAGGCGGAAATGGAGGCGAAGCGCTTGGAGGCGGAAGAGAGAAAAGAGGCGAAGCGCTTGGAGATGGAGTTACAGCTGAAGTGCTTAGAGCTGGAAAGGATTAAGCTGGGTCCCACAGGTAACCCTAACAGTCCTTCTCCAGATATTGCTCCCCATTCCAAGAAATTCCCCACATACAAGGTAAGTGATGATACAGAGGCCTTCTTAGAAAATTTCGAAAGAGCCTGCCTTGGGTACAACACCCCTAAAGACCAATATATGGTTGAGCTGATGCCGCAGTTCAGTGGACCCTTAGCAAAGGTGGCAGCTGAAATGCCTAAAAAACACATGAATGATTATGAACTCTTGAAAAAAAAAAAGGCCAAAATTAGAATGGGGCTAACACCCAAGCATGCCCATCAGCAGTTCAGAGCCCTAAGTTGGAAACCAGACGTGGCATTTTCCCGACATACCTACCACATTGTAAAAAATTGGGATGCCTGGATATCAGGATCAAGCATTAAATCTCTGGAAGATCTGGCTCTCCTAATGCAAATGGAGCAGTTCTTAGAGGGTGTTCCTGAGGAAATAAAAAAGTACATCCTAGATCGGAAGCCCAAAACTGTAATTGAGGTGGGGGAGATCGGAACCAAAGGGGTGGAGGTAGCGAAAAAGAAAAAAAGCTGGTAGCAGTTGGAATGGATATCAAAAGGGGCAACCCGAGACAACACTCTACCACCGGGAGCAGCCCATGGCCCCACCTACATCTGAAGAAAAACCCTAAGCACCTTATCGTCCCACCACACCATTCTCCATAAACCCACCTCGCCCCAGTGACCAGTCAGCTGGGTGATGTTTTAAATGTAACGAGCTGGGGCATGTGAAGGCCAACTGCACAATAACCCTAACAGACTGCAGTTCATTGCACCGGGGTCACACCAAAGGTCCTCAGGCTCAGATGCCTCCCAGATACCCTCAGAGCAAAGGGAAACTGTGAGTGTGGGCGGGAAGAAGGTTATCGCGTGGAGGGACACTGGAACACAGGTGTCAGCTATCCACCAATCCCTAGTGGACTCCAAATTCAACAACCCAGAGGCCCAAGTGACGATTCAACCCTTCAAGTCAAACTCTGTAACCTTGCCTACAGCCAGGTTGCCTTTCCAGTACAAGGGCTGGTCAGGAATGTGGACTTTTGCAGTCTGTGACAATTATCCCATTCCCATGCTGCTGGGAGAAGACTTGGCCAACCATGTAAAGCTAGCCAAGAGGGTGGGAATGGCAGGGCCAGTGCAAGGATATTTTGCACCCTAAGCGAAACTTCCACCTTGCGCCCCACCCCCTCCCCCTGGAGCATCGCTTATTATAAACTTTCAAAAATGAATACTGCATAATGTGGCATTGTTCATTAGAATTAATACATGCTCGGCTTGAAAATTTATTAATTTCATTATTTAGTCTACATATTTAATGAAAATAAATGGCCTTGGGTCTCCTGCACGTGGCTAGAGTCCCTCCTCCCCCCCCCCACATGGATCTGGAAAGGGTTGTTTTGGGGATCATAGCACAGACCAGGGAGTTGGGATCTGGCTTCTATTCTCCACCCTGGCACCAACTCACTGGACGACTTCAGGCAAGTTACTTCCCCGTTCTGGGCTTCAGCTCCTCCCAGTGCTATGGTGTGAAATGTTTCCTTGCACCTGGGCTGGAAAGTGCAATGCAGGCGGGAGGGGGTATCTGAAGGCCTGTCTTCCCCACAGGTGTGAGGCGAAGACAGAGTTCCAGCCTCCGTCATGACTGTCCTGGTTGCTTTACTCTGCCCCACGCCAATCGCTGCTGAAGCTCCTTAATCAGAGAGCTCTGGCCCAGGGCAGAGGCGGCAGTATCATTCTGGGCCTGATTTTCAGAGATGCTGAGCACCTGCGGTTCCCCTGATGTCTGTGGAAACTCCAGGGTTCTCAGTACTTCTGAAACTCAGGGCAATTTATTTCGAATGCTGGGCCAGGACTGAACCTGCAAAGGCAGGTCCATATACACCCCTCAATCCACAGCAGATCTCCCATCAATAACAATACAAGCAATCAGGAGAATGATGAGGGGCAGTTGGCCCAATGCTGGGAGTGGGGAGGACATGGTCCTAATGTGGTCACTAAACTTCTACCTAGTAAAGTTACTGGTGCATCTCCAGTCATTCAGTGGAAGAACAAAAATCTCTTGGGTGCTGCAGCCTGCCCAGGGTTCAGCTGCACTTAACCTGAGTTGCTCGCACACTTGCAGTGGTTGTGCACCACGCAACTGGTCACCCATGTTACATGAAAATCTGGCTCTGATGGTGTTGTAATTAGGCTTAACAGTTACTGCCGCATTTCCTAGAGCTGTTGTCCCAGGCTGGCTGCAGACTCAGGCAGACAGAACTGTGTCGGCTAGACGCCCATCACCTTTGCAAGATTTTCCTCGTAGCCATAAGGGCTCGAGACAGCCGTGTTTTGTCATTGAAAACTTGCAGTGTGCTTCCCCGGAATCCCAGATTAATACCTTGTGTGGGCAGGTGCAGAACTCAGGGCTTGAAGGCCTCTGGTCTAATGGTCTGAGCCAGAGCAGAACTAGGAGCCTTGATCTCCTGTGTTCAAAGCAGGACTCCAACAATGACTCCCCAGGTGACCTTGGCAAAGTCACGTCCCTAATGTCTGCCTCAGTTTCCCCAGAAATGGGGCTCTCTTTACCTGCTCCACAGGGCTGCAGGGATGGAGCCTTGGAAGGTGGCACATGCTGAGGACGGTTACACTTTTGCAGCTTTTTAACCCTGAATCCTCTGGCAGGGCCATGATCCACCCCTGCAGGTGGACCGGTGGCCACGGTCTCCTCTTCCTTTCCCCCACTCCCGCCCTCCCCTCCCGCTGCTGCATTGCTGTCAATAGGGCCAGCTGCAGGCGGGCTGATGTCACCCGCTCCGATCTGCAGCCGGCAGCCCTTGGGCAGCAGCCACTGCTGTGACATGGGGTCCAGGACTGCCAGAGCCGGAGGGAGCTGGCTAGGGAGCGATGCAGTAGCCTGGGGGCTCGGGGAGGAGGCAGCTCCGGGCTGGCAGGGAGGGCATGGGCAGGCAGTGATGTGGGGCGTGGCGGAGGGAGGCGGCAGGGCCCACGGTTGCAGAGGACACCCACAGAGGTAGATGCTAACGCGGCTGCGAGCGGCCCATCCCCCCGCTGGGAGCAATAGTGTAAAAAAAAAATTGGGGGCACCGCTTTTTGGTGCTCCCAAATCTTGGCACCCTAGGCGGACGCCTAGTTCGCCTAGTGGTTACACCGGCCCTGGGGAATGGTCACCCGCAGCCAGGCTAAGCAAACCTTCACACCTATCCCTGTTCCTGAGCCTTCTACAAGGGCCCCATCTGTGTTGCCAAAGACCCAGACTGAGGTGGTGGAACCGGATCCCCTGCCAACAACTACAACAGCCGTAGTGGATCCAGTCCCAGAGACCCAACCAGAACTAGTCCCAAAACCAGCGCTGGCAGAGCAACCAGCACCAGCACCATTGCCAGCCCTGAATCCAGCACTTGCAACCCCGTCTGCAACTCCAATGCCAGAGGGCACCACCGAGCCTGCACTGGCAGCAGCAGCTAAACCTGTGCAAGAGGCTCAGTCAGAGCCTGAAATACAACCTAATGCACCAGCGGACAGCGGTTCAAAGTCAGTGGAAACAGCCCCAGCACCTGCATCGCTTCCAGAGGGATCAAACCCAAGTCCACAATCCCCAGTGAGGAACTCATGTCTCCAGCGTCAAGGGAACAATTCCAGGCAACCGTCAAAAGGCCTTTAATGAGCTTAAAGCAACACTCATGTCTGACCCTGTGCTAAGGGCCCCAAACTTTAACAAACCATTTCTAGTTAGGCTCTGTGGATGAGGGGAAAGCAGTGGATGTGTTATTCCTTGACTTTAGCAAAGCTTTTGATACGGTCTCCCACAGTATTCTTGCCACCAAGTTAAAGAACTATGGGCTGGATGAATGGACTGTAAGGTGGATAGAAAGCTGGCTAGATCGTCGGGCTCAACGGGTAGTGATCAATGGCTCCATGTCTAGTTGGCAGCCGGTTTCAAGCGGAGTGCCCCAAAGGTTGGTCCTGGGGCCGGTTTTGTTTAATATCTTTATTAATGATCTGGAGGATGGTGTGGACTGCACTCTCAGCAAGTTTGCAGATGACACTAAACTAGGAGGCGTGGTAGATACACTAGAGGGTAGGGATCGGATACAGAGGGACTTAGACAAATTAGAGGATTGGGACAAAAAAAACCTGATGAGGTTCAACAAGGACAAGTGCAGAATCCTGCACTTAGGACGGAAGAATCCCATGCACTACTACAGACTAGGGACCGAATGGCTAGGAAGCAGTTCTGCAGAAAAGGACCTAGGGGTCACAGTGGACGAGAAGCTGGATATGAGTCAACAGTGTGCTCTTGTTGCCAAGAAGGCTAACGGCATTTCGGGCTGTATAACTAGGGGCATTGCCAGCAGATCGAGGAACGTGATCATTCCCCTTTATTCGACATTGGTGAGGCCTCATCTGGAATATGTGTCCAGTTTTGGGCCCCACACTACAAGAAGGATGTGGAAAAATTGGAAAGAGTCCAGCGGAGGGCAACAAAAATGATTAGGGGTCTGGAGCACATGACTTATGAGGAGAGGCTGAGGGAACTGGGATTGTTTAGTCTCCAGAAGAGAAGAATGAGGGGGGATTTGATAACAGCCTTCAACTACCTGAAGGGGGGTTCCAAAGAGGATGGAGCTCGGCTGTTCTCAGTGGTGGCAGATGACAGAACAAGGAGCAATGGTCTCAAGTTGCAGTGGGAGAGGTCCAGGTTGGATATTAGGAAACACTATTTCACTAGGAGGTTGGTGAAGCACTGGAATGCGTTACCTAGGGAGGTGGTGGAGTCTCCTTCGTTGGAGGTTTTTAAGGCCCGGCTTGACAAAGCCCTGGCTGGGATGATTTAGTTGGGAATTCGTCCTGCTTTGAGCAGGGGGTTGGACTAGATGACCTCTTGAGGTCCCTTCCAACCCTGATATTCTATGATTCTATGATTCTAGTAACCACAGATGCGTCTGAGAGCAGTTTTAATACAGGAAGGACCAGATCAAGAATTCCATCCTGTCGTGTTTCTCAGCAAAAAACTGTCTGAAAGGGAAAGCCACTGGTCAATCACAAAAAAGGAATGTTACACTATTGTGTACGCTCTGAAGACGCTACGCCCATACACTGGGGGATGGCGTTTCCACCTGCAGACCTACCATGCTGCTCTGAAGTGGCCTCATACCGTCAAGGAAAATAACAAAAAAAATTTTCAGTGGAGTTTAGCTCTCCAAGATTTTAATTTTGAAATACAACACATTTCAGGAGCGACTAACAAAGTGGCTGATGCACTCTTCTGTGAAAGTTTCCCAGAATCAACTGGTTAAAATCATCCTAGAAATGTGGGAAATACTGTTAGCTCTTATATAATCAGTAGTATGTCTAGAGGTGCATATGTCTTATTAAATCTGTTTCTCCTAGAGTTGCAGGAAGAAATCACAGCCAGTGTCCAGCACGATCTGTGATTTGGGGGACCTGTCATAAATATAGAGGGAAGGGTAGCATAAAATCCCTCCTTGGCAGCTGTACTGGATTGCCTTACCTGTAAGGGGTTCAGCAGTTCAAATCACCTACTTGGCACCTGACCAGAAGGACCAATGAGGAACGAAGATACTTTCAAATCTCAGCGGGGAAGGATTTCTTGTTGCTTCTCCCTCAAGACAGAGGGAGAAGCCAAGCAGATAAAATATCTCCTGAAAATATACCTGGAATAATCCGTCTAATACCACAGAAATTATAAGTAGGGCAAGGAAATACGTTAGGTTTTAGCTTCTGAATTTTCCTATGCTACAGTGGTAGTTTTATTCCTGTTTTTGTAACTGTGAAGCTGAGCTCAGAGGGGAGTCCTCTGTGTTTTAAATCTTTTTATTACCCTGTAAAGTTACCTTCCATCCTGATTTTGCAGGTGTGATTCTTTTACTTTTTTCTTTATAATAAAGTTCTTCTTTTAAAAACCTGATTCATTTCAGCGTCCTGAAGACAAAGGGTCTGCTCTGTGCTCACATTGCTAAGGCAATTGGTTGGTATATGTAGTGGGGTGATCTCCCACTCCTGCCCTGAACAGCCTGAAATCAGCCCTGGGACAGGACTGAGGCTGCGTGAGGGCTGCAGCTAGTAAGAGCTGCAAGCCTCGGCTGATTGCGGAAGGCAGACACAGCTGGGGCCACGTCCCACTCAGACCGTAGCTGGCCTTATAAAGGCCAGGGAAACCAGGCGCTGAGGACTCTCCCTCTAGTGGGAGAAGGGCCTGGCTGCTGGGAGCTGAGCAGGGTACCTAAAGTGGAGCAGGGCTGGGGGAAGGCCAGAGGAGCTGGGGGAGCTCCAGCCTGGAAACCCCCAGGCTGCAGGCCTTGTTAAAGGCCGGAAAGGGTACGGGGGTTGCAGAGGGGCAGTCCAAAGGTAGGCAGAGGCAGCAGGTCCAAAACCTGCTTGCCAATGATGAGTGGCTTATATACTGCAGTCCGCTCCAGTGAGCGGGGGCTAGATGGTGACTGCCAGTAGCCAAATCTGAGGCGAGGTGGAGATAGGGGGTTGGGGGTTCACCGGGGAGGGGAGACCCAGCGAGACTGCGGGGTACTGCAGGGGGCAGAAACCCTGACAGTCTCTACATTGGAAAGTGCTCCCCAGAATGGAAGAGGCAGAGAATCCCTGTTCTAGTTGATTTCATCCCATCTCTCTCTCTCTCTCTCCTCATCCATGCATTTTGGTTCCTTTTCTCCCCCTTTCCTTTCTAGCTCCCCACACACACACATGCCTCCCTCTCTGTGCCACTTCTAATGAGCATCCCACCCTAGTTGCCAGTTACAAACACTCAAGGGTCTGTTGTTCCATCCACTTCAGTGGCAATTGCAGGTGTATCACTGTGAATCTCAGATGAGCTGAGCACTGATCTGGCTGGGCACAAAGCAGTGCGCATTAGTCTGGTTATTTATCCAGGTAAAAAAAGTCCCTGGCCACCACCATCAAGCAGCCGGAAACTGCAAACTGCAACCAGCTCAGAATTAACCTCTATGGAGGGATTGCTGGGCAGATGGCAGCTTCATGGACAGGGCTGGAGGCTGCTTGAAAGATGTGGGTCCTCCGTTCATACAGCGCAGCCTTTGGGGAGATGTCTTGGCTGCTGGCTTGGTAGAAACTTGCAGATCTATAGAGCAATGGGTATCCCAGCTCCAACGGATGGAAGCAAAATGTGGGGGGCTGAGGAACTCTGGGCTGATGTTTTCAAGGCTCGTTGTTTCCAGCCGCTTCTCCATATTGAGATCAGCAGCACAAGATGAGGAGTGAGGATATATTGAACCCACAACCACTCCCATCAGCCTTGTGTCAGTTTTGCCAGCTTTCTTGCTGGGGACACATTGCTACAGCGAAAGACCAGCAAGTTCTGAAGTGGGCACACTGAGGAAAAACACAAGAGTCCAGGAGGTGCTATCATTGTAATTCCACTGAGCACTGAGCACCGGAGGGATAAACGCCCTGTGCTCGGAGGAAGCAGGCAGCCCACGCGAATGCTGCAATTCTGAGCACAGAAGCCCCTCAGGCACCCATCACGTATCATACTAGGTTAGCTAAAGTAGCCTCTGCACAACTAGGCATGAAGCACTTAAAGGCTGTCAGCATTAATGGCAGGGAACTGCTTGAGTGGGAAGATACAGGGGCAGAAATGTCTGTGGTTAGGAGGAATATAGTGCAACAAGGTGACATACTGACAGCACAAATGTCAGAGCTTTTATTATTTGGCAGCTACAAAATCCTTGTACCTTTGGCTAACGTGCACATAGAAATCAAGGGTTTGGAAACTGTATGATCAGTGGGGGTAGTAGACGATAACCCTATTGATATGCTAATTGGCAATGATTTCTTCCGTGTAGCTCAGGTTGTTAAAGTGTCTGCCTGCAGCAAGAAGGAGCGTTCTGCTGGGACCTCAGAGGGAAAGGGGAAAGTCCAAGGAACTGGTAAAGGAAAGAGAGAAAGTCTCCTTGATTTCCCTGCAGCAGTGGGAAACTGCCTGCTTCCAGGGTGGTGGTGGTTGAGACCAGGTGAAGGGAGCGCTGACTCAGGGAGAAAGATGTCCATGTTGCTGCTAAAAAAGGGACAAACACAATGTTAGGGAGCATAGGGAGATGTGTTCTGGAGGGGAGCCCAGAAAAGGGTGATGGAATCATAGAAACCACTGAGGAGGTGGGTGTGGGTTCCTTTAACACTGCAGCAGGAGGCAACACCACCTCAGGAAGGGAGCGGGGTGTGGAGCCTGCTACTGAGACAACTGTCCAGGCTGTTAGCTGTGAGCCCTTCACAGATAAACAGGGATAGTTCCCACTCTAGAGAGCATAGGAGTATGTGTCCTAGAGGGGGGCCCAGAGCAGAAAACTGGGGGAGGAATAGTGGGAGTACAGGAATGGCTCCTCACTGATCACATGGGGGAGGATGCCCAGGAAAGAATGGATGATTTAGCATTTGTGCTCCCAGGCACCCAACCTGAGGGGAAAGGAAAACCAGTAACTAAACACATGTTAAGGTTCAGGAGAAGTTAAAAGACACAATGGGTATTGAACAAATCAAACTGTTCAAGGAGAAGGTGTGGTATAATAAAAATACTTGGAAACAGCTACGTGTGATAAAAGATTTGGTGTTATTGTTAAATCTCATGATGCAATCTTTGTTGCTAATGGTAAATCTTATAACAAAGAATTTGGTACTGACGGTAAATCCTATGAAAGGGTGTAACATGCATGATTTTGGGGAAAAGCTTTTGGACATGCTACAAATAAGAAGCCCTATGGGGATCCTGCTTCTCAGCTAACACCTGTAAATGGGCTCAAAGCTTGTCACAGCAGGGAAACAATAATAAACTGGGTCTGCTGTGTGGAAGGGGAAAGTGAGGCACACCACTGCATGGCATTGATGAATATCTGTATTGAGTTATCACCAGCTGGAAAATCACAATGGTTGCCAATGCTGCACAGATTCAAAGAGAGGTTTTCTAGTGACCCAGAGAAGGCACACAGAACTTTGCAAGAACACGTGGATAACACTACAATGTTTGCAACACTTGGGCGTTGTATGTTTTAAACCTTCAGAAGGCCTTGGACACACTGCCTCCAAATTGGTCAGTGACTAGCACTCCTACAGTAAACTAAGGGGAAAGTGTGACATTCTGCGTCCCAAAGCAACACCCTGCTACTACCATATTTACCCCCGTGATATGATTATGATATATTTTGTACAAAGTATGTCATGTAAGGTATCAATGAAAAAGTTATGATTTTCTGAATATGATTATCCCCTTTGTATGCATGTATCATTTTTGTACCTACAGATCTGAAAGCGTGCGAGGGCATGTGACCAGCTCATGTGACACTGGATTCCATTTGTGCCTGTACTTTTCCACTAACTGTGCTGGGGGCTTTTGCTTGGTAAAATGAAGCTCAACACCTGGACACAACTTAGGAACAAGGACCGAACTGAGGATTTGGTCCCAGGCTGAAGGGATTTCTAGCCTGTGTATGGAAGGCAGGTGGACTGTTTGTACCATCAGGGTGACACACTGCGCGATTCAAATCCTGCCTAGTTTCTATAACTCAGATTATGATTTTGCTTTATTTCTTAGGAAATCTACTTTGATCTGTACCCTTTTTCCTTAGAATAACTTAAAATCTATCCTTCTATAGTTAATAAATCCGTTTTTTATTTTTTTTACCTAATACAGTGTGTTGTTTGAAACAGAAAATGGAAATATGCTCAGGAACAGGGGCTGGTGCATTGTCCTCTCCACATTGAGGGGGGGGTGGACTGAGTAATAATTTTACACTGATCAGGCTTCTGACCACGGTAAGATGGTACAGCTCTGGGGTCCTAGGCTGGGGAGCTGGGGTGGGGGGGTATTGGCTGGAGCTTCTCTATTGTTTGTTCATGAGTGCCTTGTGAAAGCATTCATGTAACTGCAGCTGGGTGCGTCCCTGGCTGTGTATAGCTGTGGAAGTGCAAAACTTGGACTGGACTGCAGCTTGTCACAGCCTCACAGTGTGAGGGGGAGCTCAAATTGGTATGCCAGAAGGCTCAAGGGAATCCCCATTCCAGATTGCATCTTGGGCAAGTCCATCACACCACCTAACTAACGAGCCCTGCTAGATTCCTTCTTGTCATGCACAACAGGGAAGTCAGGACTCCTGGGTTCTATCTGTCAATCTCTGTGTGACCGTCACCAAGTCACGTCTCCCTTTGCCTCAGTTTACCTATCAGTATAATGACGATATGTTCATAGTGACTTTCCTTTGCTAGGTGTTTAGAAGATCCTTCTATGAAAGGTGCTAAACAGTATGATAGTTACTGATGAGAATTACTGATCTCTGATCCCTTAGCGATAGCCCCATGTGCCCGCAGAAAGTGTTCGTATCTCCCCTCAGTCACCTTTCTCCAGATCTCTCTGTCTACTATCTACCCATTTATACTGGGTATTTACAGGGTATCAGACCATATGGAGCACTGGGCATTATCCCTAGTTTTCTTACTAATCAACTATACTTTTTAAAAATACACAAATACACAGAGCAGCCAATTCCTCTCTGACTCAGCAGAGAGCCCAAGAGTTCTCATCTCCCTTTGGGAAAGTTCCTTAATTACTGTTTACTCCTAAAGCTGGATAAAGAACACAGAAGCACAGACACTGAAAGAGAGTCATTGGCTTGAGTGTCTCTGGTCTCCAGCCAGTTTCCATTCAGATGCCACTTCGCCCCTCGAGGTTGAGCAAAACCCCCTGGGATTGCCCACAGCTATATTATAAAGAGTGCACACCTCTGTATCGCCTCTCGGCATGGGATGCTGCTGCAGATGCTGGGTTGAGAGAGGTGTGGGAAACGGCTGCCTGCGGGGGATTCCCAGGGAAGACACGTCCGTCTCAGAATTCAGAGGTACCCATCTCTTGCTAAGGAGCTCACCTGCTCGACAAACCCAGTGCAACGTGGGCATGATGGGATAGAGAATAGGTCTGTGGTCCTTTCTGCTCTGCACAGCCATTAAACAGCCCAGGGCCCTTGCCAGAGGGGAAGAGTTTTTTCCAATATCACTGGCGAAAATGTCCCTCTTTGCTCTGCCCCCGGCTGATGGCCTCCAGCCCCGAGGTGGCTGCATTTCAGTGCACAGAGGATCCTTCAGGATGAAAGGTGTCAGTAGATGGACAATACGAGTCCAAATTCTGAGGCCCCACTGAGGCAAAACTCCCACTTGGAGTAAGAACTGATTAAAGACCCCAGGAGCCAGATGTGTGTGAGTTAATACATAGGGACTCTCACCTCCTCCTCTTGCATTTTAGGGCTCTAGCTGTTAACAGGGCTCTAATCTGGCTTTCTGATGGAAAGTATGGAGGTGCTAGGGCTCCTCACTGGAATAATTATATGAATTTTTCAACATCGGCAAGACATCTTTTCTCCTGGCTTCATTTGAGAAGTTGGCTAAACTGTTATGCCGGAAACTTTCAAAAACCAATTCAGCCTGAAGTTGGAAATTTCAGTCCAAACAGTTAAAGTTTGATAAACTTATAAGCAACTGAAAATGAGATCTCCTAATTGAAGGTTTCTGACAGCCTTAACTAATGGTGGAGCCACCAGCACCACCTGCAAAGGCCAATCCATTTGTGACTCCCATTCAGCTATGCTTTTTGCCTGTGGCAAGGAGTTCCACTGGCCAAATATGGATTATGTAAACAATTTTCTTTTCTCAATGTTATATGTTCAGACTTTCAATGTAATTGAATGTTCCCATGTTCATGTGTTATGAGACAGAGAAAATATAAATGCTTGATCTACTTTCTTTATTGATAGATTCATCAGGTTTAAGATCAGAAGGGACAATTAGATCATCCTGTCTGACCTCCTGTATAACACAAGCCATTAAATTTAACCCAGTTACCCCTGTATGTAGCTCCAAAACTTGTGTTTGACTAAGACCTGGTCTACACTAGGATTTTACATTGTAGAATCATAGAACCACAGGGTGAGAAGGGACCTGCAAGGGTCGGCTAGTTTAAGCCCTGCCAAGATGCAGGGTTTGTTGTGTCTAAACCATCCAGGACAGACGGCTCCAGCCTCCTTTGGAAAACCTCCAGTGAAGGAGCTTCCACAACCTGCCTAGGCGACTGTTCCATTGTCCTCCTGTTCTTACCGTTAGGGAGTTTTTCCTGAGATTTCATCTAAATCTGCTCTGCTCTAGAACCCATTGCCTTTTGCCCTGCCCTCTGTCTCAAGAGAGAACAAATTTTCTCCATCTTTTTTATGGCAGCCTTTCAAATACTTGAAGACCGCTATCATATCCCTCCTTAATCTCCTCTCTTCCAAACTAAACATACGCAGTTCCTTCAGCCTTTGCTCATATGGTTTGCATCCATCCCTTAGATCATCTTTCTTGCTCACCTCTGGATCCTTTCCAGTTTCTCTACATCCTTTCCAGACAGCGGTGACCAATATTGCACACAGCTCTCCAGCTGAGACCTAACCAGCGCTGAGTAGAGTGGTACTATCACCTACCATGACTTGCACGCTATGCCTCTGTTAATGCAACCCAAAATTGCATTTCCTTTTTTTCCAACAGCAAAAGAATCCACACCCCTGAGAGCTGTCGCTATATCAACCTAACCCCGATATAAACAGAATGCAGTCGATGGAACAATTCTTCCATCAACCTAGCTACCACCTCTCGGGGAGATGAATTACCTACACTGACGGGAGAACCCCTGTTGTCCATGTAAGTCATGTCTACACTTAAAACACTACAGTGGCACTGCAAAGTGCTTAAGTGTAGACAAGCCCTCAAGCAGATCTTCCAGAAATGCATCCAGTCTGGATCTGAAGACATGGGGAGTTGGAGAATCCACCACTTCCCTTTGTAGTTTGTCCCAACGGTTAACCACCCTGAGTGCTAAGCATTTGGCCCTTATTTCCAATTGGAATTTATCTGGCTTCAGCTTCCAGTCCTTGGGTCTTCCTCTGCCTTTCTAAACTAGATTACAGAGCCCATTAGTACCCACGGTTTTCTCCCCATGGAAGTCTCTGCTTGATTGTCTTTTTGATGAGATAAATAGATAAAGCTCTTTAAATTTCTCTCTCTGTCAGGCATCTTCTCCGGTCTCCAATCATATTTGTAGTTTTTTTCTGCACCCTCTCCAATTTTTCAACATTGTTTTTGAAATGTGGACCCCAGAACTTGGCGCAGTCGGTTTCATCAATGTCGTGTGCAGAGGTAAAATCCTTCCCACGCTCCAACTCACCACTGCCCCATTTATGCATTCAAGGATCGCATTAGCCATTTTGGCCGGAGCATCACACTGGGGAGCTCACAATGAGTTGGTTGTCCACAATAACCCCTAAATCCTTGTCAGGGTCCCTGCTTTCCATAATACCCTGCCCTAGCCTGGGGGTCAGTCCTGCATTCCCTGTTCCGACAGGACCACTTTGTATTTGACTGTATTAAAACATTTTGTTTGCATGGGCCCAGCTCAACAAATGCTCCAGATCAATCGTTATGCCTGCCCTGGCCACCTCATTGTAACCACTCTGCCAAGCTTTGGGTCATTAGCAAATTTACCCTTTGGCCCTTCGGCCTTTGACAACATCTTTCTGAGATCTGTCAGTTAGACAGCTTTTAGTCCATTTAACATGTGCTCTACTGATATTGTATAGTGTTCATATTTTTAACTGAATGTTTCCCCTACTAAATGAAATGCTTCAGAGAAATCAAAGTTTGTTGCATCTGCTTGGTTCCCTTGATGAACCAAACGTGTACTCTCATGAAAGGATGAAATCAGATTTATTTGACAAGCCCTGTTTTCCAAAAACAATGCTGTTGTCTGGCATTAATTATACTCCTAGACTTTTTTTTTTTTTAAACTTATCCCACATCAGCTTTTCCATTGTTTCCTGACTACTTACTTCTGGTTCCGAATGAGATGTCTGGTTGATTGGTCAGTTTGTAACTGGTGTTTGTAACTCTAAGGTTCTATTGTAGATGCTGGTTAACATCCTCCTTGACTGCTAATGGACTGGAAAGTGTTTCATCTCCGCATGTGATATGAGTACCTCAGACTGCTTCTTTCCAAATGCAGAACAAAAATAGTTCTTGAACACATCTAACTTTTCTGCAACATTAACAAGTTTCCTTTCTCCCTCTAGGAATTGGCCTTTACCTTTTCTAGGATTTCTTTTGTTCTTAATATACTTAATAACCTCCTTTTTGTTCTCCATAGCCCTGCAAAGTATGGATTTCCCCCGATGTCTCTAACGTCCTGTATCAATTTTCATAACTTCCAGTTTGTATTACTTGCCAATTATTTTCCCTTTTTCCCATTTGTTATATGTTGCTTTTCCCCTCTTAATTGCTCCCTTCGTTTTGCTACTGAACTGGGTTTTTAACCAAAGTTCTCCACTTTCTTGATTGTGGAATCGTGGCTCTTTAGTTCTCTAATAAAATCTTCTTAAAGAACTCCCGTTTTTCATTCCCATTTTTCTGTCTAAAGTTTTCCTCCCAGTTTTGCTGATAATTTGCCTCAGCTTTGGGGAAATTAGCCCTTTTGAAAGGTATCTGTAGATAGCTATTACTGGTAGGGAGCTGTTCTCTTTCCATTTCAATGTAATCAGTTCCTTTCTTTTATTTTCTTCTCCTCTATCCTACACCCCCTTATTTGTCTCTTCTCTACACTAAACAGTCCCAGACTTTTCAGTCTGTCCGCATATGGCAGCCTCCCCCATTCTGATAGCCTTTCTCAGAAAACCCATTTCTAGCGGCTATATCCTTTATAGAGGCTGAGTGACCAAAACTGAGCTCATCTCCAGAGCAGGTTATTCTCCATCCCATTCCTTAAGCACTAGAACATTGTCTTTGTTGTGGCCACTACTGCAAATGAGCAGGTGTTTCCGTGGGGCTGCTATCAGTGACATCCAAGACTTTTCCCTGAGGTGTGTTCTACTTGGGATTTTTCCCCTGGCCCAAGTCTTGGCAAAGGTGTTTTTATTTCCCACTCTCAGATTTTCAGTAACTAGGTAAATGGGAAACTCCCTACAGCATGGACTCTCTTGACTGGGTTTCATTGCATTAAGGCGATGTGTACATTGGCAAATTTTTTTCGCTGCAAGTTTGGTCAACAACCAAAAGCCTTTAAAGAAAATCATTGTTGCACGTTCACACTGTCTTTCTCTTTCGGCATAGCGCGTCCACACGTGGGGCCATTGCAGCGACAGTGAGAGCAATGCACTGTGGGTAACTATCCCACAGTTCAGCTCTCCATCTTGTGCTGATAACTGTTGTGGGAAGGCAAAGCAGATAGCAGCACATCATGGCTCCAGGCTCAATGTCCCATGCATTCCATGTGCTTCCGTCTCCAGTTTGCGGCATTTTTCAACGTCCCTTGTTTTCTGCTCAGCCCAGCACCTCTATCTGCTGGAATGGATCCCGCACTGCTCTGCCAGCTGTCAGTAGCACATCACAAATGGCATTGGAATCAATCTTGAAGTTGTGAAGGCAAAGGGAGTCACAGTTGCCTGATGTGGTGTCTGACTTTGATAGCAGCAGCGTTAGATTGATTTTGGCATTCACGGAACAGCGGAGCATGGTGGAATGTCGCTTTTGAGCTTGGGAAACTAGCACTCAGTGGTGGAATCGCATCGTTATGCAGGTCCGGGATGACGAGCAGTGGCTGCAGAACTTTTGGGTGTGAAAAGCCACCTTCCTGGAATGGTGTATTGAGCTCACCCCAGCCCTGAGGTACAAGGACACCCAAATGACAGCTGCGCTCTTTGTGGAGAAGTGCATGGCAATCACGGTGTGGAAGATGGTGACTCCACGCTGCTACTGGTCGGTCACAACTCAGTTTGGGGTTGGGAAGTCGACCGTTGAGGCTGCGTTAACTCAAGTGTTCAGGGCTATTAATCACATCCTGCTGCGCAAGACCGTGACTCTTGGCAACGTGCGTGACATTGTGGATGGCTTTCCAGAAATGGGTTTCCCCAACTGTAGAGGGGCGACAGATGGCACGCATATTCCAGTTTTGACTCCGGATGCATTGCGATGGAATATATGAGTTCGAAGGGATACTTCTCCACGGTGTTGCAGGCTCTTGTGGATCACCATGGGTGTTTCAGTGACATCAATGCAGGTGGTCCAGAAAAGTGTGTGACGCATAAATCTTTAGGAACACCGACCTTTACAGAAAGCTAAAAGCAGGGACTTTCTTTCCAGACCTGAAGATCCCCAGAAGGGATGTCAAAATGTCCATAGTGCTCCTGGCATACTCCTCAATGCCAGGGCTCATGAAGCCGTATGTGGGAAACCTGGATAGCAGTAAGGAGCATTTCAACAATAGACTGAGTAGGGACAGGATGACCATGGAATGTGCATTTGGTAGATTAAAGGCACGCTGGCGGTGCCTTTATGACAGGTTAGACCTCAGTGAGGAAAATATTCCCATAGTCATAGCCATGTGTTGCACGTTGTATAATATTTGTGAAGGAAAGGGTGAAACGTTTGCTCAGGCGTGCACTGCTCAGACAGAACACTTGGCTGCTGATTTTGAGCAGCCAGATACCAAGGCTGTTAGAGGGGCACAATGGGGGGCAATTCGAATCAGGAAGGCTTTGCGGGAACGCTTTGTAAATGAGAACGAGTAAAGTTTGTTGCTATGCTTGGGATTGTAATGCATAATGAAGTCCAGTTTTGGTAGGGTAGGAAACAGGTTTGATTGTTCAGGCCCAGGGTTCAATATAAGGAAATGATAAAACTGCCTGCTTCTTTGCTGCTGCCATCTGCACGGAAACAAATAAAGAGTGCTGATTATTCAAATACGTTTGCTTTTTATTGCCAAAAACCCCACAACGCCATGCACACACACACAGCTGAGCATAAGGCCAGCTTTCATTTGAAAAGGTGTCTGCGGATGTGGAGTGAGAAGTCCCAGAAATCGGAAAGGAATGTGCAGGTGGAGTTTGGAGAGGACATGGGAAAGAGTTCTGAATGTGCTGAAGGGGAGGGCGGGCACCCATCTGCTCAATCTGGGGCATGCAGCATGTTGGTTTGCCGCTACAAAACTTTCATCAGCCTCTCCATTGCATCCCTAGTGTATGCCTCATTTTCTTTTCTTTCCTGCTTGTCGCATTCCCTCCACTGCCTGCATTCCGTCTTGTCTGCATCAGAGTACTGCAGCACCTCCCAGAACATATCTTCCTTGCTCGGTCTTGGACATTTTCTAATCCGGCAGAAACACTCGGCTGGAGTGGAGGTGATGCCTCCTTTCAAGGACATATCTGGTGAAGCACAAGTAACTATAAATGGAAGCATTATTGGTAAGTACACCTACAGCATTGAAACGCTACATCAAAATACACTGCTGGTAACACACCAGTCACTTTCCCGTTGACCCTTGACAAGCACATATGCCAGTGAACACTACAACCATGATCAGTGTTCCAGGGGGCGGGAGACATTGAGCATAGAGAAAAGCAATGTGAAAGGAGTTGCGGGGGGCACTTCTCAGGGGACAACACTCTAAAGTTTCCCACCGCTTTCCACAGGTGGGGGTCATTGTGGCAGATCTCTCTCTCCTGAGGGTTAACACGGAAGCAAGGGTGCATTTACTACATGCTTGCCGTTTCCGTCCTGGTCCCTATACTGCTCGCCTGTGTGCTGCTTTGGTCCTTGCCCAAGTAATTGCAGAATGGTGGGAGAAAGTGACCTTCAATGGGGGTAGGAACAAAGAAGCTCTGCCAAGGAACCTCCAGCAGAGGATTGCGGACTACCTGCAGGAAGGTTTCCCAGAGATCTCTCTGGAGGATTCCAGTGAAATCTCGGTGTGCATCAACACCCCGTTCTGACATACTGCCTAGCTGCACGGGGAACTGCCCAGCACACACAAACACAGCCAGCCTTCTACATTTCTCTGTCCTCCACCCACCTCTGCACTTCACAAAGCAAAACCACTTATCAGGGGCATTATCTCCTGCTTCTGGCTCACCTCATTGTGACTGCTGAGACTGGCTGGACACCTCCAGAGTGGAGAACAACTCCTGACTGGATGCAGCACTGTGCAACTCTGGCATGGGCACCACATCTTCTAATGCCTCCATCTCTTCATCGATGACTTCCTTCTCTGGGTTAGGTCCAGTTTCCGTTGGCTCCAGCCCCACCGAAGTAGCCACTGGGCTCTTGGCGGTGGAAGTCAGATCGCCGCCAAGGATAATGTCCAACACCTTATAAAAATTGCAGGTCTGGGGCGCAGCACCAGAGAGACCGTTTGCCTCCCTTGCCTTCTGGTACTCATGCCTAAGCTCCTTCATTTTCCTCTGCACTGCATCATATGCTAATCATAGCCATTTTCCCACAAGCTGCAAGAAATCTTCCCATAGGTATTGAAATTCCTACAGCTGGAGCACAGCTGGGACTGCACAGCCTTCTCTCCTCAAATACTGAGCAGATCTAGCAGTTCCACAGTGGTCCAAGTGGGAGACCACTTGCTGCATGGAGCTGCCATGGCCACCTGGGAAGATGTGATGTGAACACTCCACGCCGAGCAAACAGGAATGGGAATTTCAAAATTCCTGGGCCTTTAAAGGGGGAGGAGCAGAAAGTATTTACCTGGATGCAGGGCAGCAGAGATGAAATTTCTGACCAGAGTGTTTATGATGGGCATTGTGGGATGCCTTCCAGAGGCCAATTACACCGATGAAATCAATCACAGTGTCTACACTGGCACTTTGGAGACAAATTTTTTGTGTAAAAAGCCTTACAACTCTTGTCAAGGTGCCTTTATTACATCACTGAAACTGAGGCATTCCGTCATCAAAAGTGGCTTTGTAGTGTTTACACCTCCACTATTTCTTCACCAAAAGCTGCCTTTTGGTGAAAAAATGTGGCAGTGTAGATAAGGCCTATGGAACAATAAGGGAAAACCAGTATCCATTCGTGTTTCCTCCTGGTGCCTGTTGAGGTTTCCCACCCCACAATGTGTAGGAATTATTGTGACAGGGAGCACCATAAAATATGGAATTGGCATTAGTAGGGTCAGTTGTTCATAATTCATTTATTGAATAATGAAAAGGTCATTATTCAGTGTGTGAAGAGCAACCAATCTGTTTCATCCATTAGAACAGCCTCCAGTTGTGCAAGTAGTGTCTCATATTAACACTGTCTCTCCATCCAGGTGTTTGTCCTGTGACCATTACCCTAGATCGTGGGCACACACAGGAAGTCAGGCGAATGTACGGTACGTGCAGGAGACACCGTTGGGCCTCAACATTGGACACCTTCTCCTCTACACCATGTCAGACTCCAACTCAACCTACTTCACCAACTCCTCCACCTTTATCCTGCTGGGCATTCCTGGCCTGGAGGCAGCCCATGTCTGGATCTCCATCCCCTTCTGCGCCATGTATGCCATAGCCATCTTGGGGAACTTCACCATCCTGTTCATCGTGAAGAGGGAGCCGAACCTCCATGGGCCCATCTATTATTTCCTGTGTATGTTGGCCATCACCGACCTAGTCCTGTCTACGTCCGTCCTACCCAAAATTCTGAGCACCTTCTGGTTCAATTCCAGGGAGATCGATTTCAGTGCCTGCCTCACCCACCTGTACTTCATTCTCAGCTTCTCTGCGATGCAGTCTGGGATCCTTGTGGCCATGGCTTTTGATCGCTACCTGGCCATCTGCGAACCCCTGAGACATTCCACCACCCTGACAAACGCTGTGGTGGCCAAAATTGGCCTGGCCATGGTGCTGCGTGGCATCATACTCGTACTGCCCTATCCCTTCCTGGCAAGAAGGTTGCCATATTGCAGAACCAACATAATTCCCCATACATACTGCGAGCACATAGCTGTGGTGAAGTTGGCCTGCGCTGACATTAGCATCAGTAGTTACTACACCCTCTCTGTGTCATTCTTCGTGATCAGTATGGATGTGTTTTTTATTGCCATGTCCTATACCCAGATCCTCAGGTCCATCTTCAGCCTCCCAACAAAGGAGGCCCGGCTCAAGACTTTTGGGACCTGCGGCTCCCACCTCTGTGTCATCTTAGCCTTTTACATTCCACATCTCTTCTCCACCCTCGCGCAACGGTTTGGGCAAAATGTGGCCCTGCATTTCCACGTTCTCATGGCCAACATGTACCTCCTGGTGCCCTCCATGCTAAACCCCATCATCTACGGGGTGAGGACCCAACAGATCCGGGATAGGCTGCTCCAGCTCTTTACTCATAAAGGGACCTAAAGTTTTCTCCTGGTGCTCTGACTCTCAGACCGAGCTCCATGGAGAGCTGGCTGGTGACATGGTGCTGGGCCCTCATCCCTCAATCACTGACTGGCCAATCAAAGTGACATTAAACCCTTTCCTGACCTTACTGTGCTGTGTCAGGGTGACAAACTGGGGAATCTGCCTATATACAACTCATAGGGTTGCCATCTTTCTAATTGCTGGTAATTGGAAGCCTCAGGCCCCACCCCTCTGCTCTGCCTCTTCCCCCAGGTTCCGCCCCTCCTCTGCCTCTTCCCATGTGAGGCTGGAAACACCCAAAACCAGCCTTTCAGGTATGTCAAAGAAGTAGCCAGACAGTGTTAATTGCTGTCGTCAACACTCATCCAGGGAAGAATCCACTAGCACAGGAACTCTGTGTAAGGAAGCCTCCTCAAAGGGAGTACGGAGACAATGGAGAATGTTTGGCCAATGGGGGAAGACCACCCACGTCACATGCACAGACTTTCCAGCAAGCTGGAAGAAACTATAAAAGATGGGAAGTGACATCATCCCTTGTCTTCACTCCCCCACAACTCAACACCTGCAAGAAGCTCAGGAAGACAAAGGACTTTGAACTGGGGAGGGGAACCCAGGCTGCAAAGCAGATGTGGCCTGTTCCTCAAGAATCTGTAAGACTGCTTGTATCGTCAGTCAGGGTGACTTTACATGGTTAACATCTAACACGATATAAGTAAACGCACACAATTAGTATTACCTCGAATTCTCTAACAATACAGGTTTACATTTCAGAGCTCCAGTCCATTTCCCATTTATGTTGCTATTTATGAGGAATAGCCCCAGTGACCATTTATATACTTCTCTAATATGTCTTGAAAAGGTTGAATTTGGGTCAATTAGCTTGCTAGTTGCATAACCCTTTCTGACCCTGTATCACACCTATTAACTCACTTTTGATTGTATGAACCATCTGTATCCTTATGTCTTTGGGCTTTTACTGTGCTCTTCGCTCAGTCTTCTTGTGCTCAGAGGCCAGAGGTTAGGACGGCCAGAAGAAAGGGGTAACTGCATTCTAGATAAAACCAGTTTTCTGCAGCTTCTCTGCTGAGGGGTGGGCTTGGAAGGAATGGAACCTCCCCAGAAGAGGGAACAGAGAGAGAAGGGGTTGGTCCAGCCCTTTAAAAACACAGAGACTGGTGGCTCCTGGACACCTTAGAGGTCTCTGACCAAATCCCAAAGAACGCTCTAGGGCAATGAGGACACTGAGGCAGGGAATGGTGTGCATGTGTTGTATTGTGTTTAAGTAGATCTGGGTATCTCTTGTGCACTCTAAAGTAGAGGAATTGGTTTAGCAACCCCTTTTGCAAGGCCTGGGGCTGTTTGCTTTAATGATCCTGTGTCCCAAAAAGAGAGAAACTGAAAACAGAGTGTGCCCAGGGTGGAGCTCTGGGCAGGGTGTGTTGAAGCAATTGGAGACTCTGGGGAAGCCAAGCCAGAACTAGTCTCTGGGCCCTGGCACTTGGCATGCAGGTCTCTGTATACCCCACACACCTCCTGGGTGTGATGTTCTGTCTCATCTAGTGGCACTGAGATCACTTAGAGAGAGAGATAAAATGAGTCTTCTCTACAGCCTCATCTGATAGGCGTTTGGCTTTTAGCTCATGTGGTAGAGGCTCATGCACTAAGCTCTAGAGGTCCCTGGTTCTATTCCGCCCGCTGATGACCGGGGTCTGTCAGCGTTACATCTGCTCCCAGAGGGAGGCACTAGAATGGAAGCTGTACCCCGAGAGTGGGCCTAGAAAACCAGAGCCAGAGGAGGGCCTGAACCCTGCTCCAACTCAAAAACACATCGGTTCAGCATGTGGGACCCAAACACAGCTGCCTGGCTAGTGTCCAGACGCGGGAGCTTGAGCAGGGCTGTGACAGCAAACCTGAAGCTGGGGCACGGACGCTAAGGGACTGTGAGTGGACCGGGAGTGGAGCTGGATGATCCCAAACCAGCAGGGAGGTGTCCACAAGATGTTCTCTTCACCCTAATGTGGCCCACTCTCCCCTGCCCTCAGTGCTTCCCACGGTGCTCCAGTTCCCAGACTGATCCAGCCAGAATCCCTGAAGGAAATATTTCCTGAACTAGGCTGTGCCAGTTTAGGGTCAGGGAAAGGATTTGTCTCTGTCATAAATATAGAGGAACGGGTAGCATTAAATCCCTCCTTGGCAGCTGTACTGAATCGCTTTACCTGTAAGCGGTTAAGCAGGTCAAATCACCTCGTTGGCACCTGACCAGAAGGACCAAAGAGGTAAGAAAATACTTTGAAATCTGGGGCGGGAAGGTTTTGTTTGTTGCTCTCTTTTGTTGTTCCCTCTCCAGATGGAGGCAGAAGCCAACATCTCCTGAAAATATACCTGGAATAATCCAGCTAATACCACAGAAATTATAAGTAGGGCAAGGAAATGTGTTAGGTTATCTTTTGTTTTAGCTTGTGAATTTTCCTATGCTACTGAGATAGTGTTATTCCTGTTTTTGTAACTGTGAAGCTGAGCCCAGAAGGGAATGCTCTTTGTTTTAAATCTTTTTATTACCCTGTAAAGTTACCTTCCATCCTGATTTTGCAGGTGTAATTCTTTTAATTTTTTCTTTATAATAAAGTTCTTCTTTTAAAAACCTGATTCATTTCAGTGTCCTGAAGACAAAGGGTCTGCTCTGTGCTCACATTGCTAAGGCAATTGGTTGGTATATGTAGCGGGATGATCACCCACTCCTGCCCTGAACAGCCTGAAATCAGCCCTGGGACAGGGCTGAGGCTGCGTGAGGGCTGCAGCTAGTAAGAGCTGAAAGCCTCGGCTGATTGCGGAAGGCAGCTACAGCTGGGGCCACGCCCCAGTCAGACCGTAGCTGGCCTTATAAAGGCCAGGGAAGCCAGGTGCTGAGGCCTTTCCCTCTAGCGCTTGAGGGAGAAGGGCCTGGCTGCCTGGGAGCTGAGAAAGTCCCTAAAGTGGAGCAGGGCTGGGGGAAGGCAGCAGGACTATTGCCTGGACACTGGAGAGACAAGAAGGGACGACAGATCCTGGTTACACCGGGGACTTTTACGCCAAGACCCCCGAGGAAGGGGGCTGATGACCTACAGGGGATCCAGGAGGCCCAGCAGGGAATATGGGCAGTGCATTTGGCCCTTCATGAACAATTGGGCTGGGTGGTGGAGGGACAGCGGGCCCTGGCACTACTCCTCCGAAAGGAGTTCCAGAGGAACCGCAGAGGCCGTGTGCAGCGGAGTGCCAAGGCCAGGAGGCCTGTGGCAAGGTGCAGGGCATGCTACACCTGTGGAAAGATGGGGCATTTGAGACGGGACTGTCCCTATTGGGGTGGGGGCAGGACGCCGCAGCCCAAGCAGGGAGCAGGACAGGTCTCGAAGACAGTCCGCCGGGTGAAGACACCTGGGCGGCCGCTGACCTGTTGGGCCTGTGGGCAACAGGGCCACATGCAGTGGACATGCCCAGGCCCAGCGCTGAAGGTTCACATCAGTCCCGGTGAGGGGACGGAACCCCAAACCAAACACGGGAAGTCCCGGGCAGCATGGAGGCGGGATGCCTGCTGGAGTTGCTGGGTACCTGGCCATATTAGGAGGCACTGCTCCCTTAGGGGAACTGAGCGGGGACCAGAGGAGTTGCCTGTGGGCCCAGGAGGAGGAGACCCTGAAGGAGGACAGGACCCAGACCGTAACTGGGCCGATCTCCGATAAGGAAATCCAGACTGAGTGGGGCCGGCAAGATGCTGGGGCCCAGGTGGTTGCGGAGCAGACCACCAAGTGGACACAGACCCTCGGGGTGGAGGGTCCGGAGGACGCAGACCTACAGGCATGGCTAGAGGCCAGGGAGGTGGCCCGATGAAGGCTGAGGCCCAGGTCTGGGAGATGGCCCAAGCCTGGGAGGCCTCAGAGAGGAAGTGTGCAAGCCTGGAGGGCCAACTTTGGGGAACCCAAGCCATGAGTCCCCCCCCCTTCCCCTAGGGGTGGGGGTTTTGAGGGGGGGTGTAGCGGGGCGGTCACCCACTCCTGCCCTGAACGGCTCAAATTCAGCCCTGGGACAGGGCTGAGGCTGCGTGAGGGCTGCAGCTAGTAAGAGCTGCAAGCCTTGACTGATTGGGGAAGACAGACACAGCTGGGGCCACGCCCCAATCAGACCATAGCTGGCATTATAAAGGCCAGAGAAACCAGGAGCTGAGGACTTTCCCTCTAGCGGGAGAAGGGCCTGGCTGCCTGGGAGCTGAGCAGAGTACCTAAAGTGGAGCAGGGCTGGGGGAAGGCTAGGGGAGGTGGGGGAGCTCCAGCCTGGAAACCCCCAGGCTGCAGGCCGTGTTAAAGGCCGGAAATGGTACTGGGGTTGCAGAGGGGCAGCCCAAGGGTAGGCAGAGGCAGCAGGTCCAAACCCTCCATGCTGACGATGAGTGGCAATTACACTGCAGTCTGCCCCAGTGAGCGGGGACTAGATGGCGACTGGCAGTAGCCAAAGACTGAGGCAAGGTGGGGATACGGGGTTGGGGGTTCCCCAGGGAGGGGAGACCCAGTGAGACTGCCGGGTACTGCAGGGGGCAGAAACCCTGACAGTCTCTACCTTGGAAAGTGATCCCCAGAATGGAAGAGGCAGGGAGTCCCTGTTCTAGTGGATTTCATCCCATCTCTCTCTCTCTCTCTCTCTCTCACACCATCCATGCATTTTGGTTCCTTTTTCTCCCCCTTTCCTTTCTAACTCCCCCACACACACATGACTCAGGAACTGGTAAAGGAAAGAGAGAAAGTCTCCTTGATTTCCCTGCAGCAGTGGGAAACTGCATGCCTCCAGGGGTGGGGGTGGTTGAGACCAGCTGAAGGGAGTGCTGACTCAGGGAGAAAAATGTCCATGTTGCTGCTAAACAAGGGACAAACCCAATGTTAGGGAGCATAGGGAGATGTGTCCCAGAGGGGAGCCCAGAAAAGGGTGATGGAATCATAGAAACCACTGAGGAGGTGGGTGTGGGTTCCTTTAACACTGCAGCAGGAGGCAACACCACCTCAGGAAGGGAGCGGGGTGTGGAGCCTGCTACTGAGACAACTGTCCAGGCTGTTAGCTGTGAGCCCTTCACAGATGAACAGGGATAGTTCCCACTCTAGAGAGCATAGGGGTATGTGTCCTAGAGGGGGGCCCAGAGCAGGAAACTGGGGGAGGAATAGTGGGAGTACAGGAATGGCTCCTCACTGATCACATGGGGGAGGATGCCAAGGAAAGAATGGATGATTTAGCATTTGTGCTCCCAGGCACCCAACCTGAGGGGAAAGGAAAACCAGTAACTAAACACATGTTAAGGTTCAGAGAGGAGTTGAAAGACACAATGGGTATTGAACAAATCAAACTGTCCAAGCAGAAGGCGTGGTATAATAAAAATACTTGGAAACGCCTATCTGTAATAAAAGATTTGGTGTTATTGCTAAATCTCATGATGCAGTGTTTGTTGCTAATGGGAAAACTTATAACAAAGAATTTGGTACTGACAGTAAATCCTATGAAAAGGTGTAACATGCATAATTTTGGGGGAAAGCATTCGGACATGCTACAACTAGTAAACAAGAAGCCCTATGGGTTTAAGGTATTGTTGCTATTTTATTATTTTAGCTACTCACATTCTTTCCTTATCCCTTATACTTCGTTCCCTGACCTAATAAGGCTCCCCCAGTTGCTGTATTGTTACTTTGGAGGTTGTGAAAATTATTTCTTTCCCTGTGTACTGGACGACACTCCTACTATATTATTTGGCAGTAAATATTGTCCCAAGCGACAGCGCCCCGTGTGTCCCAGGCACTGGGAGGGGTCTCCCTTGGGTGGAGGCACAGGGTGCCAAGATAAAGAACCCAGGAGAAGTGAGAGGGGAGAAGCTGTTCCAAACAGGTGGCAACATGGAGAAGGATTAAGCCAAACCTCGGGGCTGGAGTGACGGCTGCATCGACTCTGGAGTGAGATGCCCGCATTTCCAGAGATGTTCTGGGTGTGTTTGGAGGAGGGGAGGGCAAAGAGGGAGGGGACCAGAACAGCAAGGGAGGCTGTAGGCCAGGAATGAAGTGTGTTGGCCAAGCTGTGGGTATGGAGAAGCCCAGCACTGGAGGAGCTGTGAATAGGATCAAGGTGCATCTGCAGAGCTCTGTGGGGCACCCAGGACTGAAATACCAGCAAGTTTTCTGCCACAGAAGTAGCTGTATTTGGGGGTGATCTGTCTCTATAGGGCACGATCCTGAGAACTGCTGGGTTGTGGCAGGTGGCGTTGCACCTCCGAGATGAAGCACTGTCAGACGAAACGCACAACATAAATGTGCAATATGCTCACTGCTGAGACTATACTGAGTGGGGGGAGTTTGTGCTCAAGCTGCTTACCCTGCCCTGGCTCAAGCCGGTGCCATCTGTCCTGCATTGAACCAGCAGATCTGAAAACGTTTCAGACCCCTCACTCCCGTCTGAGATTCAGTGAGACGAGATTCTGGCTGACATGAGGGCATCTGAGTGACAAACCAGGGCAGTGGGGGATTTACAGCTGGAACCTGACACTTCCCTCATCAACCCCGCTGTGCCGTGGGTGCTGGACTGGAGCTGAGCTTTATGGAGGAAGGAAGCACAATGCTCGGTGTGTCCATATAACTGGGGGGGAGGAGCTTGCTCACACCCATGCTTCACGTGGGAAGCATACCCTTCAGAGTATGGCTACACTGCACACAAAGCCTGGCCTCTGACTCCGGGTTTAGTCCAAGCCCCTGTTCTGTCCCCACACAAATCAGCCTGAGACGGGTTAGCAAATGCTCAGGACCCATGTACTAGGATCCTGCTGGGGGGTGGGTCAGAGCCTGAGTCCCATTGTGACTTGAGTCCAAGCCATGTCATTGTGCAGTGTGGATGCCGCAGACCCAAGTCAGAGGCGTGCGTAGTGTAGTGTGGACACACTAGCACGGCTGTGAGACCCAGCCCAGCAGTTGTAAGCCAAGTTTACAATGCAGCGTGGATGCTCAAGCACAGGCTTGGAAACACCAAGTCCACAGCCTGGGTCCCAGAGACCCGGGTTTACAAAGCAACAGAGACATCCCCTAAATCTACCTCCCTGCTGGAGATCAGTGGCTCTGCTCTGACCGGGGACATTTGCAATGTTGGGCAACAACTCACATGTAAGCCAAGGTATCGTGCGTCTTCTCCAATTCGCCACATAGGACAGTGAGGGAGAGAGGACATGTTTTCCTAGCATTGCCCACAGACCCCAGTGCTGCAGAGCTATGCACCTATCTCCTCCTAGTCCCTGGGTGGGTGTAGGCAGGGGGATGGCTGGCTGGCTGGCTAGGATTTCAAATCCGTACGCCCTGACTGTATTGAACTATTGTGTTTATTGTTAATTGTTTGTACTGCAGGAGCATCCAGAAGCCCCACCGGGGTCAGGGCCTCATTGTGCTAGGCGCTGTACAAACACAGAGTAAGTGTAACCAGGGTCTGAATGAACTCTCCCCTGACAGCTAGATGGGGTGGGGAGCAAAGTATTTACATGAACACACCTACTCTGCCAAGATATCCAGCAGACAGGAGCTATGTAGCTCCAAGTGATCAGTTTTGGCTGATGTTGGGTTACAAATCACTGTAGTACTTCATGCAGAGGTAGGGAAATGCTGTTATCAATGTTGTTGTCTTTATTGTATGAATAAAGGGGAGCAGAACTATGCTTAACCTGCCCCAAATGAGGGGGTCACCCTCAGGTGAAAGACCCTCGTTAAGCCAGGGGATCGAATGCCAGAACCCTGTGAAAATAAAAGGGGTGGGGACAGGTGTCCCAACCAGGCAGTGTGGACTCTCCCTAAGGGTCCCTGGTCTTGTTTAACCTGTTCCTCCCCACTTTCACAGATAGAGCTAAATAGGCTCCATTAGGAGTCTTTTGTTATTTTAAGTGCTCACTAGAGCTGAAATCACTTGTGGGGGGACGGTACCTCTGCCCAGCCTGCTTCAGGTTTCCCCAATCAGAGCTGATAATCACTAAGCGCTGGGTGGAACCTCAAGAGACTGACCTGCAGAGGTCACAGCAGAGAGGCAGGTGGCAGCAGAAGGTGACTGATGAATGGCCAGCAAGAGCAGCAATGAAGCAGTGAGCAGGCAGCTAGTGAGGCACCCAGGGGTGGTGTCTAACTTCCCCAGGTCACTGGGTGGGGGTTCTAGCTGGTTCTGTGCGGTACAGAAGGTCCCCGACTCACACAAGCGCTCCATTCCGGAACGCCTTGCGAAGTTGAATTTTGCGTAAGTCGGGAATGTATCGCCAACAATTACAAAAAAAAAAGCTTACGGAATGTACAGAACTTTTTCCGTAAGTCCAGATTTCCGTAAGTCGGGTTTGCATAACCCAGGGGGCATCTGTATTGTTGAAGAGAAACCCCTAGATATTGAACCTGGCCCTAGTTGCTGCCAGCTCCACCTGGATACATAAGAAATGGCCCTTGTCCTGAGAAGCTTACAGGCGAAGGCAAGATACAGCAAAGGAGTAGAACAAACAAACCGAAGACAGGGTGGGAGGCCGAGGATAAGAGGGATAAGATCACGCAGTTACACAGACTCATTGAGGCCCTGAAACTGCAAGGAGCTTTGCACAGGCAGATCCTTGCACCCATGCAGAGCCCAGCTGATTTCACTGGGAGCAGCTGGTGCATCTCTGAGGGCAGACGCCCACTCCACGAACGGCAGCACTTACCGGCCGGCCTCACAGCATTAACTCCACCCTGCACCACTGGTACAGGGGCACCAGGAACGAACTCTGGAGGGCTGCACCCTGGCCAGATGCCATCTCCACCCGAACGTGCAGGGTGCCTGTAAGACACGAGGGCAGTTATTTCAAAGGGACAAGTAAAAGGAGAGGACAAAGGACGAGATGCTATTCTGCACAGCTCCCCGAGAAGTGGCACTTTCAGATGCTTGGCTTCAGTCCCTAATCAGTAGTTTATTTCACTTTGAGGGAGTCAACAAGCATGAACGAGGGGGATCCAGTGGTTATAGTAGACTTGGACTTTCAGAAAACCTTTGACAAGGTCCCTCACCAAAGGCTCTTAAGCAAACTAAGGAATTGTGGGATAAGTAACTGGTTAAAAGATAGGAAACAAAGGGTACGACTAAATGGTCAGTTTTCACAGTGGAAAGAGGTAAATTACAGGGTCCCCCAGGGGTTTATACTGTGTTGGGACCAGTGCTGTTCACCATACTCATAAATGATCTGGAAAAGACAGTGGCAACATTTGAAGATGATACAAAATTACAGACAAGATCATTTAAGTCCAAAGCAGACTGCGAAGAGCTACAAAAGGATCTCACAAAACTGGGTGACTGGGCAACAAAATGGCAGACGAAATTCAATGTTGATAAGTGCAAGGCAATGCACTTTGGAAAACATAATCCCAACTATACGTATAAAATGATGGGGCTTAAAATTAGCTGTTGATTCTCAAGAAAGATCTTAGAGTCATTGTGGATAGTTCTCTGAGAACATCCACTCAGTGTGCAGCGACAGTCAAAAAAGCCAACAGAATGTTGAGAATCATTAAGAAAGGGATAGATAATAAGACAAAATATCACATTGCCTCTATATAAATCCATGGTACACCCACACATTGAATGTGGCTGCTATATGAGGAGAGATTAATAAAACTGGGACTGTTCAGTTTAGAAAAGAGATGACTAAGGGGGGATAAGATAGAGGTCTATAAAATCATGACAGGTGTGGAGAAAGTGAATAGGGAAGTGTTATTTTCCCCTTCACACAACACAAGACCTAGGGTTAACCCAATGAAATGAACAGGCAGCAGGTTTAACACAAACATAAGGAAGAATTTCTTCACACAATGCACAGTCAACCTGTGGTACTCACTGCCTGGGGATGTTGTGAAGGCCAAAAGTATAACTGAGTTCAAAAGAGAATTAGATAAATCCATGGAGGACAGGTCCATCAATGGCTATTAGCCAAGATAATCAGGGATGCGAACCCCATGCTCCGGGTGTTCCTAAACCTCTGACTGCCAGAAGCTGGGAGTGGACAACAGGGGCTGGCTCACTCCATAATTCCCTGTTCAGTTCATTTCCTCTGAAGCAGCTGGCATTGGCCACTGTCTGAGGCAGGATACTGAGCTAGATGGACCATTGGTCTGATCCAGTCTGGCTGTTCTTCTGTTCTTACTGTCTTTGAGACCTCGCTGGAGCAGTAGGAATAAAGCTTCTTCTAAACTGCCATGGCACCTGCTCACTAGTACATGTGGACACTGACCTGGGAAGACCAAGATCAGCCCAGAAGCGGAGCTGGTATTTCAGGAATTGATGGGAAGGGCCCCAGAATCAGGACTTCTTGTCTTACATCCTAGGCAAGGACAGATCCGCACTAGATTGCATACTTCCCAGCATGCAATGGATGTGTGTAGCCTAAGGGCCATGCTGGGTGATTCCTTGAACTCGATGGGGCACGCTGCAGACCTGCTCCACCCGGACAACCAGGATTTATTTGGGTGTCCCTCACCCCCTTCCCATCCTCCAGGGTGGCTTGCTCCAGAACTGAAAATGGGGCTGCCCTTCGTAAGAACATAGGACTGCTGGGTTATCGAGTCCAGACGCCTGCTATCGCAGGCAGCCCAGTCACGTCCTCCCGATTCATAGATTCCACCGCCAGAAGTGATCATCTAGTCTGGCCTCCTGTATCCCAGGCCAGAGTCCTGCCCCAGAATTCCTACATTATCTCAATAACGCCTAGTGCTGCAGGCCTCCCTCCGTCCTCTGTGACCTGGACGGACACCTCCCCCTACCCGCACGCTGGTCACAGAAGTCACTGCAGCTACGCGCTGGGAGCCAGGAAAGACCGGCTCTTAATTTGTATCCTTGTGAAATGTGCCCTCAGCTCCTCAGTGGGGGTAATTCAGCACAGCTCTGGTCTGATCTGCCCCAGCTGAGGAGCCGTCCGCTGGAGATCACCAGGCCCCAGGATGTCTGTTGCACTGACGGGGCTGTGGACACCTTTAAAGCCCAGGCCAAGTGCAGCAGCAAGGGCGGACCCGGCTCAAGCCCCAACATTTCCTACCTGTCTCAGTGAGCAGCACAGCCGGTGTTGTGTAGTCGTCCTCTGCGCTGAGAAGGTAGAAAACCCACAGAAGTCCCACGGGCAATAGCTCACCAGGAACAGCCACACCGCGATGGTACAGCTAAGGGCCAGAGCAAGAGACGCCCGGTGTGAGAAGAACCGCTCGGGGGGGAGGGGGTCAATTGACTGAGCATCGGCTCTGGACAACGGCTCCCCCAGCCAATGCGACAAGCGTAGACAAGAGGCCAAACGCTACAGCCATGGATAGAGCGCTCAGCACGGCAGTTCAATGGAGCTGCGCCCGTGTCCACCAGCTGAAGATCTGGCCCCGCAGGCCCATTGTCTAGAGCAGCGTGGGAGCGCACGGCTCCTTGCACGGGCCACGACTGCTGCCGGCTCCCTTTGGTCGCGCCGCACAGATTGAACTGGCTGTGACGGCTGCTGGTGCAGGGTGAGCCTACGTCCACCTCTTCCAGTTCCCCAGGGCCAGACTCACCGGGGGGGTCAGCACATGACACACCGGAGGGGAGTTACTGCACAGGCAGCCGCCGGTGAAATGAGCGTGTAAAAGCTGTGCTAGGAACGCTGCGTCCGGCTCTACGGCCATGCACAGTAGTAAGGGCATGACCAGCATGTCCGATTCATGGTGTCTCGTTACCCTCCTCCCCACACAACCACTCCTCGCGTTATGACAACTTCTCTGCTGCTCCCTTCCCAGTGCAAGAGCCTTCTCCCCCGCAGCTTCCACATCCTCTGCATCTCTGTGCCTGCTCCATCCTCTCTCAGCTCCTGTCTACAGTCACGGCATCCTAAACCCTAAAGATCAGGGGGCATTGAGCTACCTGCACAGCGGGTGTCACTACGCAAGTATCCTGCCCCGGTGAGTAGTGGGATGGGATAGATCAGCGACCAGATAGACAGCCATGGGCGTGTCAGGATGAGGACTTTACCGGGGGGGAGGAGGGGATCAGCCTCTGTCTCATCTTCTCCAGGGACCTGTCACGGTGAGGCTCAAATGACTTCACAATCCTGAAGCTCTCCCTGCTGGAGGTGAAAGCAAAGGTCAGCAAAGGCTCGGCATCTGCAGAGGGCAAAGATCAGGTCAGCGCCCAAATCCAGGAGGGTTCATTGGCTCTGGTGTGTCGGAGACCCTAATCCTGCTCCAGGGAAGTTGACAGGAGTTTTGCCTTTGACAGGAACGGGAGCAGGACTGGACCCAAAGTTTACTTCATTGCATACACGGGCCAGATCCTCAGCTGGTGTAGATCCGACGAAGGCAACGGATCTACGCTGTCAGCTCTGGATAAGTGAGAACAGTGCAAGGACACTGAGTAACAATTCACTTCCCCTGCCCCATCAGTGAGACAGTCCCTCAGGTTAATGGGGACCATTCTTGGAGCTCCTCCCCTCCACCCCCTTGGGGTTAGCGAAATCCAGGCCACCAGGGCGCTGAGATCGTCCCCCAACACCTTGGGCTCCCCCCGGGGCTGACCCAGGCTCAGGATGTGGCCAGGGTTCTGACGCAAACGCCAAGCCTGGCAGGACGGGGGAAGCAAATATTTGCTTGAATTTGTACACAGAAGGGCAGAGATCTCGCCCACTGGAGCCCGGGCCGGGTGCGGAGCAGGTGAAGCCAAGAGCTGCGAGATCTTGATGATGGAAGGGGCCAGTTTTGGGGCAGCGGTGCAACTGGCCCGACATGTGAGAAAGGACTAAAGGAAACTTATAAGGGAGTCTGGTGTAGCTGGCCACGGCCCCCATCCATGGCGTGGGCCCCCCCAGGCAGCAGCAGCTCCTGCACCTGGGAAGGAGGGGCAGCCCATGCCCCCTGCATTTGCCCTTTCAAGAGCTTCCTGTTATGCCAGCTACCTGGTTCTTAAAATGAGGTTTGCACAGTTTCAGTCTGAACCAGAAACAGCAGCGGAAGCCCTCGCCGAGGTGAGGGGCTTGCTTAAAGCTCTATCACCAATTGTATTCATGCTGATGAATATGTAATCAATATGTAAGGACTGAGCGAGCTAGTGTGAGTGGAAGAAACCAATCGCAAGGCTTGAACCAAAATATTACCGTGTAAGGAGAATCAAGGTGCATATGGGATTGTATATAAACCTACGGCAGTAGTGGCCAGAGAGGGATGTAACCTACAACAGCAAGAACTCAGGGCTGAACCAGCCTCCCTCGGCCACCAAGCAGACCCGAAGGGACTTCAGGAACTCTTGTCGCCTAGCGGTTCGATCTCTGGGCAGCTGGAACCTGGCCAGTCTCAGTCACCTACGATCGAAAGCAACATCCGCACCTGCAGCATGAATGGAACGCGTAGACGGCATAGATTGTCAGTCCTTCATCAGTTGAAACTGAGCCAATCACAACACGTCTTCTAATCTTCTCTCGCTCGGGCCATGCTTGTCCATATCTCCTTATTAGGAAATCATCCCACCTCTTTGGAGGCCGACCGCGTGGCCGTTTCTGTTCTCGCGGATACCACTCGGATACAGCTCCGGTCCATCTGTTGTCGCTGAGGTGGGCCACACGTCCCGCCCTCCACATTTTGCTGAGCCTGCAAATGGAATGTGTGTGAGAGCAATAAATCAACCCTCAGTAATACTTTAGTTCGACCTTTGTTTGTGGTTATCGCTTGGCCTGATTCCAGGGAACAGCAATATAAAGAATAGACTAGTCACAGAAATGTCATGCTGCGGGGGACCTCCAGGGGTCACTAGACCATACAAGCATATAAACCAGTACCCACCCTGCTTTGACCCTTCCCTTACTGGTTCCCCCGCTTCCCATTGCCTCAGCAGAACACACTGCAGCACCGGCGGTGTCTGCCAGCACCTGAATGGGTCCGTAACAGGTCCCGGTGCAGCAAAGCCTTCACACAACAGCTTAAGGAAGTGTTGTTTACTACTTCTCATAACACAAGAACTAGGGGTCACCAAATGAAATTAATCGGCAGCAGGTTTAAAACAAACAAAAGGAAGTATTTCTTCACACAACGCACAGTCAACCTGTGGAACTCCTTGCCAAGGTATAGAATGTCACAAGGGGACCCTAGAAAGGAAGTGGTCTGTGCAACCAGGCGGATCCCCAGCTGGCTGATATGAACGAGCCTCTTCTTCGCCCTGCTTCTGGTCCCTGGGCTCTGGTCCTGAGACGTGGCTCTAGGTCCACCCAGTAGTTTGGATTGCCCTCACCCCGGCCGTGACACAGTGGCCTAGAGATTTAAGGCACCACAGCTCATTACCGACCGCTTGAGCCAGCCAGACTCAGGACAAGGCATTTTATCTACAGCAGCCTCACCGACAGCCCAGGAACGCCAGGACACCACGGGCAGCTGACACCCTGCACTGTGGCACAGGGGTAATTAACTCCAAAATGGGGATTCCCCCATTGCCGTTACAGCACCCGTGCTGCCGTTAGCCTGGCGGTGGGAGAACACATGGGCGTGGATTGGCATTGGCAGCAGAACTGTGAAGGCCCAACTCTGCCCTCGGTTCGTCTGGGGCCCACTGAAGGCAAAGGGATAGCACAGGTGTAGCACTGGCCTCTTTCCTTCCGAATTCCCCGCTGACCCAGTCACAACCGCCGGGCCAGCCACACCTCTGTCCCGTCGCAGGTCTCCCTGAGTGCACCCCGCAAGCCTTTCCCTGTCTCAGGGTGGGGTAGCACAATTCTCCCCCTCTTAGACCAAGCCCCAGGCGGCACTCTAATGAATTCCCAGCCCCAGAGGGTAACCAAAGCCAACCTATCTTCAGATACCCCAGCAGGGCCTGGGTCTCAGTCTGGCTCCCCTGAATGTCTCCACCCTCTCCAGAGCGTGTTTTCCTTTTGATTCTTGCGGCAGTTAGTCAGCTCTTCTGCGTTCCCGTCCTGGCCTCGTCTCTGACCCGCCCTCCAGTGTTAGCTGAGAAACGGCTGATCCCGAGCCCTTCATTCCCTTCCTGCTTGTTTCTCCTGACAGCCTCCTCGTAAACTAAACCAATATATATTCATACAGCAAGGCCCCGATCACCAGGTCGACGTACAGTATTCATCAGGTACTACCAAGCAGCTCCAAATCTCTTCTAGATGCTCCCACCAGCGAAGCTCATAGACAGACCAAATCATCTGCCCCAGAGCATGTCTAGACCCGGTTAAAATGGTGGTGGCCACTGCGCCTTGTCTACACTAGAGCTCCGATGGTGGGAAGCTTCCGTCTAGCCAGACCAGGCCCTGGAGTCAATGCTTATTGCTCAGGGCTGGGCACAGGCAGGAGGAAGAGACCTACCTGGCTGCAGCTGATCTGCAGATACAGCGGGCAACAGTCTTCGGGGCTCTGTCAATCCAGCGCCTTCCATCAGCATTAAATTCACCTTTGCAAGAATACGCTCGCTTTCTGCTCTCCGGGCCACTGCATCCCCACCTCCTTCCCCTCAGTCATCAAATTTCCAGGGCTGCTCCCATCGGTGAAAGCCTAGCTAATAAGCAAGGAGGCCGTCGGAGATCTAGACTGTGCACGAGACACAGAGCCAATAGAAACCGAATGTACACAGTCGGGTCTCACGCACAGAACAAGCGCTCCAGATAAATCCATAAGGCCGTCACTTTGTCCTCCTGCAGATCCTCTCCAGCTAGCCTCCATCATAATGCCCTGCCAATCAGGCAGCACTAGGAGGATGGCAAACTGTGATGTTAGAATTTCCACGCAACGTCTGCTCCTTTCAGAGTTGCCTCGTCCTCCCTGTTCTCTACCTATTTCAACCATCTGTTGCATCCTGTCAAAAGCAAGATGGTTTCGGCATTTCCCCTCCTCACACTGGCCAGCACAATGGGGCCCTGGTCATGGATTGGGGCCCCTAGGCACTATTCCAATAAATAAAGATAAATTGCAAGGCATGGGAGGGGCAATGCAGAGAGAGGTGAGATTTATGCTCAATAGGAGAAACTTGCATCCATGTCTGAGACGGTGGAAGAGTCTCCTGGGGAAAGAGTGAAAGCCCTTTTCCTGGGGACATTTCAAATCAGACTGGACATGCCCTGGAGAATACGCAGAGCAATCCTCGAGGGGGCATGGAACAGATGGAAGCTAACAGCCTGTCTCTCTCTAATGTCTATATCTCTGTGGCACTGAACATAAGAATGGCCAGACTGGGTCAGATCAATGGTCCATCTAGCCCAGTGCCCTGTCTTCCAACCGTGGCCAATGCCAGGTGCCCCAGAGGGAATGAACAGAACAGGTCATCATCAAGTGATCCATCCCTGTCGCCCATTCCCAGCTTCTGGCAAACAGAGACTAGAGACACCATCCCTGTCCATCCTGGCTAATAGCCATAGATGGATCTATCAGGACTAGAGGTGACTGGAGCAGGAAGACTCAAATACATCAGATTAAGGCCCCAGTTTTACCAACACAGCTGTGTCAATTGGGGGGGGATTTTTTTTGCTGACATAGCTGAGCCAAAGCCCTGGTGTCTAAGAGGGCTTATGCCTGGGCTGTAACTGTACAACATATGAATTCTGGTTGTTGGTGTGAACAGGACCGGTGCTACCATTTAGGCAAACTAGGAGGTTGCCTAGGGCGCCAAGATTTGGGGGCGCCAAAAAGCGGTGCCCCCAATTTTTTTTTTTACAGCGTTCCTACGCCCCCTCCCCGAGCACGTGATCGCCGCTTCACTTCTCCCGCCTCCCAGGCTTGCAGCGCCAATCAGCTGTTTGGGAGAATTAGAGCGGGGGCGGCGTGCTCAGGGAGGAGGCGGAGCAGAGGTGAGCTGGGGTGGGGAGCTGCCGCACGGCTCCCAGGGGGGGAGCTGCCGGGGGGGGGCACCTCAGGGCAGGGGAGGGGCGGGGAGCTGCAGCAGGGCTGGGGGGCGCGGGCGCAAGGTGGAAGTTTCACCTAGGACACAAAATTTCCTTGCACCGGCCCTGGGTGTGAAGGTGTCTTGTGAAAATTTGCTGTGTCATGAGGGCCAATGTTCATGTGGATCATTGCTGACAGGTCCCGTAGCACATATGCACTAGGCAGATACAAGAAGAAGGTGCTTAGGACTTAATCCCATTTAGGTAGGAACATCTGCAACATGGGGGGAGCTGCATCCTTAGAAAACCAGCTTTTAGGTGACTGCGGTAGGGAGTGGGGGGGACGCCTTAGAGGAGAACAATAGAGACCAGCTGACCAGGAGGGGTTTAAAATGATGAAACCCACAGGAACGGGGGCCAGCCAGGAAGAGGAAGCGTGGGGCAGGTGAGAGCAAGGTTACAGAAGCTGGATAAGGAGCACCTGGGGGGGAGGTGGGAAGGGAGCTGGAAGAGCCGTTAGAATGCAACAGTCTGCATGAGAAGGGGACCTCCCTCCTGCCTGAGGCTAAATGGATCCCCAAGGACTCCCAAGGGAAGGGGGAGATGGAGAGGGAGGGATACTCGGGGGTTGGCTGTTTATTGCTGTGTATGGTCTCTACGCTCCTGTGCGTTACATGATTAAGTATAAAAGAGCATAAAGGTGTTACACTGCGCGAAGTGTGTACACACATGTACTGCTCCACAACTGCTGTGTGCCCCTGAGAGACAACAGTAAACCAGAAGCTTCCCGCCTTTGGGGTGGAGTTCTTGGGTGGAGTTAAGTAACTGGGGGATCTTGGGGGGGGGGTCAGTGCTGGTCCTGGGGCCTTGGGCAGGTGGGCTGAGGAGCTCACTTCGGAGACGGGTAACAGACAGGGTCAGTGCCCAGGAAATGTGCCCGAGAGGCCAAGGGCAGAACCAGTGCTGCACCCTGCTGAGACTTGGAAAACTCAACACACCCCCGGGGGCTCCAGAGCACTGAGGTTGGGTCCTTCACAGCCTTCCCAGAGGGTGGCCAGGACAGGGCGCTCACTCGGGTCCGACACACCCTGGGCAGCCTTTTATACCTGGGGTGGGGGCGCTGCTAGTTTAGCTGGTGCAGGCATGTTAAAGTAACACTGCGGCCGTGTGGACAAGGCCCAACCCTAGCTCTGGTCACCCTGCTCCGGAAAGCCTGACCCCAAAGGCTCAGCCAAGTGGCTGTGGAGCGTTACCGCTGAGCTGTGGGAGGGAAGAACTCGGCTTGGGCTCCCCTTTGCGCTCCCTCACTGGGCTAAGCCTGCCGCCCCAGCTACCGCCCTGCCTAGGGCAGAGAAAGCATCTAGAAGACTCTGCACAGCCCACGGACAGCCACGGGAGGCTTCCCTATGGTTGAACAGCTCCCAGGTCTGCTCTGACCTGCACTGGGCCTGGGACAGGCCCCCATCCTTTCCTCCTGGGCGCCCCCTTCTGCGCCAGGTCTCACAAGAGGCACAGCATCTGGCCCACACTACACAGGGGTAAGGTGGCCAGAGGTGGTGCAAGGCCGTGGAGAATCGGGCCCACTTGTGCCCTGGCTGTTGTGAGTCGGGGTTCTCAGCTCTCCTGACCTACCCGTGCTAGGTAATGGTGGGGGAGGCGCATACCTGCGGCTCTCTGCTATTATAACCCCGCCGGGATCCTCTCCTCGTGCACAAGGTGCTTAGGCCATTCTCCTGGCTGCTGGGATCACCGTACAGCCAGGCAGCAAAGCAGAACACTGCAGGGGTACAAATAAGAGGAAGCCAGACAGTCCTGCTGCTAAATTATTCAGGTGCAAACCTGCAGCGCAGGCTACAAAGCAAAGCATCCAAGCCAGGCTCCCCGGGGCTAGGACGCGCTGGGAATGTCACTCAAGGTTTCCGGAGGGGTGGAATATGAGAAGGAGATGCCTGTGCAAGGCACTTAAGTGGAGAGGGCAATCGTGAGCGGATCAGGACTGGGAACTATGCCCTAGCCGCTGGTCTCTCAGTCCAGCGAGCCAAGCCACCCCCGTTCCTGCAGTGCTCATCAGCGGATTCTCCAAGAGCTGCGGAAACCCCCACGCATAGCCCACGAGCGGCGGATGAAGAGGGACGCATGGCCCAACGGGCTTCCGTCTGGTAACACATGCAGATGCAGAAGAAAGGCCTTAGCACGCCGTGACTGAAGCAGGGCTGGCTGGCTGAACTGGTCACAGGAGGGATGCACACTTAGTTCCTATCGCTCAGATTGTCAGAGGGAATTTGTCTAGTGGTTACAGCCCAGGACAGGAATCAAGACACCCAGCTTCTATGCCTGGCTCACTGAGTGACCCTGGGAATACAGCCCCATAGTCCGGGAGTCCCTAAACCTCCAACTGTTGTTTCACCTTATTGTGCTTCAGTTTCCCCCACTGTAACATGGGATCAATAACACCAACCGCCGAGTGGCATTGTGAAGATTAATCCATTTGCTTCTGCAAAGCGCGTTGAGATCTTTAAAGGTCTTTCAGCTCCCATGGATTCCAATGGAAGTTAGGAGGTGCTGGGCCTGGCGTACTGCAGTGCGGGGAGCATATGAGAACGTAGATAGCCCCTTGGCTGGAAGGGGCTAGAGGAGGAGCTAAGATCATTAACGGGATATTAGCTGGAAGGGCCAATGTCCTGGGACCAGAGCCAGGGGCTCCCTCTGACTCCTGGGCAGCACCGTGGGCTCTCAGCAGTTAATAAAGAAGGCAAAATGATATTTTCCATTTGGTCGCATGAGTTCTATTAATTAATTGAAGGGGAAAGGCTAAGCCGATTAACCCTCCAAGGAATTACAGAAATCCCCTCCTGCCCCGGGGGTCCCCTCCCACCCTGCTCCCCAGAACCCCATGGCTCTTGGGGAGTGGCCCAGCTCGGGCCAGGGGGAGGAGAACAAACAGGGAAGATTGTTACGAAGGAGGTCGAGATCCCAGCGTAACTCACGGTGTGCGTTGCTTTGGGGAGTTACAGACTCATGGATGCTATTGTGACCGTCTGTACCCCTACATTCCCCCCTTCGATAAACCTTGGGCAAAGTAGGTCTGGTGAGGTATTATTTGAAAACTCGTGATTGGCTCATTGTTATTGTGTGGCAACCGAGTGTTGTATGTAAAAATTAGAAGATTCCACTGTCAGCTATTACTGAGGCATGACCCGACCCGTTCTGGAGATCAGTCACAAACCAGTGCCCCAGAGGCAAAAGGCTGGCCAATGCCTCAGGCAGGCGTCAACGAGATCAAATGGACCGTCGCCTGATTACGTGGCCACTCTTCAGCAGGAGAGAGGGTGTGAGCAAAAGTCTGTATTTGGCCAAAGAAACAGCTTGAGGTTCCTGTCCACACAGACTGTCTCCCCAACCTCAGCTGTAGGTGTTTCTTGTGCAAGAGAAAGGACTACAAGAGAAAGAGCGCCGATATCCCAACTTCTCCCCCTTTCCCTCTGCCCATTGCATCAACAACACCTGAAGAACAAAGGAGCAACATGGGTCTGTGGAGAGACCCTGATCGAAAGACTCAGCCAGCAAGACTGTGGGAAGAAGTGGTGAGAGAGACTTAGCTGTGAATTCACTGAAAAGATCAAAAGCAACTAAGAAGTTATTTCTTTGTAACCAGTTCTGACTTTTATGCCTCATTACCCGCAACCTGTCGTTAATACGTTTGTTTTAGTGTTTTATCTAGACCAGTGTGTTTGGATTAGAGTGTTTGGGGAACTCCCTTTGTGACAACAGGATTTGTGCATAGCATTTTCCATTAATAAAATGATGGCTTTTAGCTGAGCTGGGATTGTCCAGGCGGTGCTGCGCAGTAGAAGACACACATTTCTGGGGGAACGTCTGGGAGTTTGCTGGTGTAATTCATGAGAGGCTGGGCAGAGCACTCATACAGTGTAACCTGCATGCTGGAGGCTGGGTGTGAGCAGACCAGGAGTGGTGTAAAAGGCACCCCAGGTTGGAGAATTGCAATGGGGATAGGCCGTCCAGCCACAGAATCAGCGGCCACATTTGCAACAGGGAAATAGATAATTAAGCTGACAGGGGTTTACATGGAACATTCGCCCCAGAGAAGAGGCCTGTGTCTGTCAGAGCGCTGGCTGGCATGGGCTCAAAGAAGGGACAGAAGGTGGAATGAGCTGAGCTGAAAGTCAGGCTCCACCCTGAGTCGATGGGTTGGAAGCAGCCACAACCTGGATCCTTAGCTGCATTGCCAGTGGCGTTAGCTCTCTCCACCCAGCTGGACAGGCTGGCTGCGTACGTGACGGTGTCAGGGCCCCCCACGGCAAAGCCCTCGAGTGCACAGGTACTGCTTGGGGGCCATGACATACGGTCCCTGCTGGACTTTCTAGCCCAAGAACGATGCACAGGAGACGTTCCAGAGATTTTATTTTGGTCTCTTTATTCCAGGCCCCGCTCCCCCAACGAGTTCTTGCAGAGGTGACTGAACATGTTAGAACGATACACACTGCATTGGGGTGCAGGCTACAGCCTACCAAACCCTCCCAGAGTTGGGATAGAACCCAGGAATCCTGGCTCCCAGCCCCTCCCCCACTCCAATCCACTAGGCCCCAGTCTCTGCCCAGAACTGGGAACAGAACCCAAAAATCCCAGCTCTCAGTTTCCTCCCCTGCTCTAACCACTACCCAAAAACTCTTCTCCCAGAACCAAGGAACAGGCCCAAGAGTCCTGACTCCCGACCCTCCCTCCTCACCTTAGCCACCCCTCACCTTAGCCACCCCTCCCCTTTAGCTCCCTGGCGCTCCATGGGGTGGTGATTGTTTCAAACCAGCTACGGGGCTGCAGCAGTAACATGTACCGCCCTCGTGGGGGAAGACGGGTTCTAGGATTGCCAAAGAATAGATCTCTACGGAACTAGGAGAACATGCTATTAGTGAGACCTCACGTGCAACAGTTTCCACAGCAGCGCCAGGATGGACCGTCCCAGGCCACCCACCCGTGTGCACCCGCAGCTCCAACAGGGCGAGAGGAAAGGTTCTAGCTAACTAGCGGGCGTTGCGTGCCGAGGGCTCTTCAGATGGCTTTGGCCATGATGAGCATGCTCATGAAGAAGACCATAATAAAGAAGATCCACATGAAGATGCGATCCATGACCTTGGCCACTTTCTTCCACTCACCGCTCCGTTTCTGAGCCGCCTTTTGGTCCCGGAAGCAGTTGGCGATGTACTCGACGTTCCTCATCAGGCTGTTGTGGTGGCAAAGGCACGGGCTCTTCCCACAGACTTGATACTGCTGCCCCTCCCGGCCGCACTCTAGGTTCATACGTGCCCCAGTCTCTTTCCAGTCCTGCTGGCCAGAGGGACTGCTGAATTTCTGTGGCAGCAACTCCTGCTGCGGAGACTTCTCCCGGCACGTCGCGTCCGAGTCCTCCTCCGTCGTCTGGGCTTTCTGCTCCTCCTTGGCGGCCCTGCCGCTCACCACCTGGACCGTGGGCAGGTGGCCCAGTTGCCGTTTGGGACTTTTGCAGCTCTCCCCCACCTCGTAGACAAAGAATAGCCGGGCCATGTACTGCAGGATGAACTTCTTGGCCCACTTGGGCACGGGCTTGGCTCCTGGGCCGCAGTGGTGAATGTTCATGATGAATATGGTCAGCGCGGTGGAGGCCGTGATCATGGTCATGGTGGCGATGTAATACTTCCCTAGAAGACAAGAAGGAGGGACCTGCGGTGACTGACCCAGGAAGTGGGGGGACTCGTGGCTGCAGGCCCAGCCACTGCTGCTCACCTATGGGAATGGGACGCGGGGACCTTCAACACCAAAACACAAGCCCCTAACACATAAGCTAAAGAACAGCTTCTCTAGCTATGAAGAAGCAACAGGTTGTTATAGTCCCAGGAACGGCCTCTGTCCTCCAGAGGAGTCCCTTCCACCAGCCACAGACAAGAGGCTGGTGTAGGACCCTCTAGGCCATCGGAGAACCCCTTGCACAAGGATGGTCCTTCAGCGGCTGGGAACATCAGCTTTAGACCCAGACTCTGGTGTCAGTGTGGTGCAAAGCAACCACGCTGCACCTCAGGATCTGGCCTGCAGCCTTCAGACTTGGCTTGATTTTTTTGTTTTTTTACGGTGTTCCTGAAACCTACAGAATACAGCCAAGCTTTAGCCAAGATCTCCCATATGCAGCCCACCTAAACCAACCCCTACTGAAGCCTGCCCAACAGGGCCGGTGCAAGGAAGTTTCATGCCCTAGGCGAAACTTCCACCTTGCGCCCCCCCCCCCCCCCC
>NC_048298.1:337854561-338005629 GCF_013100865.1 Trachemys scripta elegans
CTCCCCACCCCAGCTCACCTCTGCTCCGCCTCCTCCCCAGCACACCACCCCCGCTCTAATTCTCCTCCCAGGCTTGCAGCGCCAAACAGCTGATTGGCGCTGCAAGCCTGGGAGGCGGGAGATGTGGAGCGGCGACCGTGCGCTCGGAGAGGAATGCCCTAAAAAAAATTGGGGGCACCGCTTTTTGGCGGCCCCAAATCTTGGCGCCCTAGGCAACCGCCTAGTTCACCTTAATGGTAGCACTGGCCCTGCAGCCCAACTTAACGGGGGCTGCCTATCTGTCTCAAACACCAACCTCTCCTTAAATCTGCAGTTGTCTAGGTCATCCCAATTCAGGATGCACATGCCGGCAGCAAGAGTTTAGAACCTTAAACCCATGTCAAACATTTTGGAGATCAAGATTTAAAAAAAAAAAAAAAAAAATCAGATAGAAAAGTCACTGCAGAATTTGTAAGGTCACAAGCATTTCAAAAGAGTAATTTCAGCCTGAACTGCAATAACCTTAACAAAAGCTTTGTGCAAAAAATAAATAATAGCGCCCAAAACATCAGACCATCTTGAAAAATGCTATTTTAGATTTAAAAAATTGTCCACTTTCAAGTAGGCTCAAACATATGAGCCTCAAACTAGGGTTGAGTCTTTGATCTCAATGAGATCTATCCAACAAGCTAAGTTTGAAGCTTCTAATTTCATTTGGTTTTAAGATTTCTAAATGAAACACAGGGGTGAAAAGGGGACCACCCTCTCTCCACTTGCTCAAATAAAACCCTGAAAAAAACAACCCTGAACAGATTTGGCTCACAAGTTCAAAACAAAAAATGTATCTTTGGGGGTGAGACCAAGCATGGAAAAGTTACTCTGGAAAGGTGCGTGTTTGGTTAGATTCATAGACTCCAAGGCCAGAAGGGACCATTGAGATGATCCAATCTGATCTGCGGAACACAGGCCAGAGACTTCACTCAATTTCTGTATCTAGCCCGTAACTTGATTGAGCTACAATCCATCTGCTAGAGAGATGTCTAGTCTGGTCTTTAAGATGGCAAGTGAAGGAGAATGCCCCAGGTCCCTAGGTAAGGCAAGAAAGGGGAGTTAGAACGGAAGCTGGGATTACACCATGGCTGCAGCGTGCCGCTTGCAGACAGTTATAGCGAAGAGGCTGAGGACCGGAATGGACCTAGAGCTGATCCTTGCATCTTGGGGCTGAAGCACATGAATGGTGACCTAGTTTAAAGCGTACCTGTTCTGCGTCGCATGCTGCACCTGCAGAATGGACAGAGGGCTTCCACAGTTGCCCATCCAGCTGCAGGCAGAGGCCGATACTCACCGATCAGCGGCACGTTCTCGGAGGGCGGCATGCTCTCTGCCACCAGCAGCTGGAAGACGGTGAGCGCCAGCAGGACCGTCACCCCCAAGGAGACCTTCTCCCCGGAGTCGGCTGGGAGGTAGAAGCCCAGCGGGGCCAGGAAGGAGATCATGATGCAGGGCAGGAGCAGGTTGAAGATGTAGAAGGAGGCGCGTCGCTTGAGGAGCAGCGTGTAGGTGATGTCAGGGTAGGGCTCCGAGCAGCAGCCGTAGATGATGACGTTCCTCTTGGCCGGCATGCCCAGCACCTCCCACTCCACGTTGTCCACGAAGTCCGTCAGGTCGCCCGTGTCCAGCCCATTCAGGAGGTCGATCTGGTTGCCGTTGTAGGTCCACGAGCCGAAGGTCAGTCGGCACTGCTGCCCGTCGAAGGGGAAATAGGAGACGTCCACCTTGCAGGAGCTCTTGGTGATGGCAGGGGAGTCCCACATCACCTGCCCGTCGTAGCGGATCACCACGTTGGTCTCCATGGATCCCGTGAACTGGTCGTCGGCGCTGGAGGGACAGGGAACATAGATCGGGGGGACGGGGGGGAGGAGGAGTTCTTACACACATGAGACAAGACTGCACGGCCCCGGCTAACCTAACCCCTCCCCCACTCTGCTGGGCTTGTTCCTGTAGGGCTGCTCACGAATGTGAAACGTAGCTCGCTGGGTTGGTCCGGTAGGGTCCCTCGTGAACACTCGGTGGCCAACACAAGTGTGTTTCCATAGGGTCGCTTGGTCACTCGCTGGCTTGGTGTTATTAGAGGGTCACTCAGGAGCAGGGGCCTGTGGGCCTTGATTTTGTTTTTAAACAAACGAGTCATGAAACTTTTGCTCTGAGGAGCCCCTCCCCCCAATAAAAGTCACCTGGACTCTGCAAACAGATACAAGAAAAAGCCAGGTCCAGTTCTGGGCTTCCCAGTCAGCGGTGCCCAGTCTTTCAACAGCCACGCGCCTGCCTTCGGACCGCTTCCCTCCTGTCCTCCCACTCCGGGGCTAAAGCTCAGCGTGGGATACCACACACTGCACTCAGCTGCTCTGCTCGGCAGGCGTGGGCTTTACCTGCCTGTGTGCGCGGCCACTCAGCCGTACCCAGGCACTCAGCGAGTCTATCCCATTCGCCCGGCTGCTCCCAGCGCCACACTGGGGAAGGTGCAGGATGAGAGCAAAGCAGATGAGGCCAGCGAGCAGCAGAACGTGCCAGGAAGATCTTTGCCCGCTACATCTGCGCAGCCTTTGAGAGGGCCACGGCCCAAGGCAGAGGCTGTTGTGCTCACCGTGCCACGGGGGTGCCCGTAACAAGGGGTGCAATTACACGGTCTCCACACGGCCCCAGGATGTCTACGCTCTGCAGCCTCTGGAGCCCCTCTTCCGGATAGAACCTGTGAGCCTGTCGCCCTCTGGGGGCTGCAGCCTGTAAAAAGGCACTTCAGTAACCTCCCCTCCAGCTAACAGAGCCACCCGCTGGCTCAGGGGGCAGGGGCCTGTGCTTATGGAGCTGGAGGGTCCCTGGTTCTATCCCCCTGCCAGGCCGCATGAGCCCTATCTCCAAAAGCAATGCAGTTCACTACCACGCTGACCTACTTGTTATACAGGACTATGTCAGGTCTCCATACGTAACTACTAGGTATGCGGATGGTGTCGATCCCATCGTAATCGTCCTTATCCCAGGTCAGGTAGGCGTCCACCCACACCTGCCGGATCCACAGATAGGCAGTCAGGACCTGGTTCCTCTCGTCCTGGAACAAGGAGAGGTGTGTGTGAAATGCAGCCACCTCTGGGGAGGGAGGAAAAAGATGGAAGCTGAGTAACAGCAGAAGGTTTGACACTAACACCCAGTGTGTAGGGCAGTGCATTTGCCATACACTTAACAGCATGAAGCCACCCTCACAAGGGACTCGGACCCTGGCCTTGCCAATGGTGACGGGTGAGAATGCCAGGGAAATCCATGGGACTGTGCAGGATTGGGGCTTGGAGTCAGACTATGTTCGAAAACCTACAACATCAGGGGATCACAGGTCAGTTCCTCTTTGGGCTGGATGGGACCCTGATGCCATTGCAGCCACGTTACTAATTCCTGTTAGCCCTCACTTTGGGATTAGGACACTGTTGCTGGGCTAGTGGGAAGGGTCTTTGAATCCCTGTGTTGGAGCAGATCCTGGGCCGAGGGGTGCACTTGGAGCCTAGCTGCAAAACACCCAGTGACTATTCGGAAGAACCTTCTCAGCCTTCATCTGGATTGTTTGTCCTGCAGCCCCCAGAGCGAGGGCTCCGTCTCCCAGCGGGTGACATGTCTCGCGTGGCTTGCGCAGGTAAGGAATGCATTTCCCAGACGTACCATGTCGATGATCTGGGATAGGGTGATCTGCAGGGTCACGTTCAGCGCCCGGTCTGTGTCCTCCACTGGCCGCAGAGCGTTGGAGTAGTTGGCAAACAAGTCATGGAGCAGCTTGTAGGCGAATTTTCCCTGAGCCCCTGAGCAGCCTAAATCAATAGATAAAAAAAGACACATGGCAAAGCTGGAGAGGAAAGGGGAAGCAAAGGGCAGCGGGGCTGCGTAGAACCCATGCAAACCCCTGAGCTAACTGCACAGCTGAGAACACGCAGAGCTACTGCCAACGAGGGGATATCTGTGGGGCAGAGCAGTGATCGCTGTGAACCTAAGAGCATTGCTGGGCCTGAGGCAAGGGGCTCACGGGTAACCAGTAGTGAGTTTCAGCTGGCCTGACCAGTTCAGTGCCCCCCAACTCGCTTATAGCCATCTGTATACAACAATTTTTTTCACTGGAAAACCAACACCGCACTGATCATTACTAGTCTGGCGTGGTCTACGTACGGTGAACACCCAGAGGACTGTACAAATGTGAAGGAAATATGGGACTATGATGTATTTGAACTAGACAAGTCTGGGGAGAGGGGAAACAGGGTTTTCCAGACAAAGGAAAAGCTGATGGCTCCCTCCAGATGCAATCACAGACCATTGGCAATCACAAATGAGGCCAGTCGTTGGCATAACAGAGGCTGCAGGGACAGACGAGTTTGCTTTGTAGAGAGCACCAGCAGGGAAGAAACTGCCCTGGAATCTTCTCCATCAGATGCCCTGGCACCGTTCCTCATGGCAAGGGCAAGGAACTTTGAGACGGGAACATTTCAGAAGTTCACGGGACTACACAAGAGAGGGGCACAGAATCCCGAGGGATCTTTCACCTAAGACGACAAAGGAACTGAGCACTTTGGACTTTGTTGAAGATCCTGACCAAGGAGTGGCCCAGCCACCTCACTGGAAGCTGTGGTAGCTTCTTACCTCGAAGCCAGACTGTAGTTTTGTTAAGTCTTAGTCACTAGCAAGTGTAGTGATTATTAACTCCAGTCAAAGCAATGAGCCACCGGGCTTTTGTCTTTTTGAAGGATCCAGGAGAAGGCTGGACATTTCAGGGCAGATGGTCTGGGGGAGATTCAGGCCTAGGAGGGTGTTGGGGCCACACGGCTAGTAGTAACCAAGGCTGGTGGAGACCAGAGTGTGGCTGGGTGGACAAGAAGGCTGCTGCAGTCCGAGTTGCTGAATCAGGACTGTTCATCACACAGTGCGTGCTTGTCTCCTGGCAGAGAGCGGCCAGACGGGGCGTTACAGCAGCAGAGCACGCTAAGGTACTCAGGGTCACAGGGCAGGCGGTGACACAGCCTCTCACTGGTCTGGATTGTAGCCCACAACATTACAATCCCTGAGACTAGAGGAGAGAAAGTGTGTACCAACACTGCAGAAAGTAGAACAGAGTGATCTGGTCAATGACCATCGTGTCGATCTAGCTTCTACCCATAGGCGCCAACTCCATGGGTGCGCCGGGGCTGGAGCACCCACAGAAAAAAAATTGTGGGTGCTTAGCACCCACTGGCAGCCCCGCCGATCAGCTCCTCCCCCTCCCTGCTGTGATCAGCTGTTCAGCAGCATGCAGGAGGCACTGGGGAAGAAGGGGGAGGAGCAGGGCAGGAAGTGGAGTGGGGGTGGGCCCTGGGGCGGAGCAGGGGTCAACCATCCCCCAGGAACTGGGGAAGTTGGCACCTTCGCCTCTATCCCTAGTAAAATAATGGAAATCTTACCAAGAGAAGACATCAATAACTGGCCAGAAGAGAACAGGCCCGGGAGCAAAAAGAACATGGAGGATTAATCCTGTTAGACACACAAATGCTTCAGAGGAAATGACTGGATTTAAGGAGCATGGTAGAGATAATGAGCAATATTCCTCGGCTGGCATAGCGATGTTGAAGTCCTTGGAGCTGCAGGTACCTACCCCAGCCCAATGTACCAGCAAAGCACTCGACACAAAGTACTTTCAAAAGCCAAATTCGTTTCCATGTATTTTTTAAACAGACAAGAACACCGTCAGGCACACTAAAAATGGGCTAAGGGACCCTAGATGCTACATGGCAATGTACCATGTTGTGGGGAAGTCTGGCACCAGGACTGGCTCTACGTTTGATCTTATTTAATGAGCTGCATGCTAAAGACAGACACCAATCCTGGTAAGTTGGTAGGAGCTGCCAGCAGCAGCGAGGACAGAGAAGTGAAACAGGAATATCTGAAAGCAGGGCAGAAAATAGGAGGTTCAGCTCGAAGAACCACAGCTCGCAGGTACACCCCACAATCGAATGGCACCAGATGGGAAGCAGGAGGTCGGAGCGACCCCCGGGGGAAAGAGTTTCTGCTGTTGCATCATGTGACCCTTCCATACTGTCTGTTGTTCTCTGGCTCCTGGCCTTGCTTGGTTAAAGTCCAGGAGCCGCATTATGAAACAACGGTGAACCCAGGTATTCACAGCCCTGGACTGGGGGCACATCTGCCAGTGTGAATACAGAGCCCAGACCAGCCAACCCAAAGGAACTGCCAGGCCCTAATGTGTTGTGCATGGGAACGGGATCATTTATCTAATGAAATCATGGCTCAGCTCTGCCTATCCTGTCCTCAACACATTGACCTGAGAGCCCCAACACCCCTGTGAGGCAGGGAAGTTCTAGGATTCCCCTTTTACAGCTGGGAAACTGAGGCACAGAGCAAGGCCAAGTGACTCGCCCAGGGTCACACAGGAAGTCTGTGTCAGAGCAGGGAATGGAGCCCGGCTCTCCCAAGTCCTGGGCCGCCTGGAGGTAAAAGGCTGCAAACCCCATCACCTCCCTCACTGGGAGGTGGAGCAGGGCAGTTTACCCAGACTCAAGCCCATGTGACAACCCCCTTCTCCACTTCGCTGACTCAGGGCCTTGGGGGAGGCAGCCATTTGGATCCCTGACCTAGGGGATGGGGGGGGGGGAAATCATGCTTCTCCCACAGAAGAACTAGATCCCCTCTCCCGGGCAGGCGATGCCGTTTCAGCAGAAGACACACACACCAGGTTCACAGCAGTGACCTGGGAATGCTGGAGCCAGTGACCACGAATGGTCTGTGGCATTCGGACCCAGCAAGGCAGCCTGGAGCAGAAGCAGGCCAGGCTCAGGAGAAGCGAGCCCAGCTCCCCAGGGCTCTGATTCCTACGGCACAGAGGTGACAAAAAGCTGCTCCGGTAACGAGGGAGAAGTGCAGCCTCCCAGCAAGCAGGGCCCCAGCCCTGCATGCCGGGAGCGAGAGGGGATCGCTGGCCCAAGCCCCCGCTCTGCGGGCACCTTCCCGGCTTTCAGGCAGCCACGGCCCGCAGAACCTTGCTGCTGCCCTGAGCCTCCCACCGGACACGTGGGGGAGACCAGAGCCAGCGCCGCGTGCTGACCAGCTGCTCTAACCAGCTTGCAGGGCTGAGGCCAGGTAGGGCTCTTGGACCATTCTGCTTAGACCTAATCCCAACTTTCATTCCAGGGCAAGGCCGGCTCCGCTGCCGAAGGCCCACGGCTGGTCCTGGGAGCTCCGTTGCTTATCCCTCCGATAAGCTTCTGTACAGTGCTTCTCACCTGTAGATCCCAATGCCCTCTGCAAAGGCAGGCAAAGCTCGCTAGCCCCCGAGATAAGAGATACAGAGGCCTCCCTTTCCCATCGCTAGAAGCCCAACTCTGAATGGCAGTAGGGCAGCCACTTTGAAACAGACATGCACCCAATACATTACCTGCCAATTGAACCCAGGGATTCCAGAAACAATCCCGAGAGCGCTGTAGCCTTCGTTTTCTACGTGGATTTCAGAACACAAAACCAGTCTCCCTACCGTCCTTGGCAGTGGCCACATGGACATGCAGATTGGCAGCTATTTCGGGGGTTGATCAGACGGTTTTTGGTGCAGTCCTAGCTGTGCCTGTCACACGGAGCAGATGAATGCACATTTCCAAGCTGCCTTCAGCTTGGGCGTTAATTTTGGACTTCTCATTATTCATAGAATACCAGGGTTGGAAGAGACCTCAGGAGGTCATCTAGTCCCACCCCCTGCTCAAAGCAGGACCAATCCCCAGACAGATTTTTGCCCCAGATCCCTAAATGGCCCCCTCAAGGATTGAACTCACAACCCTGGGTTTAGCAGGCCAATGCTCAAACCACTGAGCTATCCCTCCCTCCCGGCGCCATTCTCAAGCTCTGTATTTGTCCCATTGGTTAAATAGACTCCAAAGATTAAATCCCAAGGCCCAGGAAGCATTAAATGACCGAACAAATGCCCCCCATGCAAAACATTGCTGCTGCGCATTAGACATCAGTCTAACAACTGAAGAACACGTACCCACTTCTCCCCCGCCCTGCCGTTTCCCCTTCCATTTAGTTCCCTCCCACCCCCAACTAAGCCCAGCTAGAAAAGTGAGGAAACTAAATGCTGTTTGCTGCCATTGCATTGTTCCCTCTGCTTATGGGTCTACCCTCTCCCAACCCTCCATCTGTCTGGTTTATTTAGATTCTTAGTTCTCTGGGGCAGGGCCTGGCTCCTACTCCGTACAGAGCCTAGCACACCGGGGCCCCATTCTTGGCTGGTCCCTAGGCACAACCGTCATAAACATGACACACTTGGCAGCTCTACTCCACTGCTGCATGACATGAGCTCGTTATTCCTGTCAACAGCACTGGACCCTACCGCGGCAGAGTGGGGCGACGCAGACGGTGCGGGGCGGCCGAGACGTCAGCGTGGCTTCCCACACGCGTCGTCCCCTTGCCGTTGGGATTAATCCCATGTCCCGAGGGCACATTTACTGCAGACATGAGGCTGGGACGAGCTATTCCTGCTTTCCCCTTTGAGTAGAAACTGTCTCTCGACCCAGCAGAGATGCAGCCTCATTTAACAAAGACACTGTTGGGTCTTTTTCGGCTTATGCAAAAATATGAAGAAACCACACAGCCGGGGCCCCAATAACCATGTTTGCTAATGCCCCCCGCTCCCTCACACACACACACACACACACACACACACACACACACACACCTCTGGCCCAGGAATGGCAGAAGGTCCCTAAAAGTCAGGGGGCCCCCGCACTGGTGCCTGAATCCTGGCCCCTTGTCCCCAAGGCCCCGCCCAGCATCTCACCAGCTCTTCCCCGCCAGGACCCCAAGCCCCTTGCTTGTTCCTCTCGGCCCTCCCCCACCCCCATCGCTCAAAGATAGATCATGGCCCCCCTGTTCTGGCGCCCCGGTCTGGCCTCATTACCCACAGAGCACTGCTCTGCCTGGTTTCTGGTGGCCTCTAAGCTGTAGAGCACGGTGAGCACCACATTGAGAAGGCTCACCCTCTATTTAAAAGGATACGACCATATTTTTACACACTTCAGAAACATCTTACGTGAAGTGCCACATACAGGAGCTATTCGTCCTTCGTTCCTGAAAACTATACCCAAGGGGATGGCTGGTTGTGGGGGTGAACCCTCTGGCCCAGTGCTCAGGAGATCTGAGCTGAGTTCCCAGTTCTGCCACAGACTGAGCGTGAGACCGCGCTCCCCACCTACATCATGGGAATAGCCACACTCCCTCTCCCCCACCCCTTTGATTGGAAGCACTGCCGGGCAGGGGCCGTGTCTAAGTCTGTGCACGTGCAGCACCGAGCACAATGCGGCCCTGATCTCGGTCAAGGCTCCTGCAAGGCAAACCCACTGAGAGGACAGCACGGCGGCCAGCAATCCACTACGAGCAGGCGCCTCCCCGGGACACAGTTAGTGACAGCCGCAAACCGGCACATTCCCAAGGCAACAAGATTTGCTCTTCAGACTGTGCGTGTCCCGTGCCCCTCCCACAAGGGGGTGAGTCTCCTCTGGCAGGCAGAGGGACGCTGGCAGAAGCATTACATGAACCCCACTGTCAGTGGCATGGGGGGGATTTTAAAGAAGGGAGCAACTCCTCCCCTTTCAGCAGATTGCTGGCCAAGAAGAGATCTTAGTGGGGGTGACACTGCACGCAAAGCTGGGATCGGGCTCCTAAGTCAATGGGAGGGAAGCTGAATGACAGTGCCCAGGGCAAGGTGAGAGGGTCTCACCCCAATTCTGAGGTCAGGGCACAATTCGGTGCCTCGTCCTTCTGCCTCTTGGCTTCAGCTCCCGCATGGAGGATGCTGTGCGGGGCTCTGGCCTTGCTTGTGTTTGAAAGTTTAATGACCAGGATCCCATTTCGCTAGCAGGCGCGACTATTGACATCTCGCAAGGTTCGCTTACAGATCAAGACGCACCCGTTCCAGTTACGAACGAGGCACCTTTCCAAAATGCAGGTGCTTTTCACACAGCTGATTGAATTGCAATTTAGCTGATTGCAATGGCGGGCTTGCAGAGGTAAGAGTCCTAAGGCATCCATTCAACAGAATGCAGAGCCCAGAACAGCCAACCGAATACAGCATGAATACATAGCCCAGTACTGCCAGGCCTGACCGCATTGTGCATGGGACCAATGCATTAGGGCATGCATTTAATTAGATCATTTATCTAACGAAATCATGGCTCAGCCCCGCCTGCCCTGTCATCTCAACTGTTCTCGATACATTGGTCTGAGAGCCCGACCCCCCACCTGTGAGGCAGGGAAGTTCTAGGATTCCCTTTTACAGATGGGAAACTGAGGCAGAAAGCAAGGCCAAGTGACTCGCCAGGGTCACGCAAGGAAGTCTGTGGCAGAGCAGAGAATTAAGCCAGGGTCTCCCAAGTCCTGGGCCGCCTGGAGGCGAAAGGCTGCAAACCCCATCACCTCCCTCACGGTCCATGTTCTCATCCTGCCCAGCAGCATGGGAAGGGAGCTGGCCTAGGGCAGTTTACCCCGACTCAAGCCCATTTGAGGGGCTGCAGTTCCTGGCAAAACCAAGAGCGTAAAACTCACCAAATACTACGCTGAGATGGTACATTGAATAAAACCAACCTCCTCAGGGAACATGCAGCGCGGGGTTTGCTCAGAGGAGCGTAAGCTAGCTGTCGTTAGGATAGGGAGACACACCAAGATACATTTCCGAAACAGGTGGCAAGTTGCATGGACATTATTTACTTACGGAGCAGATGCCTCAGACTAGCCTCCCGGCCACCGAGCAGCTGCACTGTGCCAGCTTCCCAGCTGCTACTATTAAATGCCTGCAAGCAAGACAGAGCCAACCGCTGGGCAGCGAAAGCTGGATTGCCTAAAATGAGGGTGTTCTTCTCGGAGTGTTTACGAACAAACAAACAAGCTTCCGGATTCTCACCTGGCGACACACAGATCCCCAGGAAGCCCAGAGAGAGGAGGCAGGAATTCAGATCCATCCTTGCGTTCCCGCTGCTATCCAAAGCGTGCCTTGGAGAAGAACCCTTGGAACACTGGAGCACACAGGTGCAGGGCTCAGGGTGACATGTCAGACACTGGCTTCATTCGGGACACTGCAGGGAAAACCCATCTGCCAAATTGTATCCCAAACAGGAACAAGGGAGCAGCTCAGTTGCTCGAGCAGTGAATGCAGAATCCTTGCATGTGCTGGCAGCCGTCTGCAAGCTAGGAGGGGGAGGGGGGTCTGGCTGTAATGCCATCCTCTCTCTTCTTCAAGAATCACTGAGGTATTCTCATCGCCTGGTGGGGGGTTTGTACAAAGAGCTGTGGTTAGTTCGCCTAATGGGTGACGTCAACACAGGAGGAAGCTCATTGCCTCTTGATGGAGATTTAGGGAAGCCAAGAGGTGCAGAGGAGCACACGGTTTGGACAGACACATCCCTTAGGGATGAATTTATAAAGAGGGAACTCTAGCCTAATAGAGAGGCTAGGAAAGAAGCTGGCAAAATCCAAGTGAAGAACACACACGAAAGAGTTCCAGTTAACTAGAACACAGGAAGTGAAGCAGCTGAAAGTTGTCAGAATGAACAAGTCTAAGTATGAAGACAGGTGAACTCGAGCGAGGGGAGAGGGGAGCTTGGCACCAGTGGATGCTCCGCACCCACTAATTTTTCCCCGTGCATGCTCCACCCCCGGAGCACCCGCGGAGTGGGCGCCTCTGCCGGACCACAGATGTTGCCAGATCAGGGAGTGCTGGATTAGAGAGGTTCAACCTGTACTTACATTTCAGTGTATCGTCTATAGAGCAGTATAAACGAGTCATTGTAGGAAATTTTAGTTTGTACTGACTTCGCCGGTGCTTTTTATGTAGCCTGTTGTAAAACTAGGCAAATATCTAGATGCGTTGATGTACCCCCTGGAAAACCCCTGCATACACCCAGGGGTATGCGTACCCTGGTTGAGAACCACTGACATAAAGTCCACGAAAGCTTATGCTCTAATAAATTTGTTAGTCTCTAAGGTGCCACAAGTACTCCTGTTCTTCTTTTTACAAGTACTCCTGTTCTTCTTTTTACAAGTACTCCTGTTCTTCTTTTGACATACCATGTGAGGGTTACCTGACGAAATTAATAGATAGCATGTTTAAAACATAATGAAGTATTTCTTCACACAACGCACAGTCAACATGTGGAACTCATTGCCAGGGGATGTTGTGAAGGCCAAAACTATAACTGGGTTCAAAAAAGAAGGATATAAATTCATGGAGAATAGGTCCATAAATTGGGTGTCCCTAAACTTCCAACTGCCAGAAGCTGCGACTGGACGCCGGGGATTGATCACTCGACGATTGCCATTCCCTCTGAAGCATTTGGCACTGGCAGGAGGCAGGATACAGGGCTAGATGGACCACTGGTCTGACCCAGTATGGTCGTTCTTATGTTTTGTGCTATAATCAGTGAAAAAGAAAGACAGGAAATCTTCAGCATAGAACAGTGGGTGGCGCTATAACACCTTTGCCTGATTTTGCAAACAGCCCATGCTGAAAAGAACTAATAGCAGCAGAGTTTTATTTAGCAAGGAAATAAACACTCTTAACACCCTCACCAAGATCAATATCTGAACAGTCAGCTCTCACGCTCCCCCACTGCTGCACAGCATCATCATGGGCGGTTAAAGAGGAAGCGAGGCTGGTGGCTAAGACAGCAGCGAAGCCTTCAGAAGTTCTTGGTTCTAATCCCAACTCTACCACAGACTCTGCACAGCGTTGGGCAAGTCACAATCTCCGAGCCTGTGTGTGAAGTAGGGATAACACCTCCCTTTCCGGTCTTCTCTTTGAGATATGGACTGTCTCTTATTATGTGCTTAAGAACATAAGAACCGCCATACTAGGTCAGAGAAAAAGTCCAGCTAGCCCAGTGTCCTGTCTTCCAACAGTGGCCAATGCCAGGTGCCCCAGAAGGAATAAACAGAACAGGTAATCATCAAGTGATCCATCCCGTCACCCATTCCCAGGTTCTGGCAAACAACCAGAGGCCAGGGACACCATCCCTGCCCATCCTGGCCAATAGTCATCGATGGACCTATCCTCCATAAATTTATCTAGTTCTTTTTTTTAAAACCCTGTTAGAGTCTTGGCCTTCACCACATCCTCTGGCAAAGAGTTCCACAGGTTGACTGTGTGTTGTGTGAAGAAATACTTCATTATGTTTGTTTTAAACCTGCTGCCTATTAATTTCATTGGGTGACCCCTAGTACTTGTGTTATGAGAAGGAGTAAATAACACTTCTTTATTTACTTTCTCCACACCAGTCATGATTTTATAGACCTCTATCATATCCCGCCCTTAGTCGTCTCTTTTCCAACCTGAAAAGTCCCAGTCTTATTAATCTCGTGGCATATGGCAGGTGTTCCATACCCCTATATTGTGCCTTGTCCAACAGAGCCTGCTCCCAGCTGTGGCCTCTAGGTGCTACCATAATATAATAAGTATCATAGTTTACCACAATCAGGCATTTCACTGGTACCAGCAATGTGCCTTGAGATCCTTCAAAGCCAGAAGGCACTGTATCAGAAACAATTACATCTCACCTTTCAGAGCCAGGCATGTCTCCTGGCACTCCCAGACCTGCAGGCATGGTATGTTTGTCCTCTGCTGTTCATGGGACATTTATCTTTTTTATCCGTTTCTTACCACCACCTTTTCGAAGAGTCTTTAACGTAACAAATGTAACAGGAGAAACAACCAGCCGCCCCCTGAGTTTTACAAGATGGTTGACTACTTTAAAAGGAGAGACTGTGAAGCTGATTTCAATAGCTGGCACAACCCCACCACCTAGCATCACAGTTCAGATGGTGGATGAGCTGCTAACACAGCTGGCGTCTCAAAAACCCTGGGGAATAAATGCTGGGTTTCCCAATGGAGATAAATGGTCATAGCAGTGAGAGAGTGCTAGATTCCAAAGGCAGAAGACCCTGTGATCATCCTACCTGACCACCTGTATAGCACAGGTCAGAGACCTGCCACAGAATAATTCCTAGAGCCGAGGTTTCAGAAAAAACATCCAATCTTGATGCGAAAATTGTCAGTGATGGAGAATCCACCAAGAACCTTGGGAAAATTGCTCTAATGGCTAATTACTCACTTAAAAATTCACCCCTTATTTCCAACCTGAATTTCTCTAGCTTCAGCTTCCAGCCATTGGATCGTATTAGACCTCTCTCTGCTAGATTGAAGAGCCTATGAAATATTTGTTCCCCATGCAGGGACTTATACACTGTGTATAAGTAAGTAAGTAGTAAGAGGAGGCCCTGAGAGATAAACCTTGGTATCAGAGGCCCGGTATGAGGCCTAAGGCCTGAACTAAAGTAATGGTCAAGACTTGGCTAACATAAAGCAAAGTTAAGCTGTGAGCCAGAGGCAGGCCCTGCTCACAGAAGGTGGCAAGGAAAGGGCTGATGCTGCAAAAAGAGACATACCTAACAGGTACTGGACACCAGATATCAGAACATTCACTATACCGGAACATTCCACAGATAACATGGAACAGGCCGACCCATCCCAATGACAGGGGCAAAAGGGTAAAATGATGGATAGAGTTGTTTTGATCAAACCAATCTGTACAAGGTGAGAGGCGGCACCTTGCTACGTAGAGGGGTTGCACCTCAATACGTCAGGAGTGATGTGTAACTTGTTTGTATCTATGTATAAGAATGCATCCCTAAGTGGATCTCTTTGTCCGGCCATGGGGGCAGTGGAAAGTCCAGCCACTGAGCCGGGTCCTTGCCAAGAGGCACTTTCTCATAGTATGCCCGGTAGACTAAGTAATCTACAGGGAACTGCAATTGTGTCCAAGGTCGCAATAAACCTAGTCGACGTGACTTTGCATCTTACTAGACTCTGTGGTTATTGGGGATTCTCGTCGGGTTTGCTGTGTCAGCTATTTGCACAAAGCTGGGGCAGCACACAGAGGGAACAGATGAACGCAGCCGAGTGATATCAACATAGGAGAAAGAGCACCACACAGTAGCATCTGACAACAATTAAGTCACCTTTTAACTGTCTCTTTGTTAAGATAAATAGATTGAGCTCCTTAAGTCAATCTCTATAAAGGCAGGTTTTCAAATCCTTTAATCATTCTCATAGCTCTTCTCTGAACCTTCTCCAATTTGTCAATGGTCCAGTTGTGGGCACCAGAACTGTACACAGGATTCCAGCAGCGGTCTCACCAGTGTCAAATACAGAGGGAAAATAACCTCTCTGCTCCTACTTGAGATTCCCCAGGTGATGCATCCCAGGATCACATTAGCTCTTTTGGCCCCAGACTCATACTGGGCGCTCACGTTTAGGTGATTAACCACAACCAGCCCCACATCTTTTTTTCAGTCACTGCTTCCCAGGACAGAGTCCCCCATTATGTAAATGGCCTGCATGCTTTGTTCCCAGATGTAGACATTGACCATATTAAAATGCATATTGTTTGCTTGCACCTAGCTTACTAATTGATATAGATTGCTCTGAATCAGCAGCTGTTCTCTTCATTATTTACCACTCGCTCAATTTTTGCATCATCTGCAAACTTTATCAGTGATGATTTTATGCCTTCTTCCAGCTCATTGACAAAGATGTTAATGGCTTAGGGCCAAGAATTGATCCCTGCAGGATTCCACTAGAAACAGACCTGTTCAGGGATGATTTCCTCTTTACAATTACATTGAGACTTATCAGTCAGTCAGCTTTTAATCCATTTAACATGTGCCATGCTCATTTTGTATCCATCTAGTTGGTTTTTTTTAAATCAGAAATGTTGTGCGGTACCAAGTGAAAGGTCTTACAGAAGACCAAGTATATGACTTCAACACTAATACTTGAATCTAACTTGTAATCTCATCAAAAAAAGGTATCAGGTTAGGTTGACAGGATCTATTTATCATAAACCCATTTTGATTTGCATTAATATTATCCTCTAATTCTTGAGCAATCAAGTCCCATGTTAGCTGCTCCATTATCTTGCCCGGGATCGATGTCAGGCCGGCAGGCGTATAATTACCCAAGTCATTCCAGTCACCCTTTTTAAAAACGGACCCAACCTTAGCATTCTTCCCGTCTTCTGGAACTTCCCCAGGGCTCCAAGACTTACTGAAAATCAAGTGGGCCAGCAAGCTCCTCAGCCAACTCTTTTAAAACTCTTGGGTGCAAGTCAGAAAGACCGGTGGATTAAAAAAATGGCACGGGATCAGGGGCTATTATCTGACCAGAGCCTCTTCTAGGGTTGTCCAATATCAGAGCTCCATTGTGCTAGGTGCTGTAAACACCCCCCCAACCCCAAATAGCTTAGACTTGGATGGAATAGAGCGATGGACAAGTAGCATTGCCCTGTCATCTGAGGCCCAGAGAGATAAAGTGACTTGCCCGCAGAGATACAGAGCGTGTGTGGCAGAGCCAGGAATTGAAGCCACATCTCCAGAATCCCATGCCACTGTCTCCACCACAAGGTGACCTCTCCTCTCTGCACCACATTTGCAGTAGCCAATGTATGTAATCTCGGTGCCAAAATGGTGTTCTGCCCTGTACATGTCAGCGTCTGCCTCTAAAAGCTAGCAGTCCAAGAGAAACAGACTGGGGAAGCTAAGGGGAAGGAGCAAGTTGGAGTGAATTTCTTCTCTCCGCTGCTGGTGGACAGCAGAAGCAGCAATCCCTAATGGTGGGCTAAAATGCAGAGGGTGGAGGCTTAGAGAACTGTCCAAGGGATACTATGCGACACTAGGCACTTCCACCTTCTCCCCAGGTGCAGCAGAGAGCCCCTGCACTTTGCAGGCCTAGGAAGTTAGAGCTGGTGGAAGAGGCTCTTCACAAAGTTGAGAGTGGGCACATGATGCTCCAGCTCAAATAGATTCTCCTCCCGTAACCAGGTGCAGCTCCCTGTCTCGCCCAGGGGCCCATTTCAAAGCACCCCGCGCAGCTCCCTTGACATCTCCTTGGCTTCATTCATATGCTAATCCCAGGCAGCAGCCGATGAGCACTAGTGCTGATCAGTTTTAAGGCAGGATACGGTTTTATTTACAGGTGGTGAATTATTCATCCCTGAGCCTGAAGTCCCTGCAACTTTTCCCCTTTGCGCCACTACACAGGAGCCAAAGCAGCAGGTGGATTTGCATGAAGTCAATTAAGATAATGAAAAAAAAAAGAGGATAAGTCACTAAGTGACCTAACTTTCTTGTTGCCTTTGGAACAGTTACAGGTGTCACATTTAATTATCCGTTACATAAACGGAGCTCTCCTCTCCAGGGGAGTGAATGGGATATAAGCACAGTGCCTCAAGGTTTCCTCTTTCCAAAGGAAAGAAACTCACAAAAGGACCTTCGCTTTCAAGTAATTATTGCTTCTAATAGATGTCCCGAGATCAGAGTCCTAGCTAGTCACATAAATAAGACAAGGAGGGGTACGAGCTGTGCAGAACTCACCCAGACTGCCCTGTCAGCAGATGGAGGCACCCCTTTGGGACACTGTAGTTCATCTTCCGTGGCCCATGCAAGCTTGGTCACTACTGAAATTGCTGGTTCTGGCAAGAGTTAGTGACCTTGATTTTCTGCACCCATCACCTGCCCTACAAGTATTAAAGAAACAACAGCCATCTTCCTCACCTCCAACCTCCCTCCAGTTGGAAGGAGTTTTGGTTTCGAACTAGGTTCACACTCTTCTCAGATTGATCACTTGCTCTCGACCGGATCCAGCGGCTGAGAAAGTTCTGACCTTGCACTCGCGTCTGCTAGCGTCCGATGGTTCCATAGTTCCAGCAGAACCGGGAAGTCACGGTCATGGAGTGACTAGGTAGCTTGAATGCAGACACAGAATTTGGCTCACAGCCCCCAAGCGAGATAGGGATTGAGGCACAACAAGACTAAATGATTTACCCAAGGTCACACAGCTGCAGCAAAGCTGAGAAATGAAGGGGCGAGCTTGGGACTTGAGACCAGGGTTAAACACCAGGCCATCCTTCCTCTCTAGAAAGGGAGCAGAGCTAGAGGGCATCCATGCCCTGCTGACAGCTACTCTGTACATCCTTCCGAGCGTCTGGAGCAAAACAGTCAGCTAGATTCCCATGGGTCACTGAAGAGCCACCACCAAAGCCTGGGAACATGTCACTGCATCGGTTACACTCAGGCCATCTGCAAAGAGCCTAAAACAATAGTTCTGAGAGGTGCACAAATTGACACATGCATCTAAATGGGGTGTTAACTCCAAGGCCCACTGCACATGGGGCTCCCTGCCAACATCCCCCCCCCAGCAGATATTTGTAGCAGATATGCAGCACGTTCAAGCCCCTCCAAGCAGACCTTTGTGGCTGGGATAAGTACTGGATGGGGACCCTGGCTGCTATCCCTGCCTCTCTGGGAGGCACAAGAGACCCCCGACGTTGCCCTCTGCCTTGGAGTGGCAGGAACACAGTGACATGCAGGCTTAAGTCACGGGGAGGTTTAGGGAGCCTTGTCTCATCTGCCTAGGCCCCAGGTTGCCTTAATCTAGCCCCGTCTTTGAGCAGCCTCCAGGACAAGGTGGACAGCAGCATTATAGCCTTAGGGTTTGTCAGAGGTGGGATAGAAGGGTTAATCCAGAGCTTTTTGCTGTGCATCAGGTAATGCACAGTATGCAAGCTGCAGCAATAGGGGGCACACGGGACAGTGCGCCCTCTGTCAACGCACATAGTGTACACATGGCAACAGTGTGCTGAGAACTGAAGGCAAGGCATTCTTGGAGGGCATCCCATGCACCTTTGCTTTGTTGCCGAGCAGTGTACATTCTGGGATTTCTTTGCCGTGCATTGTGGGATGCTTAGCAGAAACCAGGCTAGTTCCAATTTCTTTTAAAAGAAAAATCCCATGATTCATTTGTCTCCACCTCATACTTCCTGGCTGGGTGGGCTAGCGCCATTTCTGAACTGTTGTTGGCCAGCATGGACCCAACAATGCTCCATGCCGCTATGCTGACCAACTTCAAATACACAGAAGCTGCTTGGGTGGATTTCAGCCCCAAATCTGGATAAAATTTGCCTTGCGACTTCGCCTGCCGCATCATCGAGCGGGTGTAGCAGCAGCAGCAGCTTCTCCAGCAGCACGTAGGCCGGCCATCTGTCCAGTTTTAAGTGGGACAGTCCTGTTTTCTCCTAAGATTTGTCTCCTGGCCGGTACCGAGACAAAACCACGTCTGGTTTTGTCTGGCATTACAAAGGACTCCATTTTGAAGAGCACAACATTCTGCCCTCATTCGTGAAAACTTATTTTCTGTGCAAAATGAACCATTGCCTCCTCCCAAATGCAATTTAAGGTTTTATTATTAAACTATTACGTAATGAACAAATGAACCTTCAACTTAAGTGAAAACGCAACAACTTTGAATAATAAAACAATACATTTAAAAAAAGGTTATTTATCTGCAAAGAACCCTTTCATGGAAAGAGCAAAGTGTAACAGTGCAGTACAGGGCATAACAAGGGGTGTCGGGGCTTAAAGTCACAGGTCAGTATAGATCTCTGTTCTGCCCCTGGAATTCTGCAGGGCTCAGTCCTGGGTCTGGTACTACTCAATATTTTCATTAACGACTTCGATAATGGAGCGGAGAATCTGCTTATAGAATACAAGGATGACATCAAGCTGGGAGGGGTTGCAAGCGCTTTGAAGGACAGGATTAGAATTCAAAACAAATCTTGACAAATTGGAGAATTGGTCTGAAATGAACAAGATGAAATTTAGTAAGGACAAGTGATAAACTACTACACTTAGGAAGGAAAAATCAAATGGGGAATAACTGGCTAAGCAGCAGTACTGCTGAAGAGGATCGGGAGGTTCTGGTGGATCACAAAATGAATAAAAAGTCAACAACCTGAAGTAGCAAAAAAGGCTAAGATGATGGGTGCATTAACAGTGTTGTAAGACAGACGCAGGAAGCAATTGTCCTGTTCTACTCAGCATTGGTGAGGCCTCAGCTGCTGTACTGTGTCCGGTTTGGGTGCCTCGCTTTAGGAAAGATGTGGACAAATTGGAGAGAGTCCAGAGAAAAGCAACAACGGTCGGGTTTTCTATATGTTTATCAATGAGGAAAACGTTAAAAATTGGACATGTTTAGTCTTGAGCAGGGCCGGCTCCAGGCAGCAGCCCTCCAAGCACGTGCTTGCGGCGGCACCTAGAGGGGGGCGGCGCTCCGACCAGATGGGGAGAGCGGGGCCGCGGCCGGGCTCGGCGCCCTCCCCGCCGGGGGTTGGGGGGGGGTGGCAGGAGACTTTTTTGCCTGGGGCAGCAAAAAAGCCAGAGTTGGCCCTGGTCTTGAGAAAAGATGAGAGGGGACCTAATAATCCTGAAATATGTTAAGGGCTGTTATGAAGTGTAAGGTGATCAATTGTTCTCCATGTTCACTGAAGGTAGGACAAGTAGTAACAGGCTTAATCTGCAGCAAGGGAGATTTGGTTAGTTTCTTCTCCTAAATATTACCTAGGAGGATAGTTAAACATGGGAACAGGCTTCCAATGGAGATTGTGGAATCCCCGTCACTGGAGATGTTTAAGACCAGGCTGGACAAACACCTGCCAGGGCTGGTCTCGGTTTACTTGGCCCCGCTTCAGGGCGCTGGACTATGACCTCTCGAGGTCCCTTCCAGCCCTACATTTCTAGGTTTCTTCTAGTTTGTGGGACTTCTAGTGTTGAGTGCCAAGGCTTGAAGTTACTAGGGGTGATAGAGGGCTCAAAAGGGTTAGGGACGCAGGCACCACTGTCCTCAGGACCCTGAGCAGGGGTCTGGAAAGGGAATGGCCCCTGGGAGCACTGTTGCAGGGGTAGGATGGGGAGCATCTGCTGTTGTTTACAATGGCACCTATGACACCGTGCCCACACTCAGAAGGGGCCCTGGCACGTGGACCATAGCCCCACCCGCCTTCTCGGCCGCCCCCTGCCCCCATCTGGCCTCTTCTCCCCCCCCCACCCCAGAGGCCCTGCCCACTCCTCTCTGCCCCTCCCCCCTTGCAAGTGGAGCCTCGGGGAAGAGGCCGAGGGGGCAGGGCCTCGGTGCAGCATGCAGGTGGAGTGGGGGGGGTGGGGGGCCACAGTCCAGGGCCCACAAAAGATTAATCCAGCCCTGGTTGTTCCGAGTAGCCTGTACTGTCCAGGGGCTGCAGTACACAGCTGGGTGTTGGTTTGCAGTACCGCATTGCCCACTGCCTTCATTAGTAACACTGCAATGTGGCACTTGGGCTTTGCGTTGCCTCCAGAAGTTAGCTCTGCCTTTCCCCTTTTCCACGCTGTCTGTGGCAGTTGCCAAGGAAAGCATGGTCACTTCAATTTTTTTTTTTTTTTAATTAATGGAGATATCCCATCTCCTAGAACTGGAAGGGACCTTGAAAGGTCATTGAGTCCAGCCCCCCTGCCTTCACTAGCAGGACCAAGTACTGATTTTGCCCCAGATCCCTAAGTGGCCCCCTCAAGGATTGAACTCACAACCCTGGGTTTAGCAGGCCAATGCTCAAACCACTGAGCTATCCCTCCCCTCCCCAGAAAGCTCCCTGTCCGATCCCCGCAGTCCTCAACCGCTGTCTCCACCTTTCTGCATTTTCAGGGGTGGTGGTTTGGGACTCTAATGATGTTTGTGAACTTTCACCAAGAACTTTCCGATTTATTCCCCCTTCGTTTTCCTAGCCACTAAGCCATTGAGGAAGGTCTAAGCCAGTGCAGGTTCCGTAGCTGAGGGATATTAAAACAATGACAAGTGTTCAGACTATAGTGAGGCTGGGCCAGCAATTTTTTAAGATGCATTTCTTGCTCTATTTCCCTGAGATACTGCTCAGTCTAGGGGGAACCTGAGAGCTGGTTAAATGGTGCGTGCATTGTTTGCAATATGTTCTCAGTCTGGGGAGGGGAATTATCAAGCTGGTCTGGCTTTGGAGGGCACCGTGTCAGAGGGCTTAGAGGAATAAATCGGGGGGGCAAGACGGAGCGAGTAATCCCTTCTACATCGCCTTAAGGCGGTCCTGATTCTGAATGACATTACACTGAGGTGGGTGACTACAAGGCAGAGAATGATCTTATTTTAAAAAAAGGCGAAGGGCAGCCCATCGAGATAACTTTGGAAGTGTATTCACCAACAGGGTCGCTCCAGGAGTGGGAGTCAAGAGCAATCCCGGGTGCGGGGAGATAGCCATGCAGCCAGTGCTCATACTCGCCAAACAAAAACAGCCATTTTATTCAGCCTTAGATTTTAACCTTATCTGCCCAGCAAATATGCTAAACATGTAGAGAAAAATGGACAGGATTTTGCAACGATTCTATGAAGCACGCACTGTGACCAGTCTAAATGTGTGTTATAGGGCATTTATACCCCAGTGGGAGTTGTACTCTTCATAGCTTTACGGGCATTCAGTGTCTATGTCTACTGCCTGTAAAGTGAGAACACCAAACTTCTTTTCCTGTAAACCAACTTTTGCACTTCACACAAGAACGCTTTCCTTATTTGAATCTGCCATGGACTGGGGAGGGGGGCAAGAAATGGTAGGGGCTGTAGGCAGCACCATAAGGCTGTCTATTTTGAGGTAGCAAATGGGAGTGGGGGGGTACGAAGAGTTCACTGGGTAGGACAGCTAGAGGGGAAAGGAAAATAGGTACATGGGCTTGTGCCTTTCATGATGTGGGCCTGAGAACAGTTGGTAGTTGGGGCTTTGGCATGAGATGGACACGTTGCTTGGTCACAGTAGATGCCATTTTGAAAAGGTGGCTTGGGGAGGGTTGCGCCGACAACGCATGGGCCAAAGAAGGGAAGGAGGTGGGGACCTCAGACTCGGAAAGGTTTCTAGGTCACATCCTCCTATAGTGGCTGTGGCCATGGGGCAGCGGAAACAGAAGCATCCATTCCCAGCTTCTGGCAAGCAAGCTAGGGACAATTCAAATATTAAATGATGCACCACACACACCCTGTTCTCCCCCACCTCCATGGGAGTGATGGTGCCGAGTATAAAAAAAACAGACCTCACACATGAAATTAATATAGGAGTCAAGACCAAAAGAGATGAGAGTAGATAAATAACCAACATTTTTATTAAAACCTAGCTCAGTGAGCAGGTATTTTGAAAACAGACCCCTCCACTGATTGTTTGTGGCTTGTGAGGGACAACTGGTTCTCCCAAGTGCGTACTCATTAATATACCAAGTGAGATCTGGTCTAAATTTGCATACCAAGACAAAGCCCATGAGGAACTGAAATGCCAAATGGAAAATGCAATGTCTATAAGTCAACAGCATTCCATACTTTGACTACTGTGTCATTTTCTAGAGGATATGGAAGAAAGAAAAAGTCCAGAGGAAAATGAGCGACATAGAAAGTATATTACAGAGAAATTAGAGATGAGAGTAGTCAGGAGGGTGATAAACTAATAACAAAAGAGGAAAGATAAGCACTCCGCACAAAAATGAGATTTGAGAACAAAATTAAACCAGGAACCTAACGCCATAAAGAGAAGAAATTCTTTACCTACACACCAGTACTTTGTAAATGCTCTGAATCACACCAAAAAGGAGGTCAGTTTGGCTCCACCAGTCTGCCTTTAGGATTGCTACCGCTAAATACTTCCCATGACCCCCTTGGAGTTGGGAAACTTTCCTCACAGGACTTGTCGGGAAAGTCACACGTGTTTAACTGGAGGCAGTGATTTCAGATCTCTTGCTGGAAACGGCCTGGAAATCAATCCATTTTTAAAAAGCAAAGAAAACTTTGGAATGCTATAAACATTTTATTTATTTTTTTAGAAAGTATTTTCAGAAAAACAGACAGGAAAATAATCTAGATCATTTATTTATAATTTTAATAAAAACCTTTACATAATCCACATGCATAAAGACCCTTGATGAGCCAATCTGTAGAAGCACCTAACAGGTTAAACCTCATTGTCTGCCAGCGTTATCAATGATTGGCTGGCTGTGGGCAGACAGCAGTATTACAGAGTAGACCAATAGACAAGCTTTATTTTTCCAAAAATAATCAGTTTCTAAACACAGTAAAAGTGAAGACTGTACAAACTAGAGTAAATTGGATGTTACCAGCTGTTCACTTGCAGGATGTTCTTCTGTTTGATGACATTTCTGTTCAATGATGTAATCCAGCTACACAGCAAACACAAACAAAACAGCATGTTCTGGGCTAAAAACAATTTGTCACATGGACTGATTTGAGCAGCTGCTTCCTTCAGTGCAAAACAGGCCTGATGCAATGTGTGAGAGTGCGCAGTAAATGCTGTGTACCTGAATCTACACAGGGAGCCACCTCACATGCAGCTGCTTTTAATAATAATACTAAAAAAAAAAAAACCTTGAGCCAATTTAAAATGCCAAAGCCTTCGATAACCAGGCTATTTGCTTTTCAGGCGAGCCAACCTCCTTGATAGCGTTCTAATTCTAGCACAGAGTTTGCTTTCAGTTAGAAGCACCTGGCCTGGATTCATGAAACCCAGCATTTCTAGACAAAGTTCCTTTGTTTTATTGAAGGCTTGCAATAAACTACACACGGATAAACTCACATTGGGCCTGTTTCCTTCAGAGGCCAGAACAGACCATAAGGCACATGCACTCCTGTGTCAGCTCCCTCTGGCCTGACTCAGAGAAGCTTCCTTTCTTGCCTTTTAAAACAAGGGGGTTTACACATTTGCAGGTTTCCATCCTCCCTACTAAAACAGAGGGAGAACCCCACTCTCTATACCCTGGCTTTAGAGAAGTTACAATCCTCTACTCTCCCCCACCCACAGAACAAACCCATTAAACAAAGCTCAGTTTAAAAAGCCATCCAGTTGGTTCAGACACCAACAGTTCATCTGCTTAACTGGTACAGCACCGCTAGATTGAGTCTGTCCACTCCAAATCATTGTCCTGAAGCGTGCTTCACTGTCCTCCGTGCTGCAGCTAATGAGATTAGGAAATATCTGCCAAGGGACCAAACGTACAAACTATCACTTTTCCTCCACAGGTACACTCTGGCTTGCAGATGGGTGCTGCAAGAAGTGCTTTATTAGCTCTAGAAAAGCTGTCATGTAGTTGAGGATGCTCACCAAAGAGGTCCAAGTCTTACTCTGCTCCCCCAGGTTACAAAAATTCCTGCATTAGCCCACACATGGAGCCACTTTGCGCCTCTACGGAAAAGCTCTATGTGGCTACAGAGACTGCTGCCAGGGGGAGGTTTACCCCAAAAACAAGGGTAAAGGTCAAACAAATGATAAAAAAGAGTCCGTCTGTAGAAGCACGCAGGCCTCACTGAGTCACCACAGTCAGTTCTCGTAGATACGACTGTGTGAGACTGCGCAGCTCCTCCAAGGCATAGTCCTCTGGCATGGGAAGCCGGCCAATGTGGGGAGCAAGCAGGCGAAGTGGGACTCGCTGCACATCGGGCGTGGAGTCAGAGGCAGGTTCAGGAGAATGCTGTAGGCTCAGGACCACCCGCAGCAGGTTAGCAACACGTTTGGCCATATCTGCAAGTGAGCAGAGAATCAGTGAGAATTTAGCCACCTTCCACACAGAATCCTGAAGACTGAAGGTAGCAGAGGTCTAACAAGCTGAGTATTTGAAAACCTCCTCTCCATCAGGAGTTAATTTAAACAGCAATGCAAAGGCCAAATCTGGAGTCAGGCAGCTTCTGTGTCCAATCAAATACTTCCTTTAGCATTCCACTGCTCTGATCACTGATCTCTTCAATACTGCCTGCTCCCACTAGTATACCTAGGCTTTGTCTTCACCGACACAAAGACGTTTGGGGTTTTTTCCATCTTTTTACAGCAAGATAACTATTGCTGGATAAATTACCTCGCTGTAAAATCTGGAGTGGAGAAACAAGGCACTGGTAGCGTTTACCGCAAACTAGCTAGGCAAGGTCAGCCCCATACCCCAGGCTGTAGGGGACCTCTACTACTTGATCTCATCGTAAAACTAAAGTGCCCTGTCTGCTTTATGTTTTCACAGTGGGAGAGCCAACAAGCATTAGTTATCCCAGAGTAAATACCCTTCTTCAGTGAAGATGTAGTCCTAACCTATTCTTGGGTGCTCAGGGCACTTCTGGAGAGCTAATACCTTTGGACAGAGTGGGGGCATTCTACTTAAGTGGCTCTACAATTAGAATACTCCAGGAATCACTCACTGGTGCACCTAGGTCCCTCTTATTCTCTCCCTGCGGCCCATAATAGTCTGTTCTCCTGCGGGCTGTAATACTTTGGTCTCATTTCAGTTGTTGAGTTTACTGTACAGGTGCTGGGTGGGGTTGGTGGCCAGGTCAGACTAGATGATCTGGTTGTCCCCTTCTAGCCTTAAATTCTGTGACTACCTCTTACGTCTCTAGGTGGCTGCTTGAATTAGACGGCAAGTGGGTAGAATCCCAAGGCTGAAGAAACCTACCATTGACAGCTAGTTGCTGATGGCCCTAGTTAACTGGGTGCAAAGACAAATCTCCAAAGGCAGGAGGAGAGAAGTGGCAAGTAGCATGCAGGGTACTGCAGCGCCTTCGTGGCTATGACTAAAGACACAGAAGGTGGTCAGTCATTTACCACAATCTGGCAGCTGAGTGGTTCCATTCAGTGTTACTGAGAATTATCCATTTATTTTGTACCAGTATTAGTAGCTTTATATGCAGGTTGTTTTTGAGTCTCTAGAGCCCTACAGGGACTTAATACTGACAGGCCATTGGGACAGCACACCTATCAAATTAGCCACAGATGAACAGTAAACAGAGTAAAATAAAATGCCAGATACATGTAAAGCAGCCATGACAGCAACATTTATCACCTGCTCCAGCCCTACAGCAGGAAATGCAAGCCAAAGCAAAACACAGCCATAAATTCTGGCATTATGGTGTGATGGCCAGTAGTTAGTAGTAGATTAGTCAGGTTAGGTTGTAAGTTGAGCTGCAAATACCATTTAAAAAGTTAACTACTTAAACAATTAAAATACGTCCTTTAAACGGTTAAGTATTTAAGCGGCTGAGGCCGGGGCTGCTCCAGACAGGCGCCACCCCTCCAGCCAGCACGGGGGTTAACTGTTAAGGCGGTTAACCAATAAGACTATGCTTACTGGTTAACCTTTTACAACCCTAGTTGTAAGATCCCTGCCTTGAGAAGCTTGACTATCTTCCTGTGTGCATTGCCACACACACCTATGACTGTACAAACAGCCTTACCAGACTGAGCCAATCGGTCCTTGGCATTGTGGCACTGTATCTGTTCTATCCTGTTGCATAGCGACGTCACTTTGGTATGTAACCTCTCCAACTCATATGCAGAACAATCCAGCTGAAAGCAAACCCAAGACAGTCAATTACACAATAGAATGGCTTCAATTAAAAAGAACAATTTGTAGGCTCTTTGTGGCCTCCTGTACCAGGCTACCATGCCAATAAGAATTAGAACAAATATTTTAGCAGAGAATATAAAGTCTGAAGTTCTTGACTGTGGCAATCCAAGCCAAAGAACCCATCAACACAAAGTAGTTTTAGTTTTGCAGCATGTTTGTAAGAACCAAATGAAAACTAACTTCTGTTGTCTAGCTTGCAAAAAAAGATAGCTAGATAGCTAGAGGGAGGAAAAGGTAAAGCAGCAGCACCATCGAGATGTGTGGGTGCCCCATTGGTAAACACATGGTTTTGTCGACATTACCCTTTCTCCCTTTCCTTCCCCTCACCTGATTCTGTCATGTTTAATTAAGACTTCTCCAGGGCAGAGACCACTTATTTTGTGAAACCCCTAGTATATTTCTAAGTGTCCAAATATATGCAAGAGAAAACTGACATGCCCATGTCTGTGAGGGAGTATCTAAGTGTTTACTAAACAGTGAACATGCAGCTATTTTAAAAATAAAAAACTCTGTTCATATGAACACTGAAAAAAACAGAATTTTTACAGTTACCTGCTGAATCCTGTCGAGCATTTCGATGACCCGGATGTAGTCCAAATAAACCAGCCCCGCTGTGTCCCAGTCCTGGATGAGTGTACTTCGCTCTGGAGGGGACAAATCTTCTAGGAATCCTTTTAGGTAGTTGTAGTTTTCATTAATAATAGCATCTGAAGAAGACAACTGGATAAGAAACCTCTTGCTCTAAACCGGTACCTTTCAGTATAGCTGATGGATACTTGGATGAATATAGGAAGATTGAGGGCCGATAAGTGTCTATCAAGGCTAACAGCTAAACAACATTAGAAAGTCAAAGGGGGAGTAGCTTAAGGACTAGTAATGGTAAATTCAATCTCTTACTCCTAGTTTCCAGGTTCAAATCTGGCCAGGAACAGTAACGATCAGAAATTTTTACTGAATTTGTGGCCTATGGGGTGGGGCGGGTGGGGGGGGAACACACACAAAAAAACTTGCTACCTCTTCTATAGCTGTTGTTCTTTGAGATGTGCTGCACAGGTCCATTCTACTTCAGGTGTGTGCACGCCTAGTGCACCAGAGCCAGAAATGTTTTTTCTCTTGACGGTACCGCTTGGTGCAGCTCATGTGCCTTTAGCACGCTTACAGGAGAAGGTGGATGGGTCATGGAATGGACATGTGGACATCTTCAAGAATGGTTACAGAAGAAGTTAGTAACAGTTTTTTCTTCAAGGGATTGAAAAGGTCCATTCCATTTCAGGTGATAAACTGTTGAGACTGGAAAAGGGTTTCAGTGTCTACCTGAACAATTGAACTACTCACCCAAATTTCGCATCATTCCTGGATTGCTGGGATATAGCACAGTGTCTTGTAAAAGTATACAATGACGACCATGTTGCAGCATTACCAATGTCATATAGATACCGGAGCCAAAAAAGCAGAGGGAGCTGCTTGGGCTCTTTGGGGTGAGCTACCACCCTTCCTGGTGGGATACTTTGGCATTGTCATGGCACAGACATATGCAGGATGAAATCCACAATGAAATCAGTTGCAAAGAAACTGGGAAGCCTTTACTTATGTGCACAACTGAAATAAACAGCTGTGTAGACCTTCTAAGAGACCTAGTTCTGTCCAAGTAAAAACACCAATGCCCTTCTGACATCCAAACTATGAAGCCTCTCTTCATTCTTACCATCCTTTTTTCCTAAGCCACATACTCGTAAGTATATGGCTTCACTAAAGTGAAACTTAGGAGGAAAAAAAAAACCACTTTAGTGAGGAACTTGGGATGAGGATGCAAGTACACTTTTGTCCTTATAAAAAAGGACACATGGAGGGTCAGCAACCAGGGCACAGAAATTCACCATCCTCCCAGTGGAGAAAATGCCCACCAAGAATGCTACCTTCGTAAACAGATGTAAGAAAGAAGGGGTCGCCACCGGCTCGAAAGGTAGCTCCACAAGTGCAGCTAGTACCAAATTCAAGTCCTGTGGACAGATGGGATCCTTTATGCGGGGCTTCAGCCTGTCCACGCCATTTAAGCATCTGATGATCATCGGGTTAGAAATCTCTGATCTGCCATCTATTGGTGGGTGGAATGTAAGGAACAGAGGCCTTAATGCTTCAGGTGAAGCAAATAATCCAGGATATGCTGGTTAGCCAGGATTGGCAAAATACCCATCTGCTGAGACTAACTGGAAAAATCCTTCTGCTTCATCAGGTAAGCATATCCAATACACAGTTTCCGGATGTTCAGAAGACTGTTTTCCATGTCCACAGAACATTCAGACTCTTGAAGTTAACCACAGAGCATCCATGCTGTAAAATGAAGGGTGCACGCGTTGGGATTTAACATCTGACCATGGTTCTGGGATATTATGCCAGGTTCCCGAGGCAGTGGTACTGGACTCCCGACAGACATTTAGCAGACTGGAGAACCAATGCTGACGAGGCTAGGCTGGTACCATAAGAATTATGCGAGCTTGGTCCTGCTGGAGCTTGTGCAGTATTTTCAGGAGCAGATGAATAGGACAGGCAAACAGCAGCTTACCCTTCCATGAGACATAACATACTAGGCTTAACCCTGGACTGGACAGGACAAGAAATAGTTTCAATGCTCGGAGGACTTGATCATCAATAGTACTGCAAACTTCTGCCCCTACCTGGAAATAACATGGCAGCAAGTGTGCCGGAGAGTGGAGAGGGTCTAGTACCAGTAGGCCTACCTTTTGCATGCCTGGAGAATCCACTACCAGGAGCATAAGCAAGTCTCTTGCTGCCACATTACCCTGAGACCTGGGTATGACAGTTGCTTCCCTAAGAATGTTGGCACTGCAGTAAGAGTCCACATCAATGGCCTGGAAACCAATGCTGGAGTCAACTTTTTCAGGGGTGAGGCAGAGGCCAGTACCAGGGAGAGTCACCTACCTGCCTATTCCACTGCTCTGCTGGTAAGTGACAGGAGATCAAGTTTCCTGGTGCCAAGATCTGATTTACCCAACTTAGAATAGTGCTCCCCGGATTTCTTGTGCTTTTACCTCAGTGCCAGAGAAGGGGATGAGTGCCTTCCCTCCAACAATCTTCTCGGGGACCAAGGGGGGAGCAACATCCAGAGAGGTACTCCTAGCGGAGATGGAAGTACACTATTTTGCATCCAGAGCAGGAAGGTTCAGAAGGTGGACAATAAGTCAGCCTCCAGTAAGCAGGTGGCGCAGTCTCACCTCCCTGTCCTTTTCTGTACACAGCTTGAAGTCTACACAGGTCTGGCAGCAGTCTCAAACATGGCCATCACCCAGACATTTCAGACACTTGACGTGAGGCTCACCCAACCCACACAAGACTTAAAGCCTGGGAAATGAGGCATGCCCCAGTATTGAGTGTCAACACCGGTGCTAAGAGGGACTCGATGCCAGAAAACTAAGACAAGAAAGAAAGAAAATCTAGACTATGTATAAGAACAAGTAGCTCTAAACCAGAAAACATACTAGTTAACTATACAGAAATACACAGGAAACCACCGACAGGGGAAAGCATAGATAAACAAGGTAACATGGTCCAGCTACCGACCACAGGCAGTAAGAAGAAGCCAAAGGTGGATCCAGGGAAGCGCTCCCCTTTACACCTTAAGGCAGTTGCACAAGTGTGCTGAAGGCACATGTGTCGCTCCGATGGGTACCACAAATTAGAAACGTCTCGGACTCTGGTGCACTGAGCATGCACACACCTGAAGTGGAATGGACATGTGCAATCACTCGAAGACATGAATTTGTTGTACCAGCTCAATTCCTAGAAAAAGGAGTGACCAGAGGGGCCAGGAGCCCAATGGGAATGAGGACCACTATCTTCACCCCAGAAGTGATCCCTGCAAGTCAGGGCTGGGGCACATTAGGTTCAATATGCATCACCCCATGCTGTGTTTTATACGGAGGACTTCCATATCAGGGTATCAAGCATCAGATTTACTTTAATACAGCTAACAGACCCACTTAATATGACTGACAGCCACTGCCCAGGCATACTGCTGCTAGTTAGAAGCCCTTTTACCAGGAATGAGCTGTCCCAGACCCTCATCTTGCAGAACATTCAATGACATTTGTCAACATCTTTCAGTGTGCAGAAGCCCGCATGACAAAGCTAGGAGACAAATAATCTCACCTGAGGCTAAGTGCTTGATGACCAGTTTGTGACACTGGTTCCAGTGTCCAGCTTTGAACAAGTAGAGGGCCTCTTTGTGCTTATCTCCCTCCATCCTTGCCCGAACTGCCTTAGCTTCATGAATCCATTCTGGTGGAATGCAGAGCTTTTGTGTCAGGAAAGTCTCCTTTGTCCAGGATTCTGGCGTTTCCGACAGCACGCAGTGGCGGTTTAAGAATTCACGCACTGCTTTCTCACGTGTGCTAATGGGAACAGACAGCAACTAGCTATTCAAACAGGTCATTTCATGTTTCACCCTCAAAAATCAGAGCTCTAGGAATGGGCATATTTTGTGAGCAGTCACTTGTAATATCTGTAATTAGTATTAAGAGGCCTATAGCTATGGCGCAAGTAATGACTCCCAAATTCATAAGAAGCAATCCACGTTAGCCATACATAATATTCCCTTGCATATCAGTTCTTAACACTGAAGCCTTTTGAGAGGAATGATCCTATTCTGTGGTCTAAACAAAGTCAAGAAGTGATAAGTGAGTGGGCGGCATTACCTGGAATAGAGTTCTAGCAGAAAGCAGCTATTTTAAAAGGCATTTTTTAGACCGGGGGTCCCCAAACTGTGGGGTGTGGCTCCAAGGGGGTTGCAGAGGAATATTTGGGGCTGGGGAGGGAACACCACACAGCCCTGGCCCCTAGGGCTCCGGTAGTGGCCCCAGCCTCTGCTCCCTTACCTCTGTCCACATGCCCCTCTCCCAGAACTGCAGCCCAACTCCTGGCCCCTGGGAGGGTGGGGAGGGAAGGAACACTGACAGGGACTGGGGGGGGGGGGGGGGGGGCGCGCACCATGAGGTAATAAAGTTTGGGGGCCACTGTTTTAGATAGATTAATCCATTTATGGTTAGTATGACACAAGTTAGTTAGATGTTGCCAGACAGTTTTGAGAGTTCAGTACTCTTAACACCTACTAGCAAAAGTGATAAAGGATCAAGGTGACACCGTAAGTGTGTGACCCTAAAATGCCAACAAGCCTAGATTCCAACATAAAAAAAAGTGGGAGGAGACCCCACTGAAGAGTGTCAAGTTGTGCTCTAATGCCTATCCCTAGCGATAAAGAGATTCTTCAATGAGAACTAAGGGAACAGGTCTGACAGATGAAGACCCTGCAGCTCACTTGGCCATAACTGGATTGGCTCTACAACAGTGATACTCAGACTGGCTCAGGAGCCACAAGTGGCTCTTTAATGCGTCTCCTGTGGCTCTTCGCAGCAAATGATATTAAAATACTATGTGATTTAATTAACAACCAATCAGGATCTTTTTACTATGTTATTAACCAATTGTGGAATATTTGTTCAGTCATTTTGCTGTGAGAATAGAAAATAGCAAATGAAACCAGGAATTCACACGACGGTGGCTCTTTTGGGTAATGCTGATCTCCAATTTGGCTCCTGAACCACTGAGGTCTGAGTATCACTGCTCTGCAGTATTAAGAGTAGTTATGGAACAGTCACTGAAGTTAGACAATTTGGACACAGGGTAAACTAATGAGTAAGTATTCTGTCACTTTGACTACCTACATTTTAGGACTCAAATATTTCCTTGAAATGCAAATTATATTTTTAAGTGGTCAGTATGAAAAGAATAAACTTGAAAGAACACCCTTGAAATATCATTTTTAAAACTCCTTTTCAATTTTACTTTACTTTTAAAGTGCGCCTTCTCTTGCTGATGTTTGTAGGGGGGTTTTTCACCATGGGCAAAACTAACTGTACACTAAAACTGAAAACAATTTTTGGCTAACTTATGAATTACAATAATGTTAGATGTTACACAACTTATTCAGACCTGAAGAGCTAAGATCGAAAGCTTGTCTTTTGCCAACAGAAGTTGGTCCAATAAAAGATATTCCCACCTTGTCCTTTTTCTAGCAAAATTACACATTTCAGACATGTGATTTTCCAATTGACTCTGTCCCTTTAAACACCCCACTCAATTATATTTTGTACAACTCTGTTCTGAAATCACAAGTCCTGGTAACCAGCCAAAATTTAATCCAATTCTTTTCACTCCTCAAATGAGGAAACTATTGGCACTACCTAGTTTATTCATGAACAAAAACTACACCCCTAAAAAATGTCATTTTAATGACGTCATCTGTGTATTCCTACCTCCTTATCCTTTCAAGTAAGTCAGATCTAAGAGTATTAGCATTCTACAAAGCAATGCTGTAGTCCGTTTTTATGGTTCATGCCCACCAGAAGACCAGGTTTCAACCCACAGAGGAGCAATCACTATTTAGCTCTAACAATGTTCTCAGCACTATATAAAACAAAGTAATCCTGCTGCAAAGAATTTACAGTCTAAAAGAGAGAAAAAAAAAAGACAGGCTGCACTGGGCAAACTAGGTGAGTGAACAAGTTATTTTGTTAACTTGTGGGCACCATAGTTGTAATTGTAAGGGCATCATATGGAATTGTAAATGCCATGCTGCTAAGCATTTACTAGCAGTGATGACATCCTAGACTAGGAAATTTTGTGGCACTTTGCAATCCTCACATATTTTAAAACTGATGCACTATGATCAATCACTGTGCAGTTTCATTTTGATTACCTCAAGAGAAGCCACTAGCGTCCGTAGATAAGTGCTCCATGCTGTATACAACTACAAATACTCCTTCCAAAGCACGTAGCAAGAGAAGTCTGCCTTGTACTTACTGTGTATTGGATGTATGCAACAGTACAAAAATGGCCCATTCCCAGAGTCCTTCACTTTCAAGCTGGGCAGCATAGCTGGCATTCAGCACTCCTTGACACTGCTCTGATAGATGAGTGTAATTCAAGGCTCTAAGTACTTCCCACAGGTGCCAACTAAGACGGTAGTCCAAGGGGTCGGAAGTAATACTTCTGGGGTCAAGCAGCTGATTGAGATCATAGCATCTGCAGAGAGATGGATTCAGAACGTAAGTAACAAGAAGCGGACAAGTAGTTCATTGGGCCCACAACAAATCCAAGTATTGGTGATGCTTCGTTCCTGACAATTCCTTTGTTTTCTTTACTGAATGCCTCTGGAAGCAAGTTAGTGTCCTATCTGAACACAAGTTCAATAGTTAATATTCTATCAAGCTTCTTTGAGTTTGCATCCAGAGTGCCACGTTTCCTCTGAGGAATATGCACCTGCTGTGTTATTTTTATCAGCAGCTTAAAAGAAGGCAACTGCACATGAGAAGCTAAGAATACTTCACCCTCATTCAGAACACAAGCTGAAGTTACAGGAGAACAAGTCTAGTTACAGACAAGCCTTCTATACTGGGCTGCTAGCTTCTGATCAAATAAAGTGTCCTTTCCAAAACTGTCAAAAGAAAGCTTTTATGTGGCCTGTCTTACTAACATTCAGAGAGATGCTAAATTGATGCCTCATTTCTTTTCAGGACCAAACTTCTCCCCCAGACACAAACGGGCTGTACCACTCTTTCTGCAAATACCAGTAACTTGGCAGTTGTCTTATTTGGGGAACAAAGCCCTGGAAATTTGGGTCTGGGAGAATTTTGCTTGCTGCTTTTCCCAAAAAAGCTATATATGTTAGGATCTTAACTGGGTAAGGTGGGAGTACTGAACTACTTCTGTTTGCATCGCAGGACGCAGGGAATTTGGTGCAAAGGAGAGTAGCCAAACCCCAGAGACCTGTGGGGAAGTATTCACTCCCAGTGGTGTTTACGCCAACATCCTGGATTTAGGGACAGATCATATGAGAGGAGACATCTATGACTAATTAATTCTATATTTGTAGAACAGCAAGAGTGATGGATCCAATAAACAGCTCTTTAGGTGTTCGGATTCCCATTTACCTGTCGCTGTAGAGCTTTAACAAGTGAAAGCAGACATCTCTCAGGGGTCTCTTTGTACTGTCATCTTCCTCAAGTACACAGCCAGAATCCTCTAGGTAGGGAGGCAGGGGACAGCAGGCATATTTCTCACACTCCGGGGTGTTCTGTAGAGTATTGTACCACAGACTACACTTAGTGACAGCAAACCAAATAGAACAGCACTGCTACATACACAGCACACATTCAGAACCTCACAACTTCTGTGAATTATGAATTTGATATGCTTTCTGCTTCAGCAAAGTACACCCACATGGGAGAATGTCAGTGTAGAGGCCATTAGCTTGCCTTTAGTAGCCACCTCTGGGAGGTGTATTCCACCTATTTAAAATACCCTTGCAGTGTCATCTGGCTCTTACATTGTAATGGAATGTTTTTTCAGTTTGCTGTTTTAAAAAGCTAGGAAGTTGCACACACACACAAGATAAATTTTTTAAAAGGCTACAGTGTCAAGCACACCAAAGTTAGGAAGTGCCAGAATTAAGGCTGCACCGCAACCTTCATTTGGCCCCCTTGTGCACATGCATTAGGATTCAGAAATTCCCCGATCACACTTTTTCTCACAGGACCACTGCCTCAGTCAGTACGCAAGCTGGATGATGCTCATTCGGTAGAATCCAATATTTTGTTTTATCTTCCTCGTGTTGCTCTAGGCCTTATTAGCTGAACACTACTGAAACCCATTCTCTGGGCAAAAAGCTGATTTCTTCAAGGGTTTTTCTATGGCACTTATTGTAGCTTCACTAAGAAGCAGGGATTCTACAGACAGTTTCCTTCACTACACAATCCTGATTCATCCCCAGAGCACCATCCATCATCCTGTGCACTGAAAAGAGTCTAATTACATGATCACAAACTATCATAATTAAGACTAGTTTTAGTCACAGGTATTTTAGTAAAAGTCATGGACCGGTCACGGGTAGTAAGCAAAAATTCACGGCTGGTGACCTGTTCATGACTTGTACTAAATATACCCAACTAAACCTGGGAGGGGGGGTGCCCTGCAGGTGCTCGGGGGGAGAAGACCGGGACCCCCACTGGTGCTGGGGGATGGCGTCTGGCCAATAGGAGCTGTGGAGGCGATGCCTGTGGGCAGAGGCAACGCACTGAGCTAGGAACTATGGGAGAGACATGTCGCCACTGCTGGGGAGGCCCCCCCCATCCCAACGTAAGCCCAGCCCAGAGCCCTAACCCCCTCCTGCACCTCAACCCCCAACCCTGAGCCCCCTCTCACAGGCACCCAAACTCCTGCTGCTGCTGGGGAAAAAGGGAAAGGAAGAGGGCAGTGGCCCGAGTGCCCCAGCAGTGACTGGCCATGGGGCTGCCCAAGCTGCTCAGGCAACCCTTGGGCCATCCGTAACAGCCGCTGCGGAAGTCGCGGAGGTCCCAGAAAGTCATGGAATCTGTGACTTCCGTGACAAACTTGCAGCCTTAATCATAATGCATATGGACAAGAATTAAATTAAAATTGCATGACCATTTCTTAACTTTTGAGCGCTTGACTTTGCAGACTTTCTTTTAATGTACCTTTTGTGTGTGTAGTTTCCTAGGTTTTTTTAAAAAAGCCAAATTAAGAGACAAAATTTCATAAAGGGAACATCATACATGGTTCATTACAAGGTTTAGAACCTGTAGATGCACAACAGAGACTTCTGCCTTAGTAGCTGCCAGGCTGTCATTCTCTGAGAGCCAAGCACTAGAACCGAAACATTTTGCCCCTGGGTTTCACAGCTATTTGCTGACAGCAGAGGAATGCAGAGATTCAGAAATCCAGGGTTCTACTTCACGTTCTCAGGGAGAACACTCTAGTGATTACAGAACCATCTTCCTCAGCCCCTCCAGCTTGTGCTTGGCCTAATCCACCCCCTGGGACCACTCATCCACCACCTACTAACTGGTTCCTCATCCTACTCTCCCACTTGCCAGCCCTCCGGATGTCTCTGCACCCATCTGCATTTCAGTCAGATAGTTTCCTTCTTGCTGCCAAGGAACCAGCAGGTGGAGCACTGAGCACACTGGAGAGTCTCCCTGCTCTCAGTCCCTGTGCAGTACCACTGCTGCCCGACTGCTGGGAAAAGCCTGTTCAGCCCATGGAGTATGCTCAGTACAGATAGAATCAGAGAATCTACCTGCCAAACTCAAAGTCTGCATGAGAAGGTCAATTTTCAGAGGCTCATAACCTGGCCAAATTTTCACAAGGATGTTACAAGACATTCCTTACACCAGGGTGACCTTTTATCCAAATTTCAAGTCCCTGCTCCAAAGCATGGAGGTGCTTACAATGAAAGTAGTAAGAGCTTAGTAAATCAATGTATTTTTCCCAAATCTCATCCTGAGAAACAGCTGAACTGATTTTGCTTACGTTTTCCAAAAATTTCAGCCTGAGGCAGACACCCACCACAAAATTTGTGCCTGAAGTTTAAAGTTTAACAAAGTAATAAGCAGGACCTGAAAACAGGGTCCTATAATGGAAAGGGTTGGGCAGACTCCAAACATTGCTACATGCCCGGCATATAATTAAGTACAAATATTCAAAACACGAGAGGTTTGTCGTGGGTTTGAAAGGCTTGCACCAACTGTTCACAAATTGCCATCTGAAGTTCGGTTTAGATATTTGTTCAAAGAAGCAGCCTTTGTAAAAAGAGTGATGAAATGGGACTTTCCGTTTTCTTGGAATTAGCTGTAACTGCTAACCCATTTCTGGTCAAGATAGGATTGTACCACCACAATTTGCTGATTAATCCTGAATCAAGCCCCATGAGAAACAGAAGCTGTCCTTTAAACAATAAGCCATGTTCTTAAGAGCACACAGAACACCTACTTTGCTGCAATGCCTGGACAGGAATGCAAGGAAGAGACATGTTTCCCTTTTTTAAAAGGCATGTAATGACATACCTGGAATGCTGCCTCGTACATGTTGAGTGCCTTCGAAATAGAAGCCGTTGGCGGAAGCAGATACCAGAGGTGGATAGCAATAGAACGCTTCCAGTCCAGCTGTGAGCACACATTAATGCTTTTTCTCTCAGATAACTGCCACACCTGAACAACAGATTGCAAGGGTTAAAGCAGGTTTGCAGTAAATGTTACACTGAGAATGAGCAATGCTTAGTTTTGTAGCCTCGGACTAGATTATATGAGCAACATTTACCACTGAAAGGATGCATTAGGAAGGGACCAAATGAATCCCTTTGTATTTAATAGTTAGAGACTGGACACATGCCATTGGACTGCATGTGTTGGAAGTCAGTATAATACTCCTTTTAACAGTGACTCTAGGACATGTGCTCCTCACTTAGCAAAAGCTAGTCTACAACAGCAGTTCTCAACCAAGGGTCCAAGGCCCCCAGGAGGGCCTCAAGCAGGTTTCAGGGGGTCTGCCAAAATATACCGGAGAGCAGGGCCAGCGTTAGGAGTCTCTGGGGCAGAGGGCAGAAAGCCAAAGCCCGAGGGCTGCCACGCGAGGCTGAAGGTGAAACGGAAACCCTGCTGCATGGGAAAAGCCTGAGCAACTTCGGTTCGCGGGGCCTCCTGTGGCATGGGGTCCCCTGGCAATTGCCCTGCTTGCTACCCCCTAACACCAGCCCTGGCTTTTAATCTACTGGATATGCTGAACAACAGTTGTGGCACAGGCAGGCCATAGAGTTTTTAATAGCATGCTGGGCCTCACAGAAAAAGGTGAGAAACCCCTGGTCTACAAGACACTCATTTATTTTTCCTATCTAGCAGTAGCTAGCTTTCAATTATACAGATGTGACAGATTGTCAGCAAGACTTACGGGCTTCCCAGCCAGCAGAGCAAAGATGCGCAATCTCTCCTCCTGGATGAAGCAGTCTGCCTGCAATCCATGCCAGTCCACTAATTGCATTGTGAGGAGCTCCCGAACCTGCTGGCTGCCTACCAACTGGGAGAGGAGAAGGGCAAGCCTGTGATCTCCTGAAGGAGATAAAACAGCATGTCAGCAGAGTTTACTGGGACATCACAGTTTTAAAAAAAATCACAATTTTAAAAAAATTGAGGTAACTTGTACTCTAAAGTCAGAAGTATGGAAATTACAGTTAGACTAATTAGGTTTCCTTCAGAATCAGCCATAAGCGCAAGAAAGAACCAGGAAGGCAAGAAAAAGTTCAGTATTGTTAAAAGCTGAAGTAGTCATTTGAGCCAAACAAGTGTGCTTCAAAAACCAATACCCAGCCCTAGAAGTTTAAATTATAGCTTGTAAAAACACACACCACCGTAATCAGTTATATTAGCAGCCATTGCTATGTGCACTGATCAAGGAAAGAGTAAGTTTCTGGTGTACACGTCACACAGATTACAGCCGTTAATTAGAGAATGGTGGAAGTAAATGGCTCCTAGAGCATGTGCTCTTCCTACCTACACACTGTCACAACACAGAACTAAGAACTGGCCCAATTACAGTTGCTTTGCTACAGCAACGTTCAAGGCAGATTTAGTGGGCTAGAAAGCAAGCTCTGAACACAGCAGATTTACATTAGAACACTGAAATATGAGTTACAAGTAACAGCTGTAAGGTTCCCCAGAGAAATCAGCAGAAAGTGGCTAAGCTATTCCTGTCCATCTTAAGCTAGTAAAAATCAATACACTGAGTAGTCAGTTCCCCTCAGTAGGAAATCACTCAAGCCTCAGCCTAGGTATTAGAGTTTGAAGTGTAAAATGCCCTGTACCAGATTCCATCCTGAGGGAGACCAAGGTTTCTTCTCCTGTCCCCCAAAAAATATTTGCAGTAGAAACATCTGATTTGCCCCTCAATCACCATGCAATTTCTGCAGTAAGGCTGAATCTAACATTGATCTTGGTAACAATGAGGAAAAAAAAAGTGCGGCAGTCTCTGTATATCCCAAAGTCAGCTGTGAGTTGTAAGCTTCTTACCTGATTGCTGTGCCACCCTACAAGCCTCACTGATCCTCTTCCCAGTAAGGTAGCTAAACACAGCCTCTATGTGGTTCTCGTGCTGGGACAGTGAGACTTCCTCTTCGATTCGTGCTGCTGCAGTCTGTGATAACCAGCGGGAGAAGGCTTTCCTACGCTCCAGGGTTACAATGTACTCACTGGGCTCCTCCAAACTGGCTTCTAACTCCTTCAGGTGGCCCCAGATTGCCTCACACAACATCCATGTCAAACACCAGTATTTCACCACAGCTGAAGAACAAAAAATTAAGTGGTCACAGAAGAGAGACATACATACTAGGAATTTGGAACAATGCTGTAGAGGGGGCTGTGTCAGTCCTATATTTGTCCTACATTCATAGGGGATTAGACTACTTACTTACTTTGAAATTTAAATCAGCTGATTAGCACCCCACAATGCATCAGCCCAGCATGCATCTGATCCAGCCATTTTAAAGTTAATAAAACCAAACGAGGTGGCCACAACCAGTCGACTATTTTAAATGTCTGTCAATACAGTAAACACTATCCTGGAGAAAGATCGAGAACATTTTGCTCCTTTCTGTGTTTTTGTATTTCCAATTCTCTGTTCATTTTATTCAGATTGTGCTGCACTAAAGTTATTTGAAGTGAACTTGCACTAAACTGCTTTATCACTTAGATTCTATGCTCCCCCAATGTATATAACTTGATACTCACATTCTATTTCAGCTGCGTCTCCACAAAAGTCTCTAACCCAGTCAGCATAGTCATGGATGGCAGACACTCCTGGGTTGGCTGCTAAGAGAGGACAACGTTCGTCTACATGGACAGTGCTGTGTTTGAGCTTTATCTCCAGAGGGATGAGGTATAACTGCTGGTCTCCGTCTGTCTTCCTTCGTTCTAAGGTCAGCTTCTCTATATGAACCTTGAAGGGAGATTCTGAAAGTCTGGGGAAGATAACAGTAGTATTGGAAAGATAAAGATACTTAACAAGACTAACAGACGTGTAAAGTAATTCTTATGTAGAAACACACCTCTCCTGTTCCTGATCATCAGGTGGATAATAAATCCAGAACCCATTTCTCTAACTGAATGGGATGTCAATATATTCAATAGGTACTCAATCCCAGGAACAGATAAGGGCCAAATTGTGGGCGCTGTGGTTACAGAATGAACTGCAAACATCCTGAAACTGACAGTGTGCTTGAATCATGGGACATGAAGAAACCTGATCCTAGAATTCCATCCCTTATTTGGAACACAACTACCCAAACTATACAAGTACTATAAAAACATTTCTAGAGTTATGGACACAGCATCAGGAAGCACTAGCTTAATGTCCCTGCGTACTCCATTGCAAGCTTGACCTACATTCTGCAGCTCCCTGGAGCAGCAGACAGGAAGCTCTTTGAAAGTTTCATTTAAAGGGGAGATGCTCCAGTATTCCCAACACTAAATGTCAACCCACACTAGCAGCACTCAGTGGGGAAGATATGGGCCCATATTTATTCACCGCTTCATAGTGCTTAAGGCCAGAAGGGGCTGTTAGACCATCTAGTCTGACCGCCTATACATCACAGGCCCATAAATTTTTACCCAATACAAGATTCAACAAGGTTCACTTTAAAGACAAGGACAGATGGTTCTCTATATACTCCAGTATATCTGCAAGGGAGAACTAGTTTTATGGATTAACACTCACGATTTAGGAGCAACAGGAGTTGGCAAGAATCCATATTCCATAGAGTCATTGCGAAGATCCTCAGGCTCACTTGACCCACTCAGTTTATCTCCACTATTTACAAGAGTCCAATTGGGTCCCCAACCAACACGAAATGAGCGTCCCATGAAGAGTGCCATATCCATTAGGAGTTTTCCTTTTCCATAAGTGACAGATTTTTCCAGAGGTATTAGCCCCTGCTGCCTACAGGCACCCACTGTTTTCAGCTGCACCTCTGGGGCTGCGCTGGGCATGGAGAATGCAGAGGGTAGTGGGGAAAGCCCAGACCAAGAGGCTGCAGATGGAGGATTGCCTAAAGAGGAAGTTCTTGGTCCATGAAAATCTTGCAGAGAAGCACTTTGGAGGAAAGACACACTTGCAAGTTTTGATTGCAGCAGCCCTCCAACTGAAAGGAAGATTGGAGAACTTAAGGAAACTCAAGGTCTCTGCATTTAACAGGTCATTTAAGATGTTCTGAATAGTTTTGGTGGAATTTCAGAGCAGCTAGTAATCGATAGCATTTACTATACAGTTAGGCATGCCCGGTTTTAACACAGCTGCCTGTAGCATGAATGGGACAACAAGTATGGTCATGAACAGTCACTTACTAGGCAATAGCACAATTGTCCAAGCCATGGTACAAACTAAGCACTACACCAACAAGGGCCTTTAAGTACCTCAGAGAAAGAACAGACGCCCCTCTGTGCCAGACAAATGTGTGTGGCCTTAGACAGATTTAGAACAGACATGGCTTTAGTCACCTGAAGGTGCCTCAGGAAACAGTAAGCATTGCTATTAAGTACCACTGGACTTAAATTGGCTCCTTATGGAGACACCCCAGTTAAGCACACTTCATTTAAGTGGACCATGCAGTGCTAACGTTGGCAACATTGCAACTTTCTTAAATATACAAGCTAAGTTTTCTCTTGTGGTCATAGTTGTCAGTTATGCGCACGTAATTCCTGCTCGTGTCAAAGTGAGCTGCATGTGTAATTAATGGCAAAATATCCTTACTGGCAGTTAATTAGTATTAAACCCAATCTCTTTATACCTAATGCTCTCAAATGGGTATTTAAATAATGACCCAGTTTGAACACTGTTAGAGATCAGACTTGAAAGAGAGTCAGTATCTAGAAGGTTAGGATAATTCACAAGAGACACCAGCTGCCCAAAACAAGTTTTAAATGTTGGCTTTTCCCAGACAAACTATTTTAAAGTGAACACCTGTGGGTATATCCTGGTGCAGACATATGGATCCTTACGGTACCTGAGGAGTGTCTTTTCTGTCCTTGCAATGCTGAAATTGGAAGCCTGGGAGAGCAGATCTCTTGAGAAGTATCCATTTTTGTAGGCTGTTTGCCAAAGTGATGATCCAGGATCAAGTCTACATCCTCTTCATCAGCGAGCAAGGAAGCTTTCATGATCTAAAATGATCATAGAACAAGACTGCATGCTAGCACAACAACCCCTTGATACAAATTAGCAGTGGATAGCAGGTCTAACTAGTGTCTCCCAAAAAAACAAGCCACCTTTAAAAGTTACATATGAACCACCACTGATCCATTCATACTGAAACTTACATTTCAAATTAGATCATGAGTTATCTGATGGGATGGTTATAAAATGAACTAAAAGCAATCTATTATGAGGAACCAGCGATTTAAGTCACCTGCTAAACTACAATGGTGGTGTCCTATTTAATATCCAATACTGATCAATACGACCTTAGGTGCTGATACAATGTTATCTCAGACCTTGTTTAGGTTGTCAGTACTCAAATGGAAAACCAAGTAGTAACTGAGTACTGCAAGTGGGGGAGTTGTATTAGTTTTCCTTTGACCCAATATTAAAATGCTAAAATAAATAGTCACCCATATATAGCACCTTGAGCACTATTTTTCAGCTGAGACAGCAAATAGTGGTCCTGTGTACTAGTGGTCACATTATCCAGATTTTCACAGGAGCAGGTATGTGATGGTGTCCAGCCAGGACAGGCTAACACAGGCCATCACAGTACTTAATTGAATTCTTCTGTTTTAATCAGAAGAGACCTTTTTAACCTCCTCCCATAAAGCATTTTACCAATGATTAATACAGTAAAGCTCTTTGAGATTCCTGGGTATGGTAGATGAAATATATATTGTAATGTTCAAAGTTGTATATAAATAATATGCTCAAATCTGAAGACAAGCCACAGTGATTTGTCAGGAATTGGGCAGATGGATAAAGCAAGAGCAGGGCCTATCACTTAGATAACTATAGGAAGAGCAAGTTGCTCACCTGTAAGACATGGGGGTTTATACCAAGTGAAGATGCAATGTGCGTTGAAGCAGGCACCAGTTCCGGCTCTTCTGTAATGCTATCTTCTAGTATTGAATCCTGAGCTGGTTCCTGGGTGATGTCAGCCATATCACTGTCCAGTTCCACAACCCTCCCCAGCTGTTCCACTTCTGGGCTCTGCAGACACCAAAGACATGGAAACCATGTTAGAGGATAGCACATTCTGGGTCAGTTAAGAGAGAAAGCAAGAATATTCAATGGCTTCAACAATCACCTGCGAGTGAGAGAAGTATTCACTGTTCATTTCTGGGTTCCAAGTTAGACTCTAGGTTGTAGATCCTGGAGCGCATCATCAAGGATCTACAACCTATCCTGAAGAAGGACGATCCCTCACTCTCACAGACCTTGGGAGACAGGCCAGTCCTCGTTTACAGACAGCCCCTCAACCTGAAGCAAATACTCACCAGCAACTACACACCACACAACAAAAATACTAACCCAGTAACCAATCCCTGCAACAAACCCCATTGCCAATTCTGTCCACGTATCTATTCAAGGGACACCATCATAAGACCTAACCACATCAGCAACACCATCAGGGGATCGTTCACCTGCACATCTACCAACGTGATATATGCCATCATGTGCCAGCAATGCCCCTCTGCCATGTACACTGGCCAAACCGGACAGTCTCTGCGCAAAAGAATTAATGGACACAAATCACACATCAAGAATTGTAACATTCAAAAGCCACTAGGAGAGCACTTCAATCTCCCTGGAACTCGATAACAGACTTAAAGGTGGCAATTCTTCAACAACAAAAACTTCAAAAACAGACTTCAATGAGAAACTGCAGAACTGCAATTAATTTGTAAACTGGACACCATCAAATTAGGCCTGAATAAAGCCTGGGAGTGGATGGGTCACTACAAAAAGTAATTTTCCTTCTGTTGATACTCTCACCTTCTTGTCAACTATTGGGAATGAGTGATGTCTACCTTGATTGAATTGGCCTCATTAGCACTGACCCCCCCACCACTTGGTAAGGTAACTCCCATCTTTTCATGGGCTATAATTTATATACTGCTTACTGTATTTTCCATTCATGCATCTGATGAAGTGAGTTTTAGCCCATGAAAGCTTATGCCCAAATAAATTTGTTAGTCTCTAAGGTGCCACCAGGACTCCTTGTTGTTTTTAGTGATACAGACTAACATGGCTACCACACTGAAAACTGAAGTTGTAACAGCAGGCAGCCACATACTTTGTTTTTATTAAGAAGTTCCTAGCAGTAATCATGACCAGGTATTTACAGCATGCTAGTAAGATTTGCAAAATTAAGTATGTTTAGGATCAAAAGCACAAGTTTCACTGACCCATCCAAAAGCTGGGGATTTTAGTAAAGTAAGTTACCTTGTACCATTCATAGCACCTTCCATATGTGGACCTTAAAGCACTTTACAAACAATGAAGAATTAAGCTTCAACATCCCTGCGAAGGAGCCACTATACCAAGCACACAAGATGCAATCAGAATTAGCCAGTTACTAAGACTTGCATATTCTTACTCTGTGCATTTCAAGTCATAGCAGTTGACCTGACATGATTTTACTCCTTTACTGCATTCGCATTGTTGAACCAATGCATTAAATGGAAGGGAGAGTTAGATTCTGCTCCTTCTTGTGCATCAGATGAAGTTTATTTCAGGTACAGAATCTTTTAGTTGCGATGATGCACAAGCCAGAAAGAACACAACTTAACTGTTGCAAACCAGAACTTGAAAATCAGACCATCACACTGAGAAACTTTACTCAAGGCCAATGAACAGATATAAACTTATTCTAAAAAATATTTCAGAAATAGAACCACAAAGACTGGGGCAGCACTAGGAATACAACGTAGGTCTACGTTCTAAACCTTTGCCTTAACCATAAATGCATCGTATTTCCTGGCTCTTCACATCAACCATTTGATGAGTTTTAAATCCATACTATATAGTCTCCTGATGTTTCTGTATTAAGCCTGGACAACTTTTTGCCCCTTACAACATCCAAACCTACAGCAACAATACAAAATACAAAGAGGTACACCATATCTTGGCTCCTAACAGAAAAGGGCAGCCCACAATAACAGTTATCCCATAAAAATAACTTGCCACAAGAACAGTTAAGTGAACATTCACAAAATCAGAAGATTTCCTTGTTTTTCCCATTTGAGGGTTTTTGTTGGGGATGGTGAGGGGAGGGAATAGGAACACACACACACACACCCCTAGTCCTTTCCAGTCGTCCAGCTCAGTGTTTTTTCAGAAATGTAAGTGCTTCAGGAGTTTGATTTACCAGAACAAACTGCACTTAAGTGACCAGTGAACCAAGACAGAAGGTGAAATCGCAGCCTTCAGTGCTTCAGGGTCCTTTTACTGGGGCAGAGTACAAAAGCTTAGCCTGGCTGCCTAAAGACAGGAGTCCCACAAGATGTGCCATTGATAGCTATAATATGGGGCTGTGCCCAGATTATCAGCACTGCTGCATCTCTGCCAGTCTCCTACCTCTGGTGCCTCCTTACCTGTATGACAAGCAGAGTTGGTTTGTCATCTGACTCCTGAAAGCCATCAGTGCTAGCTATACTTAGGGAGGCTGATGCGAAAAGAACTTTCCGTCATGGGCCAAATACCCTGCATTTTGACAGAGTGCAGAGTCTGAATGGTTCACTTCTCCAGGGACCTGATATTAACCTTCCCTAGGCAGAAAAGCATTCCCAATTCAGTTTTCTGAGGGTCTCCAGCACAAAAAAGGAATACGACTAGATTGGAGGGATTGTCAGCAGAAGGTAAGTGTGCACTTTAAAAGGCTTCCCCACACACAGCCTATGTGATGCCAGTTACTTCTTGCTAAGGGGCTCATTCTGTTCTTCACTAGGCTGTGCAAGGTCACTGCCTCTCCTTATCCACAAAAATCGCAGCAGGAGAACCAGGGGCAAAAGGACTATTTACCGTGTCTTGTCTAAAAGCTTGACCATTGGCCAATGCTGACAATTCCTCCATGACCTACAGAAAAACACACCATGCATACTGGCTTCATGCCAAGTAGAAGCTCACTGTTCATGCCTGAGTGAACTGCAAGCCTGGAGATCTGCCTTCACCAATGAATGGAATATCGAAATTGCTTACGACCTGAAACAAAAGCCTTTCCCTTAAAAATTCAATTCGGCAGCTAGGGATTGGCATCCTTTTATTCTGCTCTCCTGCATACGACTGAGTCCTCTACGTCAACACAAATAGCAATAGGTTGGACACCAAGGACTGGACTGCAGGATTGGACACCAAGAATCCTGCTCAAGGCCTTTACATTCTGCATTCAACTTGAGCCCTACTTTGTATTGACAATTTTTTTGACATAAGTGCTTGGTTGTAGAATTATCATGAACACCTCCATTATAAAATGCTTTTCTTCTCCATTAACACAAAGATCTACCGTATATACTTGTTCATTAGCCCATTTGTTTATAACCTGATCCCCGCCCCCCAAGATGGTTACGTAAAAATAGCAAAAACTGTTCATAAGCCGACCCTATATTTCAGGGGTTGGCAAACTTTGGCTCCTGGCCCATTAGGTTAAGCCATTAGCAGGCCTGGATGTTTTGTTTACCTGAAGCGTTCACAGGCACAGAGCCCCTCAGCTCCCAGTGTCCACGGTTTGCCATTCCCCGTTTATAAGCCAACCCCCGCTCTTTGATGTGTCACTTTTTTACCAAAAATATTTGGCTTATGAATGAGTATGTACGGTAATTTAGTTTACTGTCGGCAGTGTTTTTTCCAATGTTAGATAGGGAAAGTGGAAAAAGTGTTCCATTTTCATTTCAATCAGAAAATTGCTTGTAACCAGTCAACATTTAGGATGTAGCTACATAGGCTGGTGCCAAGAATTGAATAAAATGCCATCTTCCTAGAAGGCAAGTATATACATATACCAGGGGTAGGCAACCTATGGCACGCATGCCGAAGGCAGCACGCGAGCTGATTTTCAGTGGCACTCACACTGCCCGGGTCCTGGCCACCGGTCTAGGGGACTCTGCATTTTAGTTTAATTTTAAATGAAGCTTCTTAAACATTTTAAAAACCTTATTTACTTTACATACAATAATAGTTTAGTTATATATTATAGACTTATAGAAAGACCTTCTAAAAACGTTAATGTATTACTGGCACGCCAAACCTTAAATTAAAGTGAATAAATGAAGACTCGGCACACCACTTCTGAAAGGTTGCCGACCCCTGACATATACTATGACCCAATAATGAACTGGTACAAAAAACTTCAGAATGCAACAATTGCACCGCACCCCACCCCACTCCAATACATTTTAAGAAATTAGTTGTATAGCCAAACTTGTAAAAACTTTAGATCTTATTTTAATAAAGTAGAGTACATTCTTAAAATACCAGAATACAAGTTCGCATGCAAAATGAGGTTTGAAGATACAGACAATCTAAAAACCTAATGCACAAAGCAATTTGTTTTTAGGTGCTGGAGGCAGCATGACTGGCAAGAGTTCTATTGCACATATTTGAGAATATTAACAAAACCATGTTTTCTTCCACAGTGCAAATGCGCCATATCCTTGTTTAGATCTCACATTTGTAGAAGTGATCAGGTTACCAAAAAAACTCAAGATACCATCAACAAAAACGCTAATTTCAAACAAAGGATGTGAGGACAAGGGAGAGCACGCCAAGTATACATAGAACTTGCAAATATCCTGTAGGAGACCAGAAGTACCACCCCAGTTTGAGTAAGCTCGGTTCTAAAAATGCTTTGCGTTCTTCTGTCTCCAAGGCATTTGCAATAGTAACGGCTCTGTCTTAGGGCAAATAGCTATTCCTTCATTTTATGGATAACTTCAAGTCACTGTTTTTTCTACCTGAGATGGAGGCGTTGGCTTGCCATTTAGAGCCATTTGTTGGGGCACCAGCTGCCCCTGGGGTGGCACTTGGGCAGTTTTTAACTTCTTTGCGTCCACTTTTGAAGGATGCTCCTCCTCTTCCTCATCAGAATCTTGCAAGCCGTATTTAGAGAAGTGAGCCACCTGTACAATGAGAAAAGCCGAAGTGTTGCTAATAGGGATACAGACATGGGGAAGATTTTTCAAAGGCACAGATGGGAGTTGGTGCACAACTACTACTGACTTCATATGGAGCTGGGTGTTTAGCTGCCCCTTGGGTCTGAAAGTCTCCCTTTAAATATTCTAATGAGTAACTGCATACTGAAGCATACACGAACTCTGAGGGAGTTCAATCTTTGTATAAAACACCACATATATGCGAGATCAGTTCTTAACGAATCACCTGGGAGTTATTTTGGACAGTTTGCACATTGTGACGATTACAATCAGAATGATCTGTATATTACTTGAAAAACTTTAGTACTACAATTCATGAGTTAAATGGGTCAGAAAGAGCACTTTAAAACCTTAAACAAGTATAAAAAAATCTGTTGAATAAAGGCACTGGAATTACAACATTGACAGCTATTGGTTTAATCAGGGATTCTGACTTCTCTTCCACCCAGATCTTTCTGTAATACACAGTTTATGAGCAGTCAGCAATGAGTAACAGTGAACATTACCTTGAATACCCAAGAACCAGTCTCTGAACGGTATTCTTTGAACTGGGCTCCCTGCTTCCGAGATACAGCCTCCAGTCTGCCTTCATAATTGATATCTGCTAGTCGTTCTGGGCTCTTTATCAAGCAGCGAGATGTTTTATCCGTTGGCCAAACTCCATCCAATGTAACTTCAGCTCGTCTGTTAAAATGTAGACCATGGAAGAGCATGAGATCACTGAGCTTTGAAACGAGGCATTCAAAAAAAGTTTACATCAAGTTCAAAACAAACCACAAGCATTGGTTCAAACACTGAAAAGGCCATGTACCACGCTTTAGTTCAGAAACATTATTGTCACTGACCAGTAGGCTTCGTCCAAGATTAATAACCTGAATGTATGCCTGAAAAAAGGGTTTAGATTTGCAGGCTGCTGGGATAGCTAATAGAAAGAGACACTTATGGATGACAATAAGGGTGATAGGTTTACCAAAATCTATTTACCAGGCTACTCCCACCCCTCCCAAAAAGAACACATGAAAAAGTTTGAATTACCTATTTAAACCTTCACCAATAGGTGGCTTCTGATCATCGTCAGGATAGACAATAACTTCTTTCCTGCGGATGTGCACAATCTCATCCAGATTTAAGTTAGTTAGATTTACCTCTCCTTCGAAGTAAATCGATCCATAACCTGGAAAGTAAACCAAACACAACTTGTACTTCTGCTCCAATAGCAAATGCTGTAATACCACCCTGGAGAAGTGCACTGACAAACTCTCCAATATAAGTATTCACATTTTGTTCATCTTACCTATCCTTAAATTGCCATTCTAACTCCTGTTATTCCATTCCACTGACAACAAGTAATTGAGCAGTTTTACTATTATCCTTTTCCATTCTAAAAGGATGATAGTTTCAGTCTGTTGGCCATTGCTCCCTCAAAGTAATAAATTTGGGCCCTTAAGTATCTTTTCTAGACCACTTAAATTGGTCACTCCTCCTGGGTGGTCCTATCCTCTATTTTTAATTTGTCTCCTTGCTGAATTCAAAGTACTAGAACTGCACACAATATCCTACGTGCATATACAACAGCAAGACTGACCCCAAGTAGTTGTATAACCAAACTAGTTTTACATTCAATTCCTTTATATAGTCATAAGGTTTTTGATAGTAGTACTAACCTGGCCGCTCATACTGCATCTGTGATCAGCTTTTCCCAAACACTCATTGAGAATTACAAAGTTATGATTTCGTCCAGGGACAGTGTCAGATTTTAAGTATTCAAATCTTTCCATTCTCCAATAATCATGGTATTATAACGATTTGTAAAAATCCAGTTTGAAGCTCAAGAAGTGAACAAGTCATGAATAGCACTCAGGTTGGCCAATAAAGCTGAGCTAGACCGTTCGAGTCCAAGTTTTGGACCTAAGCTACCCTCAGTATCTGAAGAACTATTGAAAGTGTTGTTCTTTTCAGATACCAAGTGCTGGAATTTTACAAGCTATGATTTTAGTTTCACTGTGTAGCTTAATTCATGCAGCTTGAGAGTGCAGCCAATTTGAAAACATTTATAAAGCTTTTGTCACCTAGGGATGATAAATTTCCCAAGCAAGGTAGCGATTTTACATTCATGATAGGGGGGAGGGATAGCTCAGTGGTTTGAGCATTGAGCTACTAAACCCACGGTTGTGAGTTCAATTCTTGAGGAGGCCATTTAGAGGACTGGGGTAAAAATGTGTCTGGGGATTGGTCCTGCTTTGAGCAGGGGGTTGGACTAGATGACCTCCTGAGGTCCCTTCCAACCCTGATATTCTATGAAGAAATACAAAGCCCAGACTTTAAAGCTCTAAAGAGTTGGTGGCAGGAGAACACATATCCAAAATGATTCTATACTCACCTTTACGACCTATAGTGAAATCAGTCACAATACACTCTCCTCTGTCAGTGGTAAGTTTAGCTAGATCCTCCATAGACGGGATGGTGTAGTAGCCAGCTTTTGTTAGAACAATTCCTACAGTAGAAAATAATTGAGCACACAGATGAGGACAAAACTTCAGAAATGTTCTTAATCATTTGCCAAGAAAACAGAAGGACAGCTGAGGGGCCATAAACAGAAGCTGGGAATCAGTACAACGTACTGAAACAATAAAGTAACAGAAGCCAGAGTACAGACCTCTTAACAGTGTCAAGTTCATATTACTTTACAGTGAGAAATTCCATGCACTGAGTATCTTATCTAAGGTAAGATGAAAACATGGAACATCTTGGGTAAGAGGGAGAGGAGACGGTAGGAAGATTTGTTTTTTTGAGGAATGGCATTTGGTGGAGAGAAAGCTGGAAATTATTCAAGGGCAGTGTACGTTAAAAATAAAGCAAAGGATGGGGGTCAAATGACAAGCAAGAGGAGGATCAGGAAGGAGTAAGACTAAAGAGAGCAGCACCACACAGCAGTGCGAATCTGACCTGCTGGGTGCGGACTATATACATTCTCATTCTCCTCGTCTCTGTCATCCTGCAGTGACTCATCATGAAATGAAGCATCTTCACTGCTGCCTTCCAGGCCATTCCGCAAGGCAACCCGCATATTCAGAGCCACAATGGTATCGTCCACGTTATTCTGGTGTTTGTGCACTGCATTCTCTGGGGTCTGTGGGATGGGCTTGGCAATGGGGTTAGTGTAAAATCTAGTCACTTCATGGTGATCGTCCTCTTCCTCTCGCTCACCCTCCGGTCTGTGGTTCTCATCAACAGATCTGGATAGAAAGTTGAACCTAAAGAAAGAATGAAGCCATTCAAACACATTCATTTCTGAAGAAATCTTGTGTCCGTGTTACAACACATTTGTTTCTCATCTCATAACAGGGCACACCAGATTCTTCCTGTTGTTTGGAGGTACACTGTCATATGTAACACTAGACATTAGTGCCTGGAACATATATTACATTGTTTTGGGAAAATAGGTTTAGAGTTGATTATGTCTTGCTGCCCAAAGGATCAAGCTGATCTTAGGGTGGGGCTGCCTAGTTCACAACTGGCAGCATCAGCAATATAGATTGAGTGGGCACATGGCTAGCGTATTTCCCTAATCCTTACTAGGTGGTGACTCCAGGTGAGAACAGAGACTAGAGCTGATCAGGAATTTAACAAGATGTTTGGCATTTTCTAATGAATAATCTGTTGAACCTGAAACTATTTGTGGAAATGGGTCAGTTATGACAAGTTTGTTTCAACAATTTCAAAACACTTTTTTCCCAAATCTTTTGAAATGGGATATTTAGACCTGACGTGAACCAAACATTTTTGATTGTCTATTTACAGGTCTGGATGGGAATTTCCCCCTCCTCCTCCCAAAAGCTTGGAAATTTTCCAGGGATGGGAAACAGTTTCCTGCCCAGCTCTAACTGATATACTGGTGAGGAAGCCTGTACTGTTCATAAAGGTCATACTGGGTAAGAGGAGTGGTCCATCTAGCCCAGCATCCTGTCTTCCAACAATGGCCAGACCCAGAGCTTCAGAGAGCGCGTACAGAAAAGAATAAATTTACAGAGATCCACCCGTCTTCCTCTCATGGCTTCTGGCGGTCAGAAGTTTTGGGTTGCCCAGAGCATGGGGTTATATCCCTGATCTTGGCTAATAGCCATTGATAGACCTATCCTCCGCGAACTCATCTAGTTTTTTTTAAATCCAGTTATACTTTTGGCCATCACATCTCCTGTGGCAATATACTCCACAGGACAACTGTGGGCTGTGTGAAAAAGTATTTTCTGTATTAAACATGCTGCCTATTAATTCCAATGGGCGACCACTGGTTTTTGTACTGAGGGAAAGGGTAAACAACAACATTTTATTCACTGTTCCACAACTTGATTATCTTTGTTGCTTAAGCATCTCTGTTAACCTCCTAGAACCTGAAGTCCTTCTATAAACAGCTTGTTTTACAATTAAGAATTTTAGTCTCAACTAGATGGAAAAAAATCAGTCAGACAAAAATCTATTTATTATCAGTCCATATTCTTATTTGGATATTTAAAACATACCTACTGCCATGACATCAGCATTGCAAAGATGTCTACAAACAGCTCTCATAGTACTGTTAAGCTACTGACGACTTAGTGGATCCCACAAATAGCTATGAGCTTATTTCTAAACAAGAGGGTTATGCACTGTATAGATTTAGATTCTAGAGAGCTTTTTTCATAGGTTTATTTGTTCAGGAGAAAGTATTAACTAAATACTGTTTCCTAGCGGCATAATCAGCTGTCACACAAACATACCGCTCTCCATTCTCTGGATACTCGGATGGAGGTTCCAGATCTTCAGCTTCACGACTGACAGGAGAAAACAAGTTGCTGCTGTTGAGGTTTTTCAAAACCAGCTTCTTGATGCTCTTCCTAAAATATACCAAAGCAACAGTTCTCAGTGATCTGTAGCACACGAGAGCCATACTTTTGACCCAAGAGTTCCAGGGGTGGGAGAATATTTAAGCCAACTTTAAGCCACATTAGCTAGCATTCTGTCATGACAATGCCATAACTGCTGCCAAGTCTTGTTAGTCTTTGCCAGCAGATGGTAGCAAGAGGGGTATGAGCTGTCAGTTTGTTATTCCAATTGATGGGGGGGGTCGGGAGGGGATGTTTTTTAAAAACACTGAGTCGGCCTTACCACCACACCACTTCAGAGAAGAGATGAAGTGACTTCCAGGGCTAATATTAAATTGAAAGGCCAACCTCATACAACAGGAAGATTTCTAAAGCCTATGTTTTATTACTGAACACAGGCCATTTCTAAAGGAGAAAAGAAAACTAACTTGGGCATGAATGCACCATTGGATAGAGATGGCTCATCATCATCCAGCCCATCAAAGAGGTGAGATTTGGAAGATCCTGCTGTCTGCAAAGCTTTCGGTCGCACTCTGGTTGCTGGTCGCGGGGTCAGTTTGTAATGGGTTGGCGTAGTCAAGGCCTTCTGGGCTGCTGGATTAGTTGGTTTCAGTCTCTGAGAAAAAGAAAAACTCATGTAGCCGAAAAAATAGATTTTCAAACTACTTAAGTCTGAACAGGATTAACGTTTTTTTTTTTTTATTTTCACAGAAATTAGACCAGTATTGTTGTCAGGACAAAAAACCTCTGCCCTGAACAAACTAAAAAACAAGAATTCAGAAGTGACATAAGACAAGTTAACTATAGACATTCACCCTGTATTCTCGGTTTGATTTGGCAGCAACAGTGCTAGCTCAATTTGAGGTCTGATTAGTGCTTTTGGCAGGTGGCTTGCTTAAACTACCACCACTTGTTTAAGAAATAAAATCAGACCTACTTAGTAAGTTATGTCAGCAATACTGCTGCTCCTTTAGAGTGAGTTTTCCCCACGCTGGTAAACTAAGTGCCAGAATCTTACATGAGAACGTTTGGAAAAAAATTGCAATGAGATCACACATGGATTTATAATCGATAACACTGAATCATCCAAGTGCCTGATTTTTAGAGATTCTGAGCATCTACTACACCCACAGAGCTCACTGGAAATGCCAGATGCTTGGCATCCCTGAAGACAGAAGTCTAATATATGACCACAATATATGCAGTTAGGTATCCCAAGCGGCTGTCTGTTGCAGATAAAATAGTGAGAATGTATGTGTTATATATAAGGCTACATTTTAATCATGGGTATGTTTAGTAAAAGTCATGGACATATCACGGGCAGTAAACAAAAGTTCACGGGCCCATAACCTGTCCATTGGGGTCGGAGTGGAGCACCGCAGGTGCTGGGGAGGGAGGCACAGCCCGGGGGGAGGTCACAACCCAGGGAAGCACCATGGGTGCTGGGGCAGGCTCCTTACCCAGCTCCCTCGAGCTCCACATGCTGCCTCTGCTCTGCCCCAAGCCCCAGTTCTGCAGCTCCCATTGGCGGAGAACTACAGCCAGTGGGAGCTCTGGGGGCGGTGCCTGGCTGCAGCAGAAGCAGCATGTGGAGCCAGGGGAGCTGAGCCCCCCACAGGTAAGCAGCAGCCCCAACCCCAAGCTCCCCCACACCCGAACTCCTGCTGCTCTGGTTGGGGACCCTGAGATTGCCCCAGCAGCAGCCAGTGCGACTGACCCGGGGACTACCCGAGCTACTCAGGCAGCTCCTGGGATAGCCACATGGGGCTACTGCAGAAGTCATGGTGGTCACGGAAAGTCATGGTATCTGTGACCAACGTGGAGCCTTAGTTACATACCATTTAGTCTCTCAACACCCCAGGCTAAAGACTAGGATATTAGGAAAATGGGCCCCTAAATGTTCGTATCTTCATTAAAACTAATCCAGATATAGAAGTTACAATAAACACAATCTTATCCAAAAAATGCGTTCTGAAGTATTTCAGTTCTCACCTCTTCTTTCTTCTTGGGGTCTGACATAGGGTTTCTGAAGAGAGGAGAATCTCCAAAGGGTGAGTAGGTCAAGCTGTTGAAGTGCTGCTGGAGGGCTGCTTGTTGGGCGGCTGAAACATTTGGGTCTGTCAATGCTAGATAAAGTTGGAGAGATTAATCTTTTCTAAGCATGTATTTAGCACTCAGACTCATCTCAGGGCATTTAGAAGTGGCCTCTTCTTTACCAGATCTGTTCCCTGTGGGTATTCACAGTTGTATCTGCTGACTTCAGTGACAGTACATTTTACCTCTGTCAGCCCTGTAAAGCCAGCTGAAATTCTATTCCTTCTTGTATATCAGATTTACCAAGTTCAAATCAGTTTCACCTGTGCAAAGCTAAAATGAAGGGAGTTGTGCAGATTAGCCAGGAGCCTAATCTGGCCTGGCAGAACCTTTTAATGGTTATCTGCACTTGTTAGTTTCAACACCAGCGTGCTGTGTCCCTTCAAAGTCTAATTAATGTTGGTGCAAGATCTTTTTCTGAAGGTTCAACTATCTTGAAATTCACTTGTTCAGTTGATTATCCACCATGACCCCCAAATTTTTCAGAGTCACTGCTTCCTGGGATAGAGTCACCCTAAGTATGACCTACATTCTTTTTCCTAGATGTATACATTTAGCCACATTATAACGTGCAGTTTGCTTGCTCCTAGCTTACCAAGCAATCCAGATTGCTCTGTATCAGTGACCTCTTCATTACTTACCACTCCCCCAATTTGGGCCATCTGCAAACTTTATCAGTGATGATTTTCCAGGCCTCTGATAAAAGTTAAACAGCATAGGGCCAAGGACCAATCACTGCAGAACCCCACTAAAAATACACCCACTCAGTGATTCCCCATTTACAATTACATTTTGAGACTTATCAGGTGGCCAGTTTTTAATCCACTTATGTCTGCCATGTTAATTTCCTATTGTTCTAGGTTTTGTTTCTTTTTTAAATGTCATGCAATATGAAATCAAATAGACTTTTGTAGGGTAAGTATATTCCACCAAACACTTACTTTTATCAACCAAACCTGCCATCTCATTAAAAAAGAAAGTTAATTTGACAGGATCTATCTTCCCTAACCCCATGTTGATTTGGATTGATTATATTATGCTCTTTGAATTTTTTACTAAGTAGAGTCCTGTATCAGCCACACCATTATCTTGGCTAGGATCTGCAACAGATACTGTTCCACTACCTTGGATTCAAGTAACTAAACTTGGTAAATTGCACTCTTACCCACAGCAGGCTGGGGAGCTCCAAAGCCCAGGGTGGCTGTTGATGTATTGAATCCAGGTGCTCCAAATGCTCCTGTTCCCAGTGTTCCACCTAATTTAGGCTGGGTGTTTCCGAATAGTGAAGTCTGCCCTGCGCTAAGAGCTACACAGAGGACAGCAGCAGTTTACAGAAGGTTCCATTACGCGCTTGCAGACAAATTAAGTTTAGTCCACACATTTAAGAATTCCCTCAACTATCATCTGTTGAACTGCAAAAAGAAGTCTTACCGCACCCATTGTAAGTTATCTGTGGATTCTTACAAGTCAAGGGAATACTTTCCTGTTCTGATCACATTATTAGAGCAAATTATTAATCTAATCCTATACATTCTCTGAACCACAGTTAACTATTAACCCTTGGTAAGCTCCTACCATTTTAACGCTTTACATTCGGAAAGCCCAATTCCAACACAGATCGGGTTTAAGCAGAATAAATAAACGCTCACTAACCAGAGAGTTGAAAGATGTTAAAGGACTAGATACCACAACGTACTAGAAATTTAAACTTGTAGCTAACTAGACAGCATAACATTCTTGTGTGAACCCTCAATACCTATTAATATCTTCTACTGCACAAGGTCTTGTATGAACTGGGAAAGGGGGGAGAGGAGGAGGAAGAGATGTCTCTCAGAGTGCTAAAGACATTTCAAAGAGTGCAGACTCAATTTCATTCTTTCTGCTCTGGGGCAGTCCAGTCTCTGGACTTTCCCAATACCTGCCACTACAGATCCTGAACTGTTACTACAGTTAGAAAGAAATCCCAATTATGGATGCCACAGTATTACACACCATCCCCTGGAGGTTTTTGTTTTTTTTTTTAACCTGTTCCAAATCCTGTTCCAAGTCCAGCGCCGAGAGTTCCAGCTGCAGGTTTATTTCCGAAGATACTATTCCCAGCAGTGCTCGCACCAAACCCTAGGAGTACAAAAGAATTAGTGCACCACTTTTAAGTTAACATTCAACTTCCTCTGCAAAGGATTCTAAGCGAACAAGCATCACCTGGCTAAGGACAACTTTGCCAACATTAGTACACCCAATAAACTTCACATGATGTTTCTGGAGCTCAAACAGAATTTAAGGCCTTCAGATGGTGAAAAGGTGTTTTAAAGCCACATTAGAGTTTTAAAAAGCATTTCTGTGACATCTAGATAGGGTCTAAGTTTGGGCTGAGAGAAGAGTGGCTGGATTATCATTACAGACCACCAATGAAAAAGCAGCCTTGACAGTACATCAGCAAGACAGACATCACTGAGCAAAGAATCAAACTAGGACACAGTAGGAAGACAAGTGTGCTCCAAGTGAGAGCATGTCTTCACAATTAGATACCTTCAAGCAGCCATTAACAAAAAATTGAGTTCTTACTGAAGCATAAGTAAATAAGGACAAATAGCCAAAAGCTAATGGGTAATCTGGAAGAGCTCCACAACAAGATGACTTTTCTGTATTAGTACTCCTCTCTACAAAAAATGGGATGGTTGAAGACTAACCAAACACTGCACAAAATCCTGCCTACCTGAAGAGGAGAGGTAAATCTAGGATTTATAAACCAACTGATGACTCAGCCATTTGAGTATTTAGAGTTCTGTACATAGCTGTTTGTATTTCCCTTGCTGCAGCATCCTGCACCCTCCTCCCACCCCCCTAAAAAACAGCAACTGCATAAAAGTTTGTAAGCAATTCCATTTGCTTATTTTCCACCCATAGTCTAAGATGATAATCAGCCCCACAAATTGACAGTAGTTTTTTATACATCAGGTAGGGAATATGCAGCTGCAAATTAACTTCCGTGAAAAGATCCTGTTGTCTATATATTTAATATTGAACACAAATGAATGCATGAGAAAAAACTTGAAGGACTGTGAAATCTATGTTGTTTTGTTTCAGAAAATATATTTAGAGTGAGCAGGCTTGGCATTGGCCACTTAAGATTTCCTCAAAAGAGGATAGCTATGGCAAAGGATTTTAACAGTAATGTAATAGATATTCACCACTCAAGCACAACTAAAAACACTATTACAGAACAGTATTGCCTTCCAAGGTATGTTTCAATTACAGATATCAAGATTTCAGATTTTACTGAAAACCAGAAAGGATCTAGATGTGGTAGCAGAACAAGATGGTTTTAAAGTTTCTTCAACCCCACTGGACAAAACAAGTCCCATTTTACACTGTTTATACCACACACCTTTGATTCTTACTGAGGAAGCAATTCACAACTCAAGTACATAGGAGTGCACAGTTCAATGCCATTTCTTTAATTTAAGTCAAATGCAATCCAAATCTAACAATAGGCAGATTAGCGGTTAAACTGAAGATTGTGAAGCCATCCAATTAAAAAGGCGGTGGTTAGTCCATGCAAGGGCAACAGAGTCAGAGTAACAGCATTAACATCAGAAATAAAATACCAAACTACACCTCTACCCTGATATAACGCGACCCAATATAACACAAATTAGGATATAAGGTGGCAAAGCAGCGCTCCAGGGGGGCAGCGCTGCGCACTCCGGAGGATCAAAGCAAGTTCGATATAACACGGTTTCACCTAGAATGCGGTAAGATTTTTTGCTCCCGAGGACAGCGTTATATCAGGATAGAGGTGTACCATCCTCTTACAAATTGCATCAATGCAAGTATCACAGATTAGTTAAGAATGAAGCGTGCTACAGCCAACATTGTTTGCTACGGAAAGTATACACTTCAGAGAACAAAAATGCTTCAACACCAAGATTAGCAGCAGCCCAGAAACAGAATAATAACCAATTACTCTTCTACAAAAGCTGGAACACAGGACTTAAAATTGACCTTTTCTCAGAACAAAGAACCCTTCTTTAAGCCTGACTAGCACAAATCCATCCCGTGCCTGCTGGACTGTCCAGTCAAAGCTCATTTGACAGTGGCCTGAACCTCTCTTTTGGGAGAGGATTACATTTCACACTTCGATTTTATGCCAACATAAATCAGCATTTCAGTAGTTCTAAAGCAACGATTTCTCTCAATTTTAGCATGCAGCTTCTTTGGTCTCAGCTCTGTAAAACCAAAAGATAACAAATTTCATGGGACTTATTAAAAAGAGAACAACATCACTGACTTGGTATCTTACACAATAACCCTCGTATTCACTCAACTTCACCTACTTTTGGAGCCAACATTAATGAAATGCCCAGTATTTAACAAGTTACTAGTTCAGCTATAAATGAAGTAGTTAGATACTGCAACAAAAAATAAGTTTTACCCTGACCCTTACAACCTCTTGGAGAATTTGTATACTGTATTCTCATTCATACCTATAAATTTTATATTGTTTGAATTAACATGCACCACGTGGTATTTGCTATTAAGTAATGGTGCATTTTTTTAAAACTCAACCATCTACCTCTTAACTGGTTCAGAGAGTACTGTCTACAAAGTCTGCAAGAAGACAGTAGCGTACTGAACCTGAAATTCCCATATAAATAGAATGCAAAATCAGTTTACAACCAGAAGAGGAACAAGTCACTGTCCAAGACCTCAAGCTTTCCCCTTCAGCAATATGCATCAAGCACAGCTTACCTGAGCATTTTAAGATTCACAATCATTTAGTATAAGATTCAGTAGCCTGGTGTGTGGTATATTCAGTGTAACTTTAAGAGATTGAATCCCACTTTCTTATATGTACCAAAATTGGAAGTGTTTGTATTGGTTCCTAAAGTCAGGGTTGGTTTGTTACCAAAGAGCCCGCTGCCAGTAGTTGTACCAAACGAAGGAGCACTGGTCGTGGTGGTTCCAAATCCAGCAGGCTTACCAAACAGCGTCTGAAAGGAGAGCAACATGCTTTTAAAACTCTGACATCCATGTTACACTTACTATGAAATGAAGTTGTAATGCACCTATGTACAAGGTAGATTTAAGGTTGCCAAGGAAAATCTCCTGATCCAAAATTAGCAGTGGCCCATTATCTGTGTATAAAACTTGGGCATTGGTTTAGCTGGCTGTCAGGAAAACACTTACAGTTACAGTGAGATGGAATTAAAAGAATTCTATTGCTGAACTAATTTAACAAGTCTATTACAAAAAAAGTCAGCATCAATGTGTTCAATATCCAAGTCACCAACAGAATGTCAAATTCTGTTGAATTAGTTTTTATTTTAAATAATGTGCCCATCACAGTACTATGAGCACCTACAAATGCTCTGAAGAAGCGTAGAGCTAAGGCACTCAAGATTCTTTATTACTCCTGCTACAGTTTGGTTCATTTAGCAACCCAAGGGCCTGAAGTCAAGTGTTAGCATGTAAATGCTAAAGCAAAGTTCATTACCAATATATTAAAGTATGTAAAATTAAATTCATATGTGAACTAGTGATTTTAGAAGTTAAGGATATTTTATAAGAATAGTGTTTCCACACATGTATAGGGTTTTTATTCCTTGTGTCATATGTAGTACAAAGATACTCAGACGTGAAGCGGTTTGGCTCTGCTAACAACTTTAGTCTTATCTAAGGGCGTGTCTTCACTACCGGGGTAAATCGACCTAATTTACGCTACTCCAGGTATATGAACAACGTAGCTGGAGTTGACGTAGCTTAGGTTGACTTCACTGCACTGCGTTGATGGGAGATGCTCTCCGGTCAACTTACCTTTCTCTTCTCGGGGAGCTGGAGTACCAGAGTCGACTGGAGAGTGCTCTACCATCGATTTAGCGAGTCTAGGGAAGACCCGCTAAATTGACACCCGCTGCATCGATTGCAGCAGCATTGATCTCCCGAGTAGTGAAGACAAGCCCTAAGTGTACACTCACTACCAATTATTTTATAGGTCAATTACTCAGGCACCTTTGTCATTTGTGCTTTTTGAGACTATACTCCAGAACTTGAGCATGTTTAGACAGTACCAGCCATTTGCCTGTCAGCTCCTATAACATATTCTCAGCACCTCCATGGGACCTGTGTTCATTCTATATATTTTATATTATACCCTTAGTATAACAGTTAAGGCTCTAGTTCCCTGGGATTATAGTGAAATTATAAAAGCAATGTGATTTTATGAAGTCACTAGAAATACCTTGATGGTTCAGACCACACTACTTTGCAGGGGGACATTAATGCACAGAAACCTGCTGCAGGCCTCTAAAAATAATGAAGTTTTTACAACTTTAGTCAATTTCATTACTAAGGTACAGACATACCGAACCGCCAACACCAAATCCTGTGTTGGCTTGTCCAAAGAGCCCAGTTCCAGTTCCCGTTCCAAATCCAGTGGCAGCATTTGTGTTGGCAGCTGTTCCAAAAAGGCTTCCAGACTGCGAGGCTTGGGTTGCCCCAAATAAACCCTGCAAACATAAATCTTGTTTGAAAAAGGACCAGTATCTACTCCACCAAAGAACAGTTATAGCACTTTTGTTGGACTATTGCCAAGATAAGTAGCTCTGAAGATCAGAGTTAATGCTCAGAAGCCATGATAAACCCTTTGATAGGGAATGGAATATATTTTCACCAACCTATATTACAGAAGATTTACAGCTTTACATACAACTAGCTCTCACCCTCTTACCATCGTGTTTGTATTTGGCTGTCCAAGAGTGCTGGTGTTCCCAAAAGAAAAGCCAGTGTTCTGCGTTGTGGTGGCCTGGCCAAATGGTTTGCTGAACAGACTGGTAGTCTGCTGAGGCTGCTGACCAAAAAGGCTCCCGGCTGTTCCTGTTCCAAAGCCAGTTGTACCTATGATTGGCAAGGAAATGAGAGTACAGATTACAGACTTAGAGCCCGGAGTCACATTGATACTGGAGTCGAGTAAGATAAATGCACAAACCAGTCATTCAAAATCAAGTAACAGTGGCATGTGGAAAGTCATGAATACTGTATCCAAAATTTAAAAAGTTAATGGTTCATGTACCCTGTTAATGTGATTTTTTTTTAAACCTGCCTATGATCATCAGTGCTAGTATTAAACAAATACTGGGATTTATTCTAGAGGGACCACTTGCAAGTGTGATAAATATTCTCTCATAGATCTGACTGACCAATGACACGTTTTACATGGTTAGCTGGACCTGTATTGTACCAATTGGATTGTGGTGCCAACATCTGACTAGCCTGATTGCATAGGGGGAGGAAAGGCAACCAAAAAAGGTTAGCAAAAGGAACAAATCTTACAGATGACACCCAACATCAAAGTTCAAAGTCTACTATTAGCTAGCAACTTCTACAGCTGCCAATACATAGGACTGTCTAAACTTCTCCCAAATATTAATTTTTTATTCTTTTTCAGCCTCTAGGAGAAACAACTTTACTAGTTCTGCTTGCGTGTGACTGTGTGTACTTTCAGCACTTCCTGTCAAACAAAAACTTATCAAGCCACATCCAAAGAAATGAGTTTTTCACTTTGTTTGAAAAGTGATAAAGTTCACCGTCATGGTTATCTCTTCAATAATTTCGATAGTCTAGCTCCAGCTCATATAAAAGTTTGTCTCTTGTGCTCACAACCCGACCTTTCCTGCTATGTTCCTCTGGACCAACTAGTCATGGGACATCATGGACACAGAGAAAGTAATGTATGGCCAATCTCATGGGAGGCTTTGAATTGTGTATGAAAACCATACCCTAAGATGGCTGACTTAACCCAATCCACAAGAACCTTAAAATGTGCCCAAGGCAAGATCTTACTCCTTGATGGGGTAGGCATTCACTGGTGTCTAAATAATGTTTGTGCAGCAGTTTCCATCTTCAGTTTATGGTCACTGATTTTATAGTTATACAGGAACTCCTCACTTAAAGTCATCCCGGTTAACATTGTTTCGATGTTAAGTTGCTGATCAATTAGGGAACATGCTCGTTTAAAGTTGTGAAATGCTCCCTTCTAACACCGGTTGGTGGTTGGAACCAGGGTGGACCAGCAGCCTCCTATCAGCTCCACACTCCCATGTGCTACTCTTGCTCTCTGCCTTGGAGCTGCTCCCAGAGACTCCTGCTTGCTGTAGGGGGGGGACGGGGAAGAAGGGTGCTATGTCAGGGTGTCTTCCCCTCCCCCCTGCTCCTGCACCCTGCTTACCCCATCTTCCATAGAGCAGGGGGGACACACAGGGAGGGAGGGAGCTTGTAGCCGTAGCTGCCATCTCAGGTCTCAGCAAGCTGATTTAATTAACAAGGCAGTGTACTTAAGCCTGGGGTCAGCTACTTAAAGAGGAAATGTGCATTTTTTTCTCCCACACACAGGGTGTGTCTATGTCTGCCCTCCCTCCTTTCCTGCTGCCTTGTAGAGTGTTGTGAGAGTTAACCCTTGAGGCTCAGTCAATTGCTAGTTCATTTAGCAGTAAGGTATTCCCTGGGAAATATCCCACCCTCTGACTCCGCCACCTCAACCAAGCTTCACAATCATCACTGTGTACCAGTATTAAACGGTTTAAAACAGAGAGAGAGAGAGAGAGAGAGAGCGCGCGCGCACGCGAGCCTTTTGTCTGTTGAAAAAAAATTCCCTGGAACCTAACCCCCTCATTTACATTAATTCTTACGGGGAAATTAGATTTGTTTAACATCGCTTCGCTTAAAGTCGCATTTTTCAGGAACAGAACAACTTTAAGTAACGAGTTCCTGTACAAGTCTGCCCTAATACTGCACATCTGAATGTAAGGAAATGTTACCACAAGTTCTGTATTGCAACTTAGTTACCAATCTAATCTATTTTTGAGCTGTTCTCCCCACTAACACGTTTCAGTTTTGGGCTAGCACTGATTTTTTAACAAGATTGTTTACTCCACTTGGTTTTCAGTTATTTTCTTTGGTCAACAGACCCCTGCAATGGAGGTACACACATGCTGCTTGTGCCAAGAGGGCAGCAGGAGGCTAGGTTTTTTCATCTAACGTAGCAGAAGTTATCCCAATTTTGCTCTAATGAAGGAAGTTCCTGCAAGTATTAAGTACATTTTCTATTGGGGTTTTGTCCTGATTTAGTTGGCAGAACTGGGCTAGACTTCACTCCCATGTGTTTGATTGATTACACTACCAATATCATGAATGAGTTCTATTTATCAATGATTTTTTTTGTTAATAGCACACAAGGACTGTAAGCTTTCTTGTAATGTCAGATCCCCTCTCAATATTTGTTGAAAGACATTACATTGGTGCAGGAACTGATGCAAGGTTTGTGTAACAAATGTTTAACAACCAAAGTTTGATAATAGTCATAATCTGGTTGTATAAAGTGAGTTTACTAATATAAATTGTCCTAAGAGCAAAGTGGGGAAAAAGGTAAGTAGCCTTGAATTCTCAAGTACTAAGGTCTATGGTGACAGTAAAGCTACAGGTATGTCAACACTTACTGGTTCCAAAAGCCGTTTTATTCTGTCCGTATGAAAAACCTGCATTAGTGGTGGAGGAGCCGAACAGTCCAGTAGCTGCGCTGGATGTAGCTGTGGAGGATCCAAATAACCCTGCAGCTGCTACCGCTGGATTTGAGGGCCCTTTCCTGTTTGCCTGGTAATCTTCCAAACGGAGTTCCTAACCAAAAAAAACACCAGTTTTCTTTACATCGTCATGCCATGTGGGACAAACCAAGTTTGATCAATTGTGTTGTAGCTCTTAGATGCACTAAGCTCAGAAATTGGACACCTGCCGCCCCCTCAAAAAAAAAAATCCCAACATATACAGAGGGTACATTCAAAGTTTATTGCCACTTTAGAGATGTTACAGGTTTCGATAATATTCTATGCTTAAGTTAATTCCAGTTCTAATGGTAGGTTTCCTTAAGTCCACCCACTAGTTCATGTTAAGCTTGTGAAAGGGTTTTTTCTTTTTTTTTTTTTTTTTATAAATAATGACCCACCTTGTAAAGTTAACAGGGCCTTTTGACTAGGAGACTTGTTTAAGTTTTACAAACAATTTGCCTTTCAAGTGAAGAGTTTTCAGAGTGAAGACCCCGAAGAGAATACTACTAGAGAGCTCCACAGTCCCTACATGCTAATTATCCTCTCATTCCCTCTACGAGGAAGAATTGTTCTTTACAGTATGTTTCTCCCTTTCATCCCAAGATAGTCTAAGAGTTATTTTCAGATCTGTAGAGGATGCCATGTTAAGCATTTAAAAGCCCAGCTGATGCAAATGAAAAGCGAATTGCTCTACTGGATGACACGTCAGCCTGCCACAGGTATATCACTTTAGAAAAGTAACAGCCTTCAAAGAACAACATCATTAAAATGATGCAGGTACCGAAGATTAAATATTTTAATGTACTGTATGGACCTAACGTCAGGATGCTCATATACCATACAAGTCATAAGACCGAAGCTTAGTGAGGGAGGAAACAAAAAAGTTTAAATCTTTGATTTGACTGACCTCTAGGGATTTGCTTTCATACTCCTTCATAGCAGTAATACACTGGTGCTTAGTGCTGATGTTAGTGCTAACTCCAGATTTTACCATAGTATCTGTGCCGGTTGGTGGCTGCAAGAAAAGAGTTAGATACTCAATTTGTTTCACATCCACCTATGTTTTTATAAGTGTAAATGTCTACTGTCCAGATACATACTGCCTAAATACAAAGCCTAAATTTAATACAGGCACTGGAATGGTGCAGCACAGTGCTATGTGTAGCTGTGGCCTTCAACATCAGTCAGCACAGTAAATTCCCCCCCAATAATTCTCAGAATTCAGTGCAATTTGCCTTTTTAGTTTGTAATTTTTAAAGGCAACATGTCCCCAGACTTCTGATATAGTTCTCTAAAGCCTTTGGGAGTTCTCCCCAACAACCTTTCTCCCTAACCTAGGGAGGATCACATATGCTCAAGTTTGTTTTCACTATTCTGTCCATTCCTTTGAAGTTCATCATTTCCTGAGAGATGGTTTCAGTGAAAAGTCTCCATTTCTATTAGGATGCTGCAGTATGTTGTGTGCACTCTCAGCCCTCTAAGTTTGTAAAGATCAGTCACAGGGGTGTTTGGCAGGATGCGCCGCATCCTCAGCTGCCCTCCAGGGCAGACAGAGGTTGAAACCTTTCACTATTACCCCATTTTTGCAGTTTCTCCTCTTTCGGACCATCATTCACTTCTCAACTGCCACAGAATCTTCAGGGTCATTTATTCCAGACATCTCTTAAAGGGGCCTCAACCTAAAGAGTAATCTAGAAAGATTCTTGGTGTTTCAATTAATCTTTCTAGAGCTGCACTGACTCCAAAGGGGACAACATACCACTAACATACCAACAAAGCTTAGTCTCCACTGCTATTAGTAAGAATTTAGTCTTGATTATAAAAAAGTTGCAATAGAATTTTAACATTTGGCAGCACTCTGAAAATTCTATTTTAAATGACAGCTAGTAATAAAGTCTGTTTGGCAAGAATTCAGACACAAGCTCTAGGTCTATGCAGCTCTAACAAGTCTAGATGAGAAGTTAATCTAGGTTTCCCATACCAAAGCAAGCTGGTGAATTATTTCCGGACAACTGCTTGCACAAGCTGCCTTCACTGCAATAGTTCTACTGAAGCGCACATGCCTTCTACAACTGCCTATGAATCAGCTATTTTATTCCACAGTTCCTAGCAAGCCAACATTTTAAAGTAAAGAATAGCAGAATGTACAGTTCCCTACAGTAAGCAGAAGTTAGACCTAAAGAAAATAAACAGCACTTACGTTAAATTTAATGGTAGTCCCAGTTGGAGCAGCAGTAAAGCTAGTTGGCCCAAAGAGAGAGCCAGATGTACCCCCGAAAGGGTTGGAGGCAGTGTTAGTGGTTCCAAAGAGACCGCCACTGCTGGTACTTGTTCCAAAGTCTGTAAATAAGAAAAAATCCATACTAAAATGAAAGTCATTTGAGATTTTCCAAGTGTGGTTTTTTTTTTTTTTTTTTTTTTTTTTTTTTTTTTAAGAACTACAACCCAATTATTTTATTCAAACCACACTAGAGTACTGAGATTTGAGAGACAGAGTTAAGTTTCAGAACCATGCATTTAAGCTTAAAGGCTTTTCTTCTGTCTCCTCCTTTCATATACCACTTAGATGTCTTTGAAATAGCTCACAGCTTCGTTGGTTGAGGACAAACTTGGGATAGGTTTCATGAGACAGTCATGTATATAACCTATAGATCAACGGCTGTTAAGGATGTAAAAACAGACCAAGACATCCATATGACCTAGTCTAGCTATTTAGATTGCACCCCCAACCATTATTGTGCTACTATTTCTTCACGTTAGATCCTAACTTAGGTTAACCTCTTTGGGAAAGAGACTATATTGTCTGTCAAACAGAACGCATATTTGTGGGAGACCGTGATACAGCTGCCTTAAGTTATATGCAAACAATGCTCTTGCAGTGGCAAAGACCAGCTAGACTCAATGAATACAGGTGGGATCAAGTATCGGTCACAAACTAATCCAAGATAATGTAGAACTACATACTACCATGATATTGAGAAAACAGGTCTCAAGTTTAATCTTGTCTGGCACTGATTTCATCCTGCTTCTCTGATGACCATCTCCTGCTTGGAAAACTCCCCAAGTTCCTGATTTAACACTCCCTGTATTACCTACAAGCTTCTTGATCCTCTAGAACAGGGGTAGGCAGCACGCGAGCTGATTTTCAGTGGCACTCACACTGCCCGGGTCCTGGCCACCGGTCTGGGGGACTCTGCATTTTAGTTTAATTTTAAATGAAGCTTCTTAAAGCATTTTAAAAACCTTATTTACTTTACAAACAACAATAGTTTAGTTATATATTATAGACTTATAGAAAGAAACCTTCTAAAAACGTTAAAATGTATTATTGGCACGCAAAACCTTAAATTAGAAGGAATAAAGAAGACTCGGCACACCACTTCTGAAAGGTTGCTGACACCTGCTCTAGAACCTTTCAAGAGATTCTGTGAAAGCTTTTCATAAGGCACTAAAGGAGCATCAGTGGAATAAGTAAAAACATTGCTACTGGGGATTCATACCAATGCAGGAACCCTACATTTACATTCCCCTGAAGCAATATTCTGTAGCAGAAGATCAAGCCTGTGTTCAGTACATTCTACTACCAAGCAATGGAGAACGTAAGAGTAACAATCCTAGCCAGTTTCACTCTGCTCCTGGCACCACAACTAGGGAAGTTGTGCGCTATGTGAACGGCTCGTGCGCTAGAAGATTAATTCAAGAGGCAATGGAAGTGATTCTCATGCAGTTCAGGAATTAGCTTGGTCCCTTGGGGAAGCAGGGGCGAGGAGTAACTCCTCTGGCTCAGAAGAGTTTGTGGCAGCAACTGCAGGGGCTGTGTTGTGCTGTAAAGGTAGCCTTTTGCTATATGTTTCATAACAGGCGTTTCTAACATGCTCGTGGCCAGAGGATTGAATAGTGATTTATCCCGATACTAGAAAGAACACTGTTGCAGGGATTAAAAACTAAAATGAAATGAATCCAATAGGAAGATCGAGTCTTGTAACTGGACAAGCTGCAAACAGTAATATCAGCCAATGTATTTGAGATCCATGTCCCAGAGTCCTAGCTCCCAATTATATAAACAGCAGAGCAGTTCACCTCTGAGTACTGTGGATCTCAGTAAATGCTACTGTTGGCAAAGCTTCAGGGAAAAGATAGTGAAGGCACAGTTGTCATAATGAATCTGCACCATTTGTTCAACCATGTGTTTCATGCTAGTTTAACCATTGTCCTTCAATGTTTACTTAAAGCAAGAAACCAGAGCTGGAAAGCATGCAGTAGTTTCTACTCACTTCCAAACCCGGCCGGTTTATTCTGAGCAAAGGCATTATTCTGGGATGAAAAGAGACCTCCACCAGTGCTGGCAGTCCCAAACAAGCTGTTGGAAGTTCCAGTTGATGTTCCAAACCCAAAGCCAGTGCTTGTGGAGGAGGTGGCTGGTTGGCTAAATGTACTTGAACCAAACAATCCTCCTGAAACCAGAATACACAACAGGATTAAAGTTAAAACAGCTATTTTCAGCAACACTGGGTGAATAAGTTAGAGTGATGAATTCTGGTTACTGAGCAACTTCAGCTATACCTGGTTTAGTCTGTGTGTTCCCAAAGAGGCTTCCTGTGTTATTGTTTGACCCAAAGGCTGATGTTCCAAATGCTCCTCCACTGGTAGTACCAAAGCCTGCATCTATACAACAACAACATGTATAATGAGAAGGGCACATACACACAGGAACCACGTACTCCTGCTGTACTCCCAGCTTTCCCTACTCCATGACTATGAACAAATCACAGTCTCAGTTTTCTACCTGAATGATGCAATTTAATATTTTTACAGCACTCTGGAAAAAATGAAGTATTACAAGAGTGGTTAGTGTCAGTCATCTATGTTGGAATACAAAGATTCCTGTTCTATACTGTAGAAATTTCCATTGTTTACTTTAACATTTGGCATTACTTTCACTCCTCAACTGAATAGCTAGATTTGACAGGCAGCACTACATATAGCTTATTAATGTAAATTTAGAAACACTGCAATGCATTTTATCAGCCATTAAGCCAGTACAAGAACATTAGAAATCCATTAGGGATAAGCATGTCCTGCTTATAAAAGCACTATTTTGCATCCTGGTTGGTAGGCTCAGCAGATTCCAAAGATTCTTCACCATGGGCAGCAACAGTGTGCCCTTCTCCTTCACGGTCTTTCTAATGTACCTCAACCCCAACATGAAGGAACTGCCTTTGAAGATTGGACTTCCCCCACCATTAGAATCGCTACTGCAGCTACCCAGTGATCACTTTGCTGAGTACACATGGAATTTCAGAACTATTATATCATCCACTTACTTTGTTTGCTAGTGCATGAAATCCAACTTTTGAATCCAGTTCAGTTTAATGTGTCAGTTAAAAAATACAAAATTCCATCATGTCCAACTAATTCCCACCCACATTCATTTCTCTTTATCTGCAGTTTACAGTCCCAATTTGCAGATTACTTCCAACTACCATTTCCACTACCAGTAGTTTTTCTTCATTTAAAAAAAAATAAATAAATAAATAAAAACCAATGGTAGCTCTATTACTTACTTTGTCCAAATGTTGTAGTAGTCCCAAAGCCACCAGCGCTGCCTCCAAACGGAGTTCCAAATGATTTGTTAAACATTTTCAAGATGTATCAGGTTTTCATAAACCTGGAAAGAAATCAGATAATTCAGTGATTCGTCCAAACCCAATTTTGGGATGTAACTTCTCAGCTTCTTTACATCCACAGTCAGTGGCACTAAAGTTCAGAACACTTGAGTACCCAAGTCAAAATACATCAAACCAAGATCAAATCCTGCATTACCTTCATGCAACAATCATTCTTCAGGACAATCAGAATTCAATTAAGAGGTAGGAATCAGAGAACGCTCACATGACCTGAACAACATCATGGGAACTTTCAGTCTTTGAAAAGTCAGTGAAGAAGCTGATTGGGTTAAAATGTTACCAGATTGTCATGCAAGACAGATATAAAGTTCCACTTAAAACCTTTATAGACCCTGCTCCTGTCCATTATACTTGCAACCTGCAATGAGCCAAGTAGCTTCATCCATGAGTCAAAGATATCAGTTTCTGTAGAATTTAAACTTTCATCAAAAGAGTTTTAGTCTAATTATGGTTACCAAGAACCCCCTACATGTGAAACAAGAATAGCCAATACATCATTCTCCTTGGTCCAAAGACAAAAATCTCTAGTGCCTCAGTTGCTGAATTAATGACACTCTAGGCAGTTTTACTGGTGCTATTTAGATCGCTATGGGCAGCAGTAACTGTAAAATCATGACAATTTCAGACTTTCTTGGGCAAATCATCAGAAACAGAGGCATGCACTGCAATTATTCACAAGGTAGGAGAACCCCCCCCCCCCAAAAAAAGAGAGAGGCTATGGAAGGAGAAGAACAAAGATCACTCTCCTTAGAGCTTCCAGGAGGCTTTGGGAATGAGGAGGGACCTCATTCTCCTTTCAAGCAGTTGGGAGGAGAAGGGGATGTTCAAATTTCAGACCCTTACTAGCTAGAAGCTGATGCTATCAACCAAAGCCCTCCAAGCACTATGGCAGAAATTCCAGAAGTACCCCCATCCCCACCTTCCTAGCATCTGAGGACAGCAGAGGGCAGAACTTTACCAGGACATGGCTGCTGTCCTTGGACTTCAATGGTGGTGCCTGGCCCCATTCATAAATTTCTTACTTAGGATTGTTAGATGTCCGCTAAGTTTTCTGTTTTTTTACGTTCTGTACACCGTGATAACCAAGGCATAAGCTATATTTTTTCACCTCTTCTGACAACTTCACCTGAATTCTGGCATACAGTCTATTTCCACCAGGACTTCATCCAACATTTTGACCACCACCTATTCCACCCCATTTCCCCAGGTGCAAGGTCCAGAACTAGCAACATCCAAATACACTTCGTTGTGGTGATATACATAACTTAACTGAAGTGGGCATCTTAAACAAACCAATAAAAAAAGCTTTCTATAATGAGAACTGACTCTCCCTATTCTTACTCCAAGTATTCTATTTGTTGACTACCTCAAACAAGACACAGGAAATGGAAAAGCAGCATACAGACATTACCTTCATGACAGACTTCCTTTTGTGATACCTTTTTGAATTTACTACTCACCCCACTGTTACAGAATTTCCTTAACTACTTTTGAAGAATTATGGAAAGGGCCTTTGGAAAGCCTAACAATTGCAACCATAGTTGGTTCTTTAAAGACTAACAGGTACAGGCCTGATTTTTCTTTGTCATCCCTAGTATTTTATTTACTGAGATGCTGGGTAACGCTACTCCAATCCCAGATGCACCCCAAATACCAAGATAATGTTTAGCAGATTATTCTAAGCATAACCTTAACCTTTTGATTAAAAAAAAAAAAAAAAGACATGGTAGATTCACCAGTCAAGGTCTTTATCCACAATAAGAAATTACATAGTTTTTCTGCACCAGCGCTACCAACTGGAAAGGCTGCTGCATAGACAGGGTGCAGGTGTTTTTACCACTGTCATAAAAAATGTTTATGTCCTGTCTGTGCTACGACTTCCAACACTGGTAAGTAAGTGTACAATGGTGCAGAAGACTGACCATCTTTCCTAGTCTGTATGCAATGTTACTGTATCCATGTTGGTCCCAGGATATCAGGAGAGACAAAGTGAGCGAGGCAATATATCTTTTATTGTACCAACTTCTGTTAGCGAGAAAGACAAGCTTTTGAGCTTACACAAAGCTTAACTTGAAGATGAGTTCTGTGTAAGCTCAAAAGCTTCTCACTCCAACAAAAGTTGGTCCAATAAAAGATATTACTTCACCTACCTTGTCTCTTATGTTTCCTAGTGAAGACACACCTCAAAGATGCCTATTATCTCAGGTGTCTTCTAAAGAACAATTCAGAGTCAGCATGTTGATAGAGTGCCAAATGTATGGTATAATTTAATGATAAACTGTTAGCAGCTCAACAATTTTTTCCTTCTTTAGTTTCTTCAAAGTTCTCCCATGAGGAACATCCAGCCACAGCAATTTATTGCCAGCCAAGTTCTTAAGTTGTTCCTCAACATTTAAAAAAAACAAAAAACAAAACTCTGAAACTCTCACCTTTGCCTATCCCCTGGTTACTCTTTGCAGATGACATGTTTTCCCCCACTCCTTCTATTATCCTGCATGATGAAGACATACATAGCAATATTAGCTTCTCTGTAGTCTCCTTATCCTCTGCTTGTCTCCTTTACACCCTTGTGATGAAAGGCCATACCTACACTAAAGAACTGAACTATTCTTACACAGCTATGATGCTGTTATTAAAAAAAAAAGCTAGGCCTGAACTAAAGTCAAGACTTGCTGAGAGAAAGAGTGAGCAAGAGTCAGGCCAAGTCAGGCCCTGCCCAGTCACAAAGCAGATGCTTGCTTGAAGGTTCACTGTCCATTACATGAACTTGGCAACAATAGGTCTGGCGTTTCAAAAACACAAGCACTCTTGGCACTAAGTGTTCAAGTAAACACATTCCAGAAGAGTAGGACCAGAACACCTTGAAACGAAGTTATGATGTAAACACACTCTTTGAAGATGATACAGGGACACACTGGCCCCTCTTAAAGATAAGGTTAGGATGACAGAGTGATGGATAGAGATGTTTTGATCCAATCAACATGTACAAGGTAATGTGTGGTAACTAACAGTGTCAGAGGGGCAATATGTAACTTATCTGTGTCAGTGTATGAAAAAAGGGGTCGCAGAGGGTGTGTCTTTGTCCAACCGAAGGGGGACTGGAAAGTCCTACCATTCACTGAGACACATACACGGTCATAGGCACACATGTGCTAGTGCAAATGTAGGCAATGATCCAGGGAGCTAGGACCATGCTTCATTGACAATAAACTTGGCCAAGTGCCTTCACTGCAGAGCCACGGCTGTGGTCTTTTTGGGAAGTTCAATCGAGGTCTGCTGGGACAGCTATCTGTGCAGAGCCAGCAGGGCACACACAAAGTGCGCGCACACACACACACCCCAAACAGACTACAGGAAGTAACTGCCCAACTCTATTCAACACTGGTGAGGCCTCAGCTGGAGTACTGTGTCCAGTTCCAGGCACCACACTTTAAGAAAGGTGTGTATAAACTGGAGAGAGTGCAGAGGAGAGCAATAAAAATGATAAAAGGTTTAGAGAAACCTGACCAATGAGGAAAGGCTTAAAAACTGGGCATGTTTGGTATTGAGACAAGAAGAGGGGGGACCTGATAACAGTCATCCTTAACATATTTTAGGACTAGCAATCATTTTCCATGCCCACTGAAGGAAGGACAAGTAATAATGGGCTTAATGTACAGGAAAGGAGATTTAGGTTAGATATTAGAAAAAGCTAACTATAAGAATAATTAAGTTGCTGAATAGGTTTCTAATGGAGGTTGTGGAATCCCCATCATTGGAGGTTTTTAAGAAACAGACTGGACTAACACCTATCAGGGATGGTCTAGGCATACTTGGTCCCACCTCAGAGCAGACAGATGGACTTCATGACCTCTCGAGTTCACTTCCAATCCTACATTTCTATTATTCTGATTCTATAATGGTACCAGTTTAAACAGTTCAGTGTGTCCACTCTAGCCATGTTGACTTGTTCAGAAGCAATTCAATTGTTACATACTCTCATTACTGCCATTTTAAACTGTCTCAACTGCAGTGCTTTATGGGTACCTAACCAAGAGTTTCCAGAAGCAATGCATTCTAGATTTCAGACAGCCACCAGTACCACTTTAGGAGAGTAGTGGGAAAGTTATCCAAAACTGGTGCAGACTGAAAGTGCAAACTCTAGTGTAGACAAGGAATGATTCACTGAGTTTGGCAGGCTTCTTAGAGCTTGTCTACAAATGAAAGTTATTCGAGAATGAGGCTACGTCTACACTACCCGCCTGAATCAGCGGGTAGAAATCGACCTCTCGGGGATCGATTTATCGCGTCCCGTCAGGACGCGACAATCGATCCCCGAATCGACGCTCTTACTCTACCAGCGGAGGTGGGAGTAAGCGCCGTCGACGGGAAGCCACAGAGGTCGATTTTGCCGCCGTCCCTACAGCGGGGTAAGTTGGCTGCGATACGTCAAATTCAGCTACGCTATTCACGTAGCTGAATTTGCGTATCTTAAATCGACCCCCCCTGTAGTGAAGACCTGCCCTAAGGCAGGGTGTTTATTTAAACTGGAACAGCTATTCCAGACTAACTCCATGTATGGACCCTCCGATTCCGGAATAAGAGTCTTTTTTCTTGTTTAGCTTAATTTACTTCAAAAGTTGATTTTTCTTCATTTCAAAGGATTTTTATTTATTTAGGCCAAACTTTTATACCTTCCTGTATATATTAATTTCTGTATCATCTTTACTTCCTAGTTCTGAAGTTCGAGATTCCTTCTTCGATTACATTGCTCCTAAGCAGCCTAAATGACAATTCAATTTTAACCTCCTAACTTTTCCCTTTAGACTTGTAGCTTTCTCACTTCCCTGAAACAACTCTTCCTGAAGCTTAGCATGCCAGTAGTATTGCTTGGTATGATGCCACAAGAATGATAATTAGGGTTACTAAGGCCATGTCTCCACTAGGAAAACTTTCTAATATGGCTAACTCCTGCATCAGCAACTCAGTATAGAAGATAGCCCACTGGCTTCTGCCACTGGGTTTTAAGCACTGTCCCAAACTTACCTACTGAGTAGCTTGATGCCAAAGTACTTGAGTGTGGCAGCAGCCAATCTACACTAGGGTGTTACCAATAAAACACTGATGGAGCTGAATTGATATTGGGGAAGAAGGGTTGTTTCAAAAAATTCTCCTTGCATAGACAAGGCCCTCAAACCAAGATCTAAGTGAGTAACAGCCATTCCTTTGCTCCAGAACAATCTGTACCAATCATCTTTTACAGCTTTAAAAAAAAAAAAAAACTGTGCGGCTTCCAACCATGTTTCTAAGTGACAGTCAACCAATTTCTCCAAACTTAGTTGAAGTTAATCAATGTTAACAGATTTTTGCCTGTTCCAACTTATCCATCGAGGTTTAGATCCAAAGGCTAGTAGTACACCCACACTATACTATATTCTATGTATAGTGATAAAAATATGCTTACATTACATTGACCTGAGATGTATATTTTTATCATAGTTCCTGCCACCCAGACATTGACAATCAATAGCACTGCATCCACTTCTAGAACCTAACTTCTCTTTCCTACAGTAAAATGTTGACATTTGAGGTCTCAACACTTGCCTTTCCAATTCTCCCTTGCCCCTAACTTACGTACAGTTGAGCAACTTCCTCTACTACTGATATCCCTAGAGTTTATCTAATTGAAGGACTTCTCTCCGCTCCTTTCCCCCACAACTGGTTTAACATACAACCAACCTCAATTTTCATTTTTAAACCAGGCTTCCTTCTGGATGAGCTGGAGATGACAGAGTCTCCCATCCACCCCTAAAAGTACTCTGGTGCCCAAACTTAACCAAATCCTCTCTTACATGCACAAGATTAATCCACCCCATCCAGGTAACCATTCTCTCTAATTTAAAAACTGGTGCCATTCATAAGTAGTGAGTAGCTAATGTGAAGGAAAAGTTATATCCCACTGCATCCCATCTGGAGCTTTACACTGCAAGTTACTTTGCGCTAGAAATTTTAATTTTTGTAGCTTGTATAGCACCAAGCAAATCAAAGCTTAAGTGATTACCAGGACTCTCCCTGAAGGTTACATGTAATTACGATTACTCATCTCTAGAACATCGATAATCATTGTAGCATCTGAAATAGGAGACCAGTCCCCTCACCAGAGCCAAACACTCGCACAAACAGATCTTAATATCCGCTAAACCAGCCTCATTGACTTGGAAAAAAAAAAACATCAACAAGTTGAGAGAGGAGCCCTATAGCTACCATCCCATTACCATTTCAGCCGCCAGGATTGGGGAACTCAAGCTGCTTTCACCAGACAGATTGCATGCTAGAAGACTTGTAGTAACCACAGCACAACAACTCAGATACCTTCTGAGGAGACACCCCACCACCCCCCCCCACCCACCCCCCCCCCCCCCCGCTGAGGAGACACCCCCCCGCCCCCCCAAGCTATACGCCCCCCCTCCACGCTGACGAGACACCCCACCGCCCCCCCAAGCTATACGCCCCCCTCCACGCTGACGAGACACCGCACCCCCAAGCGAGACACCTCACACTCTGGCGACACACCCCATCCCCACCCCCCTCTGAGGGAAGTCACCACCACCCCCCCAGGAGACACCCGCCAACGCCACCCTTTGAGGCCCCCCCCGCGATATACACCCCAAGCCCCCGCCCCGTTCTGGGGGAGACACTCACCCATTACCCCCCCAGCTCTCCCCCTCCCCCCGGGGAGGCACGACCCGCCTCAGGTCGCTCCGAGCTCCGAGGCTCAGCATCCCCCCGCCGCCTTGGGGGGAGAAGCGCCCGCGCGGCAGAGGCAGAGCACCCGGGAGGCCTTCGGAGCCCCGCGCCCCCCAGGGAGACCAGCGCCGGGCACAGGAAGAGGCCCGAGGCCCGCGCTCGGCCGGCGAGCCAGGGGCGCGGCGGCCTGGTCCGAGCCGGAGCCGGGAGAAGGGCGCCGGGCTCCGTCCGCGGCCCCGGAGCCCGCCCCGCCCGCCCGCGCCTTACCGAGGACCCGGGCCCCGCCGAGGGAGCGACTCGACCGCGCCGAGACCGAGCGGCACCGCCACGACGCCCGCCGTCGCCTCACAGGGGGGGAAACTGCGTCACACTCCGCTCGCGCTCCTACCTCCCGCTGCGCGCCGCCTCCCCGCGCGCCCCATTGGCCCGCCTCGCCCCGGCTCCGTCAGTCTATTGGCTGCCGCCGTTTGAAAGCGAGGCAGGTCCCGCCTCCGGCCAGGCTCCTCCTGCTGATTGGCGGGCGGGGGTTTCGAACGTCACGAGCGAGCCGAGTTCTCATTGGTCAACAGAAGAGCGGTTGCTGTTGGGTGAAGGACCAGCAGCCGTCTTTTTCCAGCGGCTGGGACTTCCCAACATCCGGGTCCTTTAATCACCTCTCTAAAGGGCGGGGAGAAGGGCGGGGCTTAACCCTGCTGCCGCCAATCAGAAGGCAGCACGGCGTTCCCATGGCAACAGCCTGGGCGGGTCAGCGGGGAAAAGAGGGGCTCCTGAGCCACGTGGGTGACCCCCAGAGTAACGCAACCAGCAGCTCCCCCACGTGCCCCCGAGTAAACCAGCCCCCCCCCCCATTGCAAACCTGGCCTGGCCTGGCCTGCCCCACCGCACAGCCAGCCCCACACCCTCAGCAGCCGGCTGCCCTCCCCGTGTTCTCTCTGATAGCCTGGGACCGACACGGCTACAATGACACTTGTATGGGTTTGCAAGCAGCATCAGTCGGCTCAGTGCGCTAGGAAAAGGGATGGATCTAGACCCGTGGTTCCCAAACTTTAACAACGTGTGAACCCCTTTCAATAAAATGTCAAGTCTCGCGAACCCCCTCCTAAAAATGAATATTTCCAGGGATTTTCTCCTTTACCTGAGTATAAATTATAAAAGCAGTGATCTTGGAGATATAAAATGTGTTTTTATGGCATGCTTATTACACACTATTATTAATTATTAATCATTACAGAATTTGTATTACATTATGAAAATGGCAACACTCTTCAAGATCTCACTTTCGTAGCTTGTATCACTTTGTATAAGCCTGTTATAAGACAAGGCTCCTATGTTTCATCAAGGAGTATCAGATGTGAAACAGCAGGAAGCTATTTAAGAAGACAACTCCTACACAAAGAGTTCCTCCTACACAAGCATTCAGGTCTCGGGCAGTCTAGGCAAACAATGCTCGTTACAACAAAGCTTAAACTTGTTCTTCATAATAATTTTAAAAACAATACTAGCTGCCTATTTCATTTTAAAAACAGCAAAATATATCCACCTCCCTTTCCATTTCTTATAAGGAATCCTGCAGTTTAAATCTCCTCAGTGTGATAGAAATACTTGCTTTGATCTTCTTAGCTCTTGGACATTCAGGGGCTTCGGGCTGCAGGCCCTGTGCTGCCTGGAGTCCCTAGGGACAGCTCTGGCCTCCATTAGGGAGTTTTTTCCCCGAGAACCCCCCTGTAACATTTTGTGAACCCCTGTTTGGGAACCACTGATCTAGACTGTTCTCAGTGGTGGTAGATGACAGAACAAGGAGCAATGGTCTCAATTTGCAATGGGGAAGGTTTAGGTTGGATATTAGGAAAAACTTTTTCACTAGGAGGGTGGTGAAGCACTGGAATGCGTTACCTAGGAAGGTGGTGGAATCTCCTTCCTTAGAGGTTTTTAAGGCCCAGCTTGACAAAGCCCTGGCTGGGATGATTTAGTTGGGGATTGGTCCTGCTTTGAGCAGGGGGTTGGACTAGATGATCTCATGAGGTCCCTTCCAACCCTGATATTCTATGATTCTATGAAAAGCAGATGGGGCCCCTGTTCCAAGGAGCTGAGAATCTAAAGAACCCCATCCTACAAGCTTTTATGAACATTTAACTTTAACAGGGGTGACTCCCTTGAAATCAGACTAGACTGGCAATATAGTTTGACCTTCTAGATTAGAAAATTTGATAGGCAATATAAATATAATATACCACATGAAGGTTAGATGAAGCAGTACAGAGCTTTTTTTCTCTTTATTTTACACTGCTTTCTTTGATATTACTAACCTTATTTCTTAGACGGGGAACTGAGACGTGGAGCAGAGAAGTTCCCTGCTCTAGCTCTCACATAGTGAGTCAGGTACAGCCTGGGATCAGCCTCCAGCCCCAACACCCAGTCTTCTGTTTGAACTACTACTTGCACGGAACTTGGAGGGAGGGTCACAGGTTGCAAGAGGGAAGAATTTGGACGGGACACCAAGAATTCAGTGCCTGTCTACATGGCTGGAGATTTTGCTAAAGTCAGAGCATCGGTAAGCAGTTCTCTTAATCAAGAGCTGGTTTAGTTTTTGAAATATGAATTCATTACATGTCATTACCAAGCACACAATACATTGTATTAGTAGGTGTAGGCACTAAAGCATATAGTTTATATTCTCTTGGACAACATTTTTAATAGCATAAAGACGGATTATTTTTATCCATCAGGCCTTTTACTAACACCTTGTTGGGTACCTATGTACAATATATCTCCATGAGGCAGTCTGGCCTAATGAATATACCACAGAGCTCAGGAGATCTAGGTTCAATCCCTGGCTCTTCCACTGGCCTGCTGAGTGACCTTGGACAAATCACTTCCCTCTCTATGCCTCAATTTTCCCATCTGTAAAATGGGGATGATGATACCAACCTCCTTTGTGAAGCACTTTGTTTGAAAAGCACTACATAAGAGCTAGGTGTTATCGTTATGTGATGGGTTTCTGGGTGCGAGGGGTCACATTGTGCATTATGTCCAGTCTACTCTGAAAGATATGAGCACTGTACAGGTAGTAGACAACAGATCTGTTTGTGTATTTCTTCCTGGGAATAAGCTATACTTGTATAAGGCACCTTCAAACCAGCATAACTGCAATGTAACTCTTGCTAGAAAATAACAACCTTCCCCCCACACACACACACAAACACACGTGTAATGAAAACAATGAAAAACTTGTGCATGGACCAAGCCTTAAACCAAACTCAGCGCATCCACACTGCCATTTGTACCTATCTAAAGGAATCCATTTAAAAACCAGCTTAAGTCCAAGGAAGGCAAATAGATAAGGCCCTAGCAAATTCATGGTCCATTTTAGTCAATTTCATGGTCATAGGACTTTAAAAATCGTAAATTTCATGATTTTAGCTATTAAATCTGAAATTTCAGTGTTGTAATTGTAGGGGTCCTGACCCAAAAGGGAGTTGTGAAGGGGCTACAAGGTTATTGTAGGGTTATTGTCAGGTTATTGTAGAACTAGGTAAGTTCATGGAGCATATGTCCATCAATGGCTATTAGCCAGGGATGGTGTCCCTAGCCTCTGTTTGCCAGAAGCTGGGAATGGGCAACAGGGGTGGATAACTTGATGATGACCTGTTCTGTTCATTCCCTCTGGGGCACCTGGCATTGGCCACTGTCGGAAGACAGAATACTGGGCTAGATGGACTTTTGGTCTGACCCAGTAGGGCCGTTCTTATGGGCTGTGGTACTGCTACCCTCACTTCTATGCTGCTGTTGGCAGCGGCACTGCCTTCAGAGCTGGGCAGCTGGAGAGTGGTGGTTGCTGGCCAGGATCCTAGCTCTGAAAGCAGAGCCACCACCAGCAGCAGTGCAGAAGGGTGGCATGATATGATATTGCCACCCTTACTTCTGTGCTGCTGCTGGCGGGTGCTGCCTTCAGAGCTGGGGCCCATCCAACAGCTGCTGCTCTCCAGGTGCCCAGCTCTGAAGGCAGTGCAGAAACAAGTGTGGCAATACCCCAACCCCCCTAAAATAACCTTGCAACCTCCCCCGCAACTTCCTTTTGGGTCAGGACCCCGAATTTGAGAAACGCTGGTCTCCCCCGTGAAATCTGTATAGGGTAAAAGCACACAAAAGACCAGATTTCATGGTCCATGACACGTTTTTCATGGCCATGAATTTGGCAGGGCCCTGCAAAGGAAAAGCACAAGGTGGTGGACGGGGGAACAGATGAGGGAGGGAAGAGCAAAGGAGGCAGAAGGCCAAATTCTTTGCTGGTGGAAAGAAGCCACAATGTAGCCAGAAGGCTTCCGGCCCACACCGCTTCCTGCCAGGCCCCAGGCAGGAGGGGGCATTCCTGCCATATAACCCTCCCCCAGCGACTCTGTCCCCAAGGGTCACTGCTACCCGCAGGGCCGCTGTGGCTTGCAGCACCATGGGGCAGGCCCAGGGCTGCAGGGATAGGGGGCAGGCCCAGGTCGGGCTGCGGGGGCAGGGAAGCAGGGGCAGTCCCAGGGCGGCCGTGGCAGTGTGGGGCAGGCCCAGGGCTGCGGGGACAGGGGCAGTGTGGGGCAGCGTGGGGGCAGGCCCAAGGGTGCGGGGGCAGCATGGGGCAGGCCCAGGGGTGCGGGGGCAGGCCCAGGTCGGGCTGCTGGACGGCGCAGCTGGGCAGGGCGGGAGGCTGGCGGCGAGCAGGCGGCGGGCGGGGAGACGGACGGAGGCGGGGAGCGGCGCAGGCGGAGCTGCGGCCCGGGGGGGGGGCGGAGCGGGGGGCGGTCCCGCAGCCGGCTGGAGAAGGGCGGAAGGGGAAACAGGTGAGCGGAGGCTCGGGGCAGCCCGCGGGGGGCCGGGGAATGAGGCCGCGCCGCCCGGGCCAGCGGGGGGACCGTGGTGGGGGCCGCGGCGGCGGCCGCAGCGACGGAGGGAGCCGGCTCTGGGCCCGGCCTCTGCGTGAGCTGAATCGGCCGGTCTCAGCCTGCCGGAGGCCGCTGCACCTTTGGGCGCGGGGGAAGGAGGGGAGCTCCCGGGGGCGGATCCGGGGAGGGGTTATGGGACAGGCGGGGTGGGGCAGGAGCCGGGGGGGGGGGGGGGGGGGGGGGGGGCGATGGGGGGGGGGGGGTAGGGGGGGGGGCAGGGAGGGGGGGGGGGGTTGGGGCAGCAATAGGGTTGCAGGGAGGAGCTGGTGTCTTAGAAGGAGGGTTTCTGTATTTCCATGCCCCAGGCTGGCTGAGTGGGAGAACTTGGGCAGCAGCTTTGGGGGCACCTTTTAGGAGAGCACAGGCTGGAGGATTGGGGACCCCACCTTCCTTCCCAAAGCTGCTTCGGGGGGCGGGGGGCGTTTGTGGCTCTGATCAAACTTCTGGCACAACTCAGTGGGTGTGTGGCTGAGTTTTGGAGCTGGCCCCCAGCACATTGAAACCTGAGGGCATATTTGCCCAGGCAAAGGCTGTGTCTCTCCCAGCTCTGGCGGCCAGTCCCGCACCCCAGGAGCTCAGAGGAAGGTGCTTCCACAGAGGGGTGTTCATGGGTATCCTTCCTTCCTTCCTAGTAACTGGGGATGTTTGCTTAAAATGCAGACTGCGGGCTACCCTGGTCTTTAACAAGAAGGGGCTGACAAAGGAGGTGACCACCCCAGTGGCCTGTGGCTGTGTGAGCAGGGACCAGTTGCCTGTCTCTGGGTTACAGGCCAGGGTGGCTGTGTCACCTTCGGCCTCCCTACCAGAGTAGGAAAGAGCTGCTCTGAGTTTAGACACTTTCCCTCACCTGCAGGTCTAGTGGCTTTGGTCAGGCTGGAGATTTGGCTAGAATAAACTGGGGAGAACAATCCTGCATTGGCTGGGGAGACTAGAATAGACTAGATTAGTTTCTCTTCTGTGACTGTATTGTTATGTTCGAGTTGCTTCCCTCTAAAGGGAGGTCTATGCTTAGGATGGCGTGTAGAGTACAGACCCTGCATGCCCAGTTAGCATGGGTATGAATAGCAGTGTAGCTAGGGAGGCATGGCTTAGGCAAGTGTAGACAAGGCCTTAGTGCAGGGGTGGGCAAACTTTTTGGCCCGAGGGCCACATCTGGGTATGGAAATTGTATGACAGGCCATGAATGCTCATGAAATTGGGGTCTGGGGTGAGGCAGGGGGTGAGTTTGGGGTTGAGGGTGCTCCAGGATGGGGCCAAGGGATTCGGGAGGTGGGTTGGGTGCAGGCTCCAGGTGGCGCGTACCTCAAGCAGCTCCCAGAAGCAGCAGCATGTTCGACCTCTGGCTCCTACGCAGAGGCGTGGCCAGGCAGGTCTGCGCATTGCCCTGTCCGTAGGCGCCGCCCACATAGCTCCCATTGGCTGCGGTTCCCGGCCAATGGGAGCTGTGGGGGCGGTGCTTGGGGCGAGGGCAGTGTACAGAGCCCCCTGGCTGCCCTTACGGGTAGGAGCCGGAGGGGGGGACATGCCGCTGCTCCCAGGATCCATGCGGAGCAGGGCAAGCCCCAGACCCCGCTCCCCGGCAGGAGCTCGAGGACCGGATGTGGCCCCCAGCCGTAGTTTGCCCATCCCTGCCCTAGTGGCCCAAACTGACCATTGCCCCATCATTTTTGATGCTGTAATCCTATCAGGGCCGCCCAGAGGATTCAGGGGGCCTGGGGTCTTTGGCGGCAGGGGGCCCCGCCGCCGAATTGCCGCCGAAGACCCGGCACTTCGGCGGCAGGTCCCGGGACAGAAGGACCCCCCACCGCGGGTCTTCAGGGCACTTTGGCGGCGAGTCCCATAGCAGAAAGACCCCCCGCTGCCGAACTGCCGCCAAAGACCCGGAGTGGAAGAAGCTCTGGGGGCCCGGGCACCGTGAGAGTTTTCCGGGGCCCCCGGAGCGAGTGAAGGATCCCGCTCCAGGGGCCCTGAAAAACTCTTGTGGGGGCCCCTGCGGGGCCTGGGGCAAATTGCCCCCCCCCCCCCCCCCGGGCGGCCCTGAATCCTGTTGCCTCTGCCATGATGAAGGCTGATCTATAGAAGTGTAATTCTTAGAATGCAGACGCTACTCCGGTAAGATTATTGCCCAAATAAATAACAATGTTTCATTAGTAAGACACAGCTGCGTGCTTAGTGCAGATAAATAGGGAGACGCTGTCCCTGACCCCAGGAGCTAATGTCCTAAAGCAGACACTAGCAGGGAAAAAGCGCAGTTCAGTTGCCAGCTATTAAATCCTGCCCTGACTTACACCCTGTGTGGTAATTGGCTTCGTGGCAGGTTTGTCCCTGTTGTACAAGGTGTGAGGTAGGGACAGCCGTACTATTTTCAGGGCCCCTACTCGGCAGTCTCAGGACCCGATCCAGAGAGTAGCTGAGCATTTGTAACTCCCATTGTCTTCAGTGGGAATGATGGGTGCACAGCACTTGGGTTTAGGCCATAGGCTTGCATGACCCATTTGCAATCCCTTCCTGGCGCTGGCCCTAGAAGGAGGAACTTACACCTAGACTGATTCAGGTACAGCTTTCTCACCCTAGCTGCCACAGGGGAGCCTTAAACGATGAGTCGCTGAGTATGGAGATCCAAGCAATTGTTTATATTGTTTGTATTTAAGGACCAGGCCTGGGTATATGCAGGATTCCAGGGGTGAAAGGCTCTTCCAGTGACCCCTGTGCGACTTTGCCCACCTGCCCAGTCTGAGGTGATTTGAGCTGCCAGAATCCGTCGGTTGTAGCCATCACTTATACCTTATTTACTACCGGTATAGCCAGCTAATTGACTATACTTGCTATTCAACACTGAGACTGAGAGAACAAATAACCAAGCTCAGATTGGTTATTTATCTGATTGGTTAACCAACCAGATTCATTGGCTAAAGACAAAGCAGTACAGTATAGGAAAGAAAGAGTTAATACAACACCAGTCCTTCCCAGAAAGCAAATTCTCACAGCACGTTCAGTTCGCCTTACACAGATGGTGTGCTTCCCAAAGCCCCCTTAAACTAGCCATCTTTGATAGCATGGCTGTTTACACGTCACAGCGCTCTTCACATCACTTCACGTTTAATTAGCCAGCTTCATCTTTGGTGCCTCCCTGTACTTCCCCATCTTTGGTTTTGAATATTAAGTTCCAAACATAAAGGGGCATGAAGATACGCCCTAGTGCAAAGCATTCACATTTCTTACATTATTTCCTTGCACCATGTTGCTTCTTTGGTTCATAACACTTGTACATCTAGCTTTTGGCAGTTCTTGTATTTGTCGAAGCCCAGTGCCACCCTATATTTGTCCTGGGGCATTGGGAGATATATGTCTTAGCACGTGTGAGCAAGAATAGGCATAGTACAATTTAGCATGATTACCCAACACATACGTATTAGATTAATATCATGCATATAATACCTATTAATATGGGGGCGGGGGGGAGAGTGTGTGTATATATGACCATAATGCCTGGAGAGGCCTCACTGAGAGTGCTTCATCAGGGCAAACTGCAAAGAATGGGGCAGGCATTCCCCAAAAGTGGTGGTCCTTCCTATAATTAGATTTACCCAGACAGTAACAAAACAGCTTCTATATTACCTTACTGGTTACCAAGAAGCCCAAAAATACAGTTCCCCTTAAGCAATTCCGCCCTGAACTCCCACCTAGACAGCCAAGTCAAATGTAGTAAGGATTACTTAAAATCTTTTTCACCATATATAAAGTTCTACCAATCCCAAGAGATCGGACACATTACCCAGCAGGTCAGTGAATATTGCAGATCTTATCCAAATACATGCTTACAACCAATTCTTATTAACTAAACTTAGATTTATTAAAAAAGAAAAGAAAGTTATTGTGGTTAAAGATCATTATACATACAGATATGAGTAACGTTCTTAGGTCAGTTTCATAGCAGAGATGGTGAGCTGCCTTTGTAGAAAGTTCTTCCAGAATTAATTCCATGGTCTATAGTCCAATAGGCAGTCCGTGTATAGAATTGGTTCATATCCTTCCATAAGACTTTGCAAGGACAGTCCAGGGTACCTGAAGACCTCAATCTTGCAGCTTGACCTTCCCCTGACAAAGTTTAAGCAGATGTGAGACGACAGGATCCTAGAGTTCTTTTATAGATCTCTGGCAGGTTACGATAGCCTCTTGACAGCAGATAATACAGCGGACCTTCCTTGGGTGAAGAATAGGTAATATACATTGTTGCTTTGAAGTCATTTCCTATTTCCTATGTATGCACAGGTAATTAGTTTCATTGATTAGCATAAAGCAATTGACCATTCAAAGTTTCACAGGTAGTTTGCTACAAACTTCAAAGAGAAATAAAGACAATGATATTACACCATGTTTCATCTAATTGCTAATATTCCTTTTTGATGTCTGTATCAATAGAGTATAGTAACAAAATATTGCAGACAGGAACTGATGTTTAGCTTCCACGTGCTAATTGGATCACGCTGTTAAACTCCTAACAGTTTAACTCGGACAAAGACAATTAGTATTTACTTCTAATTCTCTGACAATATCAGTTTGCATTTCAAAGGATTTAGTCCACTTACATGACTTTGATAATTATCTACAAAAAATGGCCCTGTTTACCATTTCAGTACTTCTCTAATATGTTCTTAAAGGTTGATCTGGGTCACTTTAGCCAGCTGGTTGCTTAACCCTTTCTGGCTCAGTGTCACAGTACAACCTATATGTTTTGGCTAACAACCTATTACAGTTGTATGCATTTTACCCGCTGAAGTGCTCTTGGAGCTGAATGTTGCAGTAGTCGAAGGGACATTCTTCAAATAGTTGCTTCTTGCTTTCAGGTCCAGCAACATGTTTGAGGTGCCATTGCCTCTGGATCGAGATGGGATACTCTTCCGGCTCCGCTTTACCACCCTGGCTGTTGGGACTGTGTGTTGCCCGCTGTTTGGATTCCTTTTCTGCGTGATCTGGTCTCTGCTGTTCCACTTCCAGGAAACGACAGCTACTCACTGCGGTGTATGTGCCTGCAGCTTGGTAGAGAACTTAAAGGGATCCACTAGACCCTGAGAGCAAACTCTGTTACAGACGTGATTTCTCAAAGAAGGGCAGAGTTGTCTAGTGAGTAGAGTAGGAGACCTGGGCATCGGGAGTTCTGTGTTTTATTCCTGGCTTCCCCGGAACTCAATAGGTGCTGTGTGAACTTAAGCAAGTTACTCTCCTTCTCTGTGCCTCAATTTCCTGATCTGGGAGCTAGGGATAGAACTTGCCCTTGTTAAGCACTCCGACATCTTAGAGAGCTGTAAATGTGACCTATTCTAATACAAAATCCCAGTGCCTCTTCAACAAGCTCTCCTTTTTCTCCCAGGTCCCCAATTACCTCCCCTCCATCAGCGCCGCGATTGGCGGCGAGACCCCTCAGCGCTACGTGTGGCGTCTCTGCATTGGCCTCCACTCCGCGCCCCGCTTCCTGGTGGCCATCGCGTACTGGAACCATTACCACAGCTGTCACTGCGCGCACCCTCGCTACCCACGGCTCTGCCGCATCAACTTCACCCTCAACGTGCTCGAAAACGTCGCCCTCCTTTTGCTGACGTATGTGTCTTCCTCGGAAAACTATGGTAGGTTTCTACAGTCTGCTGTGCTGATTCTCTGGGTCATAACAACTGGGGTTCTGTACAGTCATGAGTCACTTAATTACAGGGGTGTTGGGTTTTTTTTAGTGCTTATTTTTGGGATCATCAGTTCAGGAGAAAAATCAATGCAAATACACACATTCCATTAAAATCCATGGTCCCTGTATTAATAAAAGTACCTGGGATTTGTATGTAGCAAGCGTTAACTAATTGATCCTCATGGTAGGGACGCGACATGGCCAAGATCACAGAGGAAGTCAGTGTTAGAGCTGGGATTGGAATTTATGACTTCTTCACTCAAAGTCAGGCCCTCAGACTATGTGTCCCTCTCTGCTGCTTTGCCCCATTGCAATAAGAAACACTACAGTTCGGGTTGAGTCTGGCTTCCATTCGAACTCCTCCTTTAGTTGCTTATAACTTTATCTCCAATAATTTCCTGTGTTTCGTCTCAAGGAAGGTCCTCTCACGGATTGGTAACTGGTTAAAAGACAGGAAACAAAGGGTAGGAATAAATGGTCAGTTTTCAGAATGGAGAGAGGTAAATAGTGGTGTCCCCCTGGGATCTGTACTGAGCCTAGTCCTGTTCAACATATTCATAAATGATCCGGAAAAAGGGGTAAACAGTGAGGTGGCAAAATTTGCAGATGATACAAAACTACTCAAGATAGGTAAGTCCCAGGCAGACTGCGGAGAGCTACAGAAAGATCTCTCAAAACTGGGTGACTGGGCAACAGAATGGCAGATGACATTCAATGCAAAGTAATGCACATGGGAAAACATAATCCCAACTATACAAATAAACGGATGGGATCTAAATTAGCTGTTACCACTCAAGAAAGAGATCTTGGAGTCATTGCAGATAGTTCTCTGAAAACATCCACTCAGTGTGCAGCGGCAGTCAAAAAAGCAAACAGAATGTTGGGAATCATTAAGAAAGGGATAGATAGTAAGACGGAATATATCATATTGCCTCTGTATAAATCCATTGTACCCCCACATCTTGAATACTGCGTGCAGATGTGGTCGCCCCATCTCAAAAAAGATATATTGGAATTGGAAAAGGTTTAGAAAAGGGCAACAAAAATTATTAGACGTATGAAACAGCATCTGTATGAGGAGAGATTAATAAGACTTGGATTTTTCAGCTTGGAAAAAAGACGAGTAAAGGGATATGATTGAAGTCTATAAAATCATGACTGGGGTAGAGAAAGTAAATAAGGAAGTGTTATTTACTCCTTCTCATAGCACAAGAACTAGGGGTCACCAAATGAAATTAATAGGTAGCAGGTTTAAAACAAACAAAAGGAAGTATTTTTTCACACAATGCGCAGTCAATCTGTCGAACTCTTTGCCAGAGGTCAAGACTAACAGAATTCAAAAAAGAACTAGATAAGTTCATGGAGGGATAGGTCCATCAATGGCTATTAGCCAGGATGGGCAGTGATGGTGTCCCTAGCCTCTGTTTGCCAGAAGCTGGGAATGGGCGACAGGGGATGGATCACTTGATGATTCCCTGCTCTGTTCATTCCCTCTGGGGCACCTGGCATTGGCCACTGTCAGAAGACAGGATACTGGGCTAGATGGACCCTTGGTCTGACCCAGTATGGCCGTTCTTATGGATGGTGAAGTTCTTGATTTTTAGTTAAAGCAAACTATGTGGCCATTTTTTGTGTGTGTGTGTGGGGCGGGGGTATCTGTGCATGGTGGGCTAGGAGATGCGCTTCTCCCATCTGTTTGCAACTGGGTAAAAATGTTTGCGGTTGGGTAACTCGGTTTGGTTAGCGTGGGTTAATTTTCAGGTGTAGAGACAGACTAGTGCTGTTCTAGTCTGAATGACAACCCTGTAAGAATGGCACGATGGGCCTTTGTGTGTCTAGCATTTGTTTGTGTCCGTTTTTCTAGCTGCCAGCCTGGGATCGGAGAGACGAGCTGAGTTCTTTCTGACTTGCATGTTCGCTCCAGGCATAAAGATTCTGCAAGTCAAATACAGACCTCAGTTACACTTGTGATAACCCGGTGGGCCCAGTTCATCCCTGGTGACTTCAGTGGAGTCCCGCCAGTGAAACCGGCCCATTGCTTCCAACTGGGTCAAACAGGTGTAGGTGGCCGGCGGTTGGAAGCTAGTTGTGGTGGTGAGTGAGCCAGAGCGGAATGGGACGTACTGTGGCATAGCTGCGTGCGCATGGCAGTGGAAGCAGGAGGACGGAAAGCGGGTTTCACTGAGTGCATGTGGGAAGAAGGTGCCGTTTCTGTACAGGCAACTTTCCGATGATGCAGCGACCCTCAGCAACCTGGGCTCTCAGGCACAGCAGCAGGGCCAGGGAGGCAGAGAGCAGCTGGCTTGCTGGGAGTCAGATCTGGGTGGAGCTGTCTCTGGTGCTTTGACTTGGTGGTGATGAGGTCCCAGCCTCAGTTTGCTGGGGACTGGTGAAGTTGCCAGGAAGGATCAGTGGCCAGTTGGCACTTGGCCGTAGACATCCCGTGGAGTGGGGAGGAAAACAGTGATGATTACACGTCAGGGAGGCAACCCGCACCCCACTGAACTCAATGGGTCATTTCATATTCATTTCCAGTGGGGCCAGGATTTCCCAGCAGGTACAAGTGGTAGAACAGGGCAACCTGTGCCCTGGCTTGGCATCGAGTGGGTGTGTGAAAAGGCAGCGTCTTGTTACGCCATCCCGTCAGGGTGCAGGAAAAACAGCTCAGGAGGGTGGGAGATGTAGTACCTTTTAAGCTCTCAGTGTCTCTCAGCTTGTCGCTTGTCTTTCTACACATGCCCTCTGCCAGTATGCCAGGTACTCTGGTTCTGCTCACCTACTCGTTGCCAGGTTGGTGCTAGTTACAGGGCCTTGTCCCTTGCTGCGCTAGCCTGGCACCCCTGTTCACCCCCTCACTGAGTCAGGCCCAGACGCGTCCATTCTAGGCACTTGGCATTTTTAATGCCAGCTGTCATGGTTCACCTGTATTTCCCCCTTCGTGATCCAGCACGGGCATCCCCTCTCAGGCTTCCAGCTCCCCAGCCATCACCCCTCTGGGGTGGAGACCTGCGTCTCTCTCCCTCCTGACCAGGGCATTTCCAGCTCCCTGCCTATGCTGTGAATTCCCCAACGTGGCAGACCACTTGCTAATAAGCTCTCCAGAGATCACCCCAACTCCAGCAAGGGCTCTGGCAGGTGGTCCGTCCTTCAAAGCATCAAGATGGTTTTCTGTGCTCACAAGTTCTTTACAGCTGTTAGTGCCGAACAAGCACCCCCTGGAATCTGAGTCACTTCTGCATACCCTTTGGGTCTTTGATGTGTCCTCATAGAACAGTTGCAGCTTCAGAAGGCTGTATTCCTGCGGAACCAGGGGGAATTCGTTTGTAAACCCCTCCCCCTAGAGAGTTCCTGGGAAACCCATGTAACTTTCAAACTTCACATCATTTTCAATTAGTCCTTTGAAGCTCATAACACTTCTCAGGGTTTACATTAGTCAGGTCTCCTCCCAAGAGATGTTACACACAATCTCCCAATAAGACATAAACATTTCCCCATTTTTAATACGATGAACTCCTAAGATATTTAAACTTAATTTGCTACGATTTGTCCAGGATATTGTGGGAAATCACCGTCTGTCGCATCAATGTATTTGTTTGCAGTGTTGTAGCCAGGTTAGTCCCAGGATACAAAAAGGACAAAGTAGTTGAGGTAATAGCTTTTACTGTACCAACTTCACACAATGCACAGTCTACCTGTGAACTCTTTGCCAGAGGATGCTGTGAAGGCCAAGACTATAACAGGGTTCAAAAATGAATTAGATCTGTTCATGGAGGAAAGGTCCATTGATGGCTGTTCTCCAAGATGGACAGGGATGGTGTCCCTAACTGCTGTTTGCCAGACTCTGGGAATAGGTGACAGGGATGGATCACTTGATGATTCCCTCTTCTGTTCATTCCCTCTGGGGCACCTGGCTTTGGCCACTGTCAGAAAACAGGATACTGGGCTAGATGGACCCAGTGTGGCCTTTCTAATGTCCTGTTGGTGGAAGATACAAGCTTTTGAGCTACACAAAGCTCTTTTCCAGGTCTGGGGAAGGAAATCAAAGCATGTGAGCTAAATATGAGTAAGGATAGATTGATCAGCATAAGGGGTAATGAGTTGGCATTTGCAAACCAACTGCTGAAATATTGCAATGAGCCTATTTATGTCATCCCTAGGTCCTGAGTCTGAATCTAGCCCCAGGTCGCAGTGACTAAAAGTCGTTACCTCCTGATGGCTGTTAGGCAGCCTATCTGAAATGGGTTGGATGGATCTCAGTGCAGTGCATTGTGGGAAAGGACCCAGGTAACAAACCACCTCCAAAAGGAGGCGTTACTTGGCCCTCTTGCTGGAAGCCTCTGCAGAGGGCCATGGCCTGAGTGGGCCCTGGAAACTGAACACCCCTCGCAACCCTACAGGTGCCCTGCCCAGGCCAAGTGTGATGTGCATTACGTGGATGATGAAGAGGAAGCTCGCACTGCTGCAGCTCTTGGTCACTGGATACAGGGCTTGTCATGCTAGCCCTGTTCGCTGTGCGGCTCTTCCAAGGATGGGAAGGAAGCTATTTAGATTTAGACCTTCCAAGCTGGCGAGTTCCTGAAATGGGGAGCAGGGGATTTGCCAAGTTTGGGGAAACGTGGTTGAGAAAGAAGGTATAAAGGAGTGAGGATGGGTCTGAATGTTCCCCTCCCTGATCTTCACTAATGTGCGGTTATCCTGGGGCAAGCAGGAGCAGAACTGACTAGCCACTCTGACGTCAACTGTGCTGTTCCCTAGAACATCCTCCTCGACTTCCCAATCCAGTGTCTGGTCCTCAAGGCACTGGGACTGGCAAATGCCCCAAAGAGTTTAGTCAATCTGTGGAACTCCTTGCCTGAGGAGGTTGTGAAGTCTAGGACTACAACAGGGTTTAAAAGAGAACTGGATAAATTCATGGAGGTTAAGTCCTTTAATGGCTATTAGCCAGGACGGGTAAGGAATGGTGTCCCTAGCCTCTGTTTGTCAGAGGGTGGAGATGGATGGCAGGAGAGAGATCACTTGATCATTACCTGTTAGGTTCACTCCCTCTGGGGCACCTGGCATTGGCCACTGTCAGTAGACAGGATACTGGGCTGGATGGACCTTTGGTCTGACCCGGTACAGCCGTTCTTATGTTCTTATGGTCTAGGCGGCCGGGTTTCTAACCTTTGAATCATTCTTGAGGCTTTTTTCTGACTTCTCTTTCATTGATAACATCCTTCTGGAATGGCGTTCACCAGCATTAGCCCTTGGAGAATGGCATTAAATTGGAGTAACACCACAGTGAATCAGGCAGGTGCTGTGAGGCTCCGGATGGGACTGGTCCCCAGATCGGGTGTCTATCTGTCAACATCCACTGGCCACTGTCGGAAGACATGATACTGGGCTAGATGGACCTTTGGTCTGACCCAGTATGGCCGTTCTTATGTTCTTATGAGTTCAATGACTCATAGATGGGTTTTGGTGCCCCAAAGTGCATTGATGCATTTGCTTCCTTGAGGCTTCCATGTGGCTGAACGTGCCACCAGTAACCTTCCGAACAGACTCGCCCACCACATTAAAAGATTCCCTCGAGGGCCCAGTCTGTCTCCATCCACTGCAGAACCCCAGGCCAGACATTCCCCGCCCAATCTTACGTCCTCTGTGGCTTGCCCAGCAACTTTGGCCCAGAGTGCATTGTGAGTATTGGACTGGAAGTCCTGGGAGCATATTGGCATGTGTGAGCAAGGTTCGGGTACAGACTGCAGGTCATACCAGTTCTCCCAGCCCCATTATTATGGACTGACGACCATAGCATTGACCAACTCCCTTGTTTCTACTGAAAGGGAAACAGGCTTCATTTGACAGTCTCTGGCAAGGGATCGCCAAGGTTATTTTTCACAATGAAGTTGCTGTTTATCACCACTCCCTGCCGGGCTTCTTTTACCCTGAAATAAGACACCCATGTTCATTTTGTTATTGTAGGGTTGCTTGTAAGTGCAAGGCTGCGGATGCTGCTTGGTGGATGAGTTTGTGGGGAAAGGGTTGGGATTTTTTTTTCTTAATTTGAACCATTTATTTTAAAATGACACACCCAGATTCTCACGGGCTTTGCTAATGGGGGTGAGAACGCCTTTAGTTCCTCTGCCCAAATTGGCAACGTTCCTCTAAAGAGGTCAAAGGTTACATCTCTGTCCTGACTCGGAATCTATGTGCAGTCAGTGACCAAGAGAGTCTCGCTATTATTAACCAGAATAATAACGGCTCAGTGGCTTGAGCATTGGCCTGCTAAACCCAGGGTTGTGAGTTCAATCCCTGAGGGGGCCACTTAGGGATCTGGGGCAAAATCAGTATTTGGTCCCACTAGTGAAGGCAGGGGTCTGGACTCAATGACCTCTCAGGGTCCCTTCCAGTTCTGTGAGATAGGTATATCTCCATATATATTATATTGTCTGTCTGGTGGTTAGATCAAGGGGCTGGGAGCCCGGAGTCCAGGCTTCTCTTCCTAATTCCGCCACTGACTCACTGTGGAAGTGACCTAACGACTCCGTGCCTCAGTTTCCCCATATGTAGAATGGAGATAAGGACACTGACCTGTTTTCCAGGCTTGCGTGTCTGCAAAGCATGTCAGGCTAAATGCAAAGATGCACGACAGTCATCCAGTAATGGCCCTTTGGCCTCGTCTGGCACCTTCCAGTTCAGGCTGTGAATGTGTTTTATGCACGGGTACGGCCTCCCATTCCCCCTGCGAGGAGGGGCGTGACATTGGCCCTACTGTATAGATGGGGACAATGACACCACCAAGCAGTCTCCTTCTCAAACCTCCCTGCCCCGCCTCCTTTGCATAGGAATGGGGGCCACTCAGCTGTGCTGTCACAGACGCCTGTGCTCAGATTAGGCCCCGCCCCCGTGTATCCACTGACGACATTCTAAGCCCGGGGGGTGCTCTCCTTCCTCCTCTATGCACTCTGCGAGCACTCCCCAAAAAGGCAATGGAGTGACCTCGCATGGCTGGCCCCTGATTCCCTGGCTTGTTAGTGGCAGCACCATGAATAGAGCCCCGGAGCTTTGGGTCCCGGGTCACTACTAGGCGGTATTGACCCAGCTCCTCCAAGCCTCCCGGTGGGGGCCTTATAATGCACACTGCCTTCTCCTTGCCGTGGCCTCCCCAGCATTCCTCAGGCAGCTCCCTTTGGCTTATTTCCATGCTCAGCATTAACGGGAAACCTGTTGTCTTGTCAATGCAGCAATCCATGAAAATTCCTTCATCCTCTTTATCACCTCGGCCCTGGGTCACATGCTCCTGACTTGCATTCTGTGGCGGATGACTAAGAAACACACAGTAAGTCCCGAGGTACAGTAACCTTCCCTTCTCTATTGTCACTGCTCTTCTCTTGGGTGGGCTGAGGGCACGCAGCTGGGGGTGGAGGATGGAGATACAGACGTATCTCGTGAGCATGAAAGCGCCACGACGGGGCAGGATGTCGGCGCGACTTTATGAGGTGAAACAGACCGAAGGGAAAGGTGATGATTGAAAAACATGTGATGGGCCAGTTAACCAAAACGAATTGAGCATTTATCTGCACACGGGCAGGTCTGAAGGCTTTGATTTCCTACTTGCTTCTCCTAAAACGTGCCGGAGTTAGAGTTGGAACCAAAACCAGTAACATAGAATCATAGAATCTCAGGGTTGGAAGGGACCTCAGGAGGTATCTAGTCCAACCCCCTGCTCAAAACAGGACCAATCCCCAAGTAGCTGGTTAAGGCCTCTTTTGCGACACTGCTTTCCCTAACCCGGTACACTTGGTTGGTGGAGTGCCTGCGTTGGAATCTGGACTCTGGTTTCTTGGTTGCCTTGCGGGCTGGGAGCTCGTGTTTTGTGGAAGAGTGAAACAGCTGGTCTTGCAAGCAAACTGGAAAGGAATTCATTATTAATACACACCAGCAGAGGGCAGTATTAGCCACACTGGTTTTACATTCTAATACTTAGCACAGCTGTAAGCCTTTCCTCCGAGATCTCCGAGCTATTTACTGTCCCTTTGTAATCCTCTCAGCACCCTGCAAAGTGGGGTTAGTCCCACTTTCCTAGGCTGGTAAACTAGGCACAGATTGGTAAAGTGACTCCTCTGTCATATAGCAAGTCAGAAATCGAACACGGGAGTCCTCACTCTCAGTCCCCTGCTCCAAGCACCGGACCGGCTCCTGCTTCCGCTGGAGAGAGTAGGGCTGCTGGTTTCCAGCCCGCTGATAGCTTAACATGCGTTGGGTTGTTTGAGTACTAGCCTGCGGGCTCCAGCTTTTAGGCTCTTTATTTTTTTAGGCTAAGCCTTTGTACGTTCCCAGGGATTTCTGGATCTCAGTGCTCCCTAACTCCCCAGCTCCTGCTGTCATCTTCCTGTTTCCCTTCTCCCTCTGGTGCCCACTGGAAAGATGCCCCTTGTGACAATGCTGCCCCTGGGAGCCAGCTGAGGTCACTCAATCAGGGTGAACTGCAAACAGAACGGGGCAGACAAACCCCAAAAGCTGGTGGATATTAGATTCACCGAGACAGCACAAAACAGCTTCTATAGTATCTCACTGGTTTCTCAAAAATCCAAACAACGCAGTTCCCTTACAGTGCCCAATCTCAGGCCTCCGCCCAGACACACCTGTCAGATATGATGATAATTACTGAAAATTTTATCTCATCATATAAAAGAAAATGTTCTTCCCATCCCAAAGGATCAGCCATACACACAGGTCCAATTATAACTTAGATCTTACCCAAAATACACGCTATTAGTCAATTCTTGTTAACTAAACTAAAATTTATTAAAAAAGAAAAGAGAGTGAGTGTTGGTTAAAAGATCAATATACAGACAGACTTGAATTCAATTCTTGAGATTCAGATACATAGCAGAGGTGAGCTTGTAGTTGCCAAAAGTCCTTTTAGAAATAGTCCATGGGTTATAGTCCAATGTCCATATTCAGGGTGACTCCAGTCAGTGACTGGGGATCTCAATCCTTATGGCTTAAGGTTTCCCCTTCTTGAAACCCAAAACAGATCTGAGATAAAACAGGATGGTGTCTGTAGAAGGATTCAGCCGGGTTCGTCCCTCTCCGGGGCGGCGGGAACCCGGACCGCCTCGCTACGTCCGTTGGATTATTTGGGGGAACTACCCTGGCCGCAGGGTTTCACGCCGCGGCAATGGTAGAGACCAACAAACAACTCTATTCCGCAGACCCAGACCCTAGTTCAGGGCGGGGCAGTCAAGAGTCTCTAGCTCAGGTCCTTATGCAGGGGCTGAGCAAACAAATGAGTTCAGGAGGCCCAGGCCCTGGCTTCGAAAGGGCCTGAGGAGAGGGGGAGATGGCCACCCACAGGTTGGGTGGCAGGGGGGGCGCAGGCCCTCCCACTCCACTGCATCCCAGCCCGGGGCCCTAACAGCGGCAGATGGCCTGCTGCAGTGTCAGTGGGGATCCTGACCGCAACACACTGACATTTGCCCTGGGTGTGTTGCAGCCAGACTAGGGTCGGCTGCCCCCGGGCTACTTCCTACCTCCCCCTCTAGAGGTACCTGCGTCTGGTCGGTGTCCTCCACGGAATCAAGCACCCTGGGCTCCTCAGGGTACTCGGCGAGCGGCAGGCTTGGCAGCTCCTCTGGGTAGCTTGCCACAGGCAGGCTTAACAGCTTCTCCGGGGTCTGGTCGGCATCAGGCCTCGGCTGGCCTGGCCAGTCCTCGGGTCGATCGCAGACTGCAGGAGTCTCCACACCACGAGCTAGGCCTGGCTTCTCCAGCGGCCGGGGCTCTAGTGAGCTCTGGGGTTGGGCTTTTGTACTTCTGTCCTGCGCCCTGACCTCTGGGGGGCGGGCGCAAGCTCCACTGGCTCCGCCCACTTTGGCATCCAGAGGGGTTTGTCCCTCTCCAGGGCGCCGGGGAACCAGACCGCCTCGCTACAGTGTCCCAGGGTTTTTATACATTTTCCAGCAGCCTCTTGGCCTGAGAGAATAAGCTTAATCTTTTGTCTGTCAAACACCCTGGCAATTAGCATAGTGTAATTTGTCCATTAAAGAGTTCATATGCAGTCTATCACGACCTTCAAAGAGACGTATAGACAATAATACTATTTCACTCAAGTGTCATCATAAATGTTAATGCTCCTTTTTTGATCTTTGAATCAAAGCTATAGCAATAGACAAGACTTGTTTGCTTACATCAGAAGCCCTGAGCAAACATCTCCCCTTCTACCTCTAACAATGCCAGCTGCATTTCAAAGCTCTATTCATTTACATATCTTCCTAACCAGTCTCTAAAGTTCGGCCATGGGTCAGGTCAGTCTGAGAGTTAATTAACTCTTTCTGGCCCCATGTCACCTTTCAATGAGATATTATATTATACTCATAACGTCACACCCCATCCCAGAAATCCTGCTCACAGATTGCCCTGTCATTGGCAGCCCCAGCTGCGGGGCAGGGAGACCCGGAGATGTGTCCAGGAATTCAGCCCCTCCCTGCGGGTCCCGGCTGAGGCATGCTGACCACCGGAGAAGCTTGCACTACAGGTGAAAAGTAGAAGCCTTCGGGCTCCAGGGCTGTCAGTCTGGCCCCTTTCACCCAGCCGTGAAATTGACAAAGGTTAGGCCATGTCCACGCTACAAAATTATGTCGACTTAACGTACGTCAGCGCACAGCCACCGCAGTTACTAAATCGCTTGTGTGTCTGCGTGCTTGGCGCCTTGTGTCAACGGTGCGCCTCCTCACCAGTCGCGCTTGTATCGGTTGTACTGTCAGTGTGAGGCATTGTGGGACAGCTCCTGAAAGCCAGTAACAGTCGCTGTAAGCAACGCGACGTCTACACTGACGCTGCGTCGACCTAATGACATCCACCATGACTCTGTGCTGCTTGGGGAGGTGGGGTTATTAAGTTGGCATAGAGAGGCGCTTACATCAGCAGGAGAGATTAATATGACTGGGACTTTGCAGCTTGGAAAAAGACGGCTAAGGGGGGATAGGATAGAGGTCTATAAAATCATGACTGGTGCGGAGAAAGTGTATAAGGAAGTGTTATTTACCCCTTCACATGACACAAGAACTAGGGGTCACCCAATGAAGTTAATAGGCAGCAAGATTAAAACAAACAAAAGGAAGTATTTCTTCACACAATGCAGTCACCTGTGGAACTCCTTGCCAGAGGATGTTGTGAAGGCCAAGACTATAACAGGGTTCAAAAAAGAACTAGATAAGTTCATGGAGGACAGGTCCATCAATGGCTATTAGCCAGGATGGGTAGGGATGGCGTCCCTAGCCTCTGTTTGCCAGAAGCTGGGAATGGGCGACAGGGGTGAATCACTTGATGGTTACCTGTTCTGTTCATTCCCTCTGGGGCACCTGGCATTGGCCACTGTTGAAAGACAAGATACTGGGCTAGATGGACTTTTGGTCTGACCTAATATGGCCATTCTTAAGTGAAGACACTTCCACAGTTAGGTCAATGCAAGGCAGCTTATGTCAACCTAACCGCATAGTGTAGACCAGGCCTTAGAAACCAGCATCTGTCTGAGATGGAAAATGGTGCCTTGACTCCATGGAGAGTTGACAAGTCACATGGTCTTCAGGTGGCCACTTGTCACACAGTACACAGGCCCCCGTAAGGACATTGGGCACAGCTTCAGCAGATCTTGGACTCGCATCCCCCTCCCCTGGGAGGCGGGCTCACTGCGCACGGGTGAAATAAACCCAACTAGCTCCCTGAAAGAGCCACCTCCTCCTGTGACACCTCTGTCAGACTCTCACCTGCATATTGGGAGAGGTTTTTCCAAATGACACGACTGTGACTCATTTCAAGCGAGTGCTCGAAGAACAAAGCCCCAGCTAGTGAAGACTAAAGCTCCCGTTGGTTGGGGTTGGCCCGCAGGTTGCCCGACGGTACCGTCTATCAGGGATGGTCTAGGGATACTTAATCCCGCCTCGACGCAGGGGGATGGACTAGATCAGGGTTTCTCAACCCCTGGGTCATGACTTAAAACTGGGTCACCAGGGTGTGTCAAAGGGTCATGTGGGAGGCCCTGGGGGGTGTTGCAGAGCCCCCCGCCCGCCTCCAGCAGCGGCTCCTGCAGCTCTGGTCCTGCAGGGCTCAGCTCCCCGCTCTGAGCATTGCAACCAGGTGCACTGGGTCCTGGCGCCACTCAGGTTTGGCCCAGCCACCCCTCCATCATGATGACGCAGGGCCAACTGGGCCAAATATGGACGAGTGGCACTTATCATGGGGGCCGGGCCAAAGCTGAGTGGCACGGCAACCCCAGAGGTCGCGATGCCCAGAGCGGGGAGCACAGCCTCATGGGACAGGAGCTGCGGTATGCACGGTGTATTTATCCAGTATGTGTTACATTCATGTGTACGTTCTATATCGCGGGTGAAAAATACTTAGTAAGCCAGATACTTTTTGCACTGTGGCTATTGAGTGGGTGGTGACAGGCCATTTTACAAATGACTCCTGAGCCCACAAAGGTGGTGAATCACTGGACTAGACGATCTCTGCCAGCCCTATGTTTGTGTGATTCGGTGGTTGGGAGTCCCTGAACATCGGGCGTGTCGGTATCTAGAGCACGTTATAACTTCTAACCATAACAGAAAACATGTGCCCCGAGGTAAAGGCTTCAGATTGTAATGTGATGACAAATCGACCCTGTCACAAACACCACTGCTCGCTTCTGGGGTAAAAAATACACGAGAGAGAGAGAGAGAGATCTTTTTAGCCTTGGGGGAAATTCCCCAAGCTGGGAAGGAGCCCAGGAATTCAGCTCTGTCCAGGGTTTGCGTGAGAGTGTACGGTCACTGAAGCTGGGGAACATACTGCTTTTTTCCTGCTCGAGATGGCAACAAAACTCTTATGAAGCATTGAAGTGTGTTATGGACAGTTTGTAGCAATATAATGGGGGAAAGGAATGCACAGGGCCTGGGGGGCGTCCAGCCGGGGCCGAACGTCTCTTTTGTTGGCCGATAGTTTGGGATTTCAACCCAGGTTTTCAGCGTCCCCCGGTAACATCTCATCCGGGCACTCCCCAGTCTAACCCAGGTGTTGCCTGGTGTTAACCCTGCCTGCAGGAGACGGTGCCCGCCTGGCAGGGCTCCTCCTCTAGAGCCCGCGTTGTGAAACCTGAATCTGCCAAGTCACCCGCTCGGCCGTTTCATTAGGTCCTTCCGAGAAGATTAGGAAACTTGGTGGGAGGCTGCTTACGCTGCTCTCCCTGTGTGTGTGCGCGCAGTGGGGATGATGGCGTTCCTTACACCATTCCTGATCCTTCCCCCTTGTCCCTCATCTACCCCTCTCTTTTACACCTCTCATCCCCTCTAGGGGGGAGAACTCAGGACCAAAGGCGTTCAGAATCGTGTCTCCTTATTCCGAAGAGCCCAGCGGTGTCTTAGTAATTGTCCATCTCCAGTCCTAGTAATGGAGGTTCTGCCACGACCTCTGGCAACACCCAAGTGGCCAGACCCTCTGGGGACACCCCAAGCCACAGCGAGGCCGTGCCTGCCCAGATCTTTCTGCAAATGTAGCCTTACAAAGAAATGCTCTTGGTCTGCATTCAGGCCCCGGCTGTGCTTGTGGTCCATGAACATCTTTGTCCTGTCGTGCCCATCACCGTAGTATCTAGCAGACAGCCTGTGAAAGGTGCACTTGAGGCCTCCCACAAAGACCTAAAACCTTTGGCTTCAGTTCCTCCGGTTAGAGGGATCTAGAGAGCCGCTCCTACAGATGAGCGTGCTGCCAGCAGGGACTTGATCTCATGGGCGATACTTCCTCTCCCTTTCCGGGAAGCGGTTCTGCGGACTGGGGGAAGCTGGAGTCACACGTCGGGGCCAGATAGGATGCATGGGGGTCGGCTGCTCAGTTTGCTTAAAGGTCTCTCCTGCCCTTCTCCGCCCCCTTCCCACCTGAGCATCCCAAGGCATTTTGCAGATGCTGATGCTTCAGCCTCGCAGCTTCCTTCCGAGGTAGAACCGTCTCGTTATCCCTGCTCAGCAGATAGGAACGCGACGGCTCAGGGAGGTTAAACATCTTGCCCAAGGTCCCCCAGAGCCAGAGTTTGAATCCAGATCTCCTGACAGCCGATCTCCCGGGCTCACCACCGGACACGTGCTCACTTCTCTTCCACTCTCTCTTCCAGCAATACGCGTCTGGTGCTAGCTGGCTGCCGTTAACGTGGCGCGCCAGGAGGTGGCGCTGTGACACGGGGAGCGGCAGCTGGTTAGTCACACCCGTCTTTCTCTCCGATGAAAGGTATCTGAACTAAACGGGTCAGGGTTTTCGTTCACACTGGAGCGCATAGCGGTGGGCGCTACTGGAGCCTGGGCAGGACCTTCCAGCCGGCTCCATACTGGGCATCCTCGTCACTACACTGATCTGTGTTGAGCTGGGGACCTCCTGAAAGAGGAGCTGTGCCCCCAGTGAGGGGCTGGGCAGAGAGCCTGGTTTTCAGTTGCAGGATGGTAACAATCCAGTCCCCGAGACGGGATGCTGTTCGATGACAAGCCTGCCTCATGTATAGAGGAGGGAAACTGAGGACAGGCACCGCAGAACCACCCAAGACCAGCAGGGGGCGCTGCAACACTGGCAAGCCCATCCGCAGTCTCATACAGCCCTGTCTGGCCCGAGCAATGCGAATCTTGTGGGGTTTCTGGTCTATTGCTTGGTGTGTTTTCCTGGGATGACCTTGGTTTTTGATGGGGGAGCCCCCCCAGGCTTAGCTAACAGGATCCCAGAAAACCTCCCGGACCTGCAGATCTCCCCAGCCAGAACTGGATCAAACTCATGCTCTGACGTGTACTACGAGTTGGTCAGCAGGTGGCATCGTATCCTTGGGCTCCTGCTGGGATGCAGCCGGCCGGTGTTCTGCCTGATGTCCTGGGGCAGGGGTCTGTCCTTTGGGCCGCGCTGGAAGGAGAGGCCATCAGGCACTTCCTTTGGCTGGCTCCCAGGAGCAGGACGTTCAGTTCAGCACGCAGTCTAGACCGAGCTGCTACTGGCAATGCCATGCGTGGGGGTGGGGGGGGCACACTGGGATTTTTCTGCCAATCTCGGCTGGCCTCTCCGAGCCGGCACCAGACAAAGGCTTGGAACCTGGGCCTTGGGCCCGTCTCTTGCGACACGCAGGATATTTTGCAGGGGGTGGGAGGGCTCGGCTTGGCTGGAGAACTCAGCCGTGGTGTTGCCACATCCTCCTCCCTTCCTGGCTGTGCCGTTCGCGCCGGGGCTGGAACTGCCAGTCTCAGCACTGATTAGAGAGAAGTTGGGGCAGCAGCTGCTGACCTGGTAGGAAATTCTGACCGTGGGAGTTTCTGGGGGGAAAACCCAGACAAACTCCTCGTGCCAGGAAGGTGGCCCCACATCCTGACGGCAGCGCTGCCCTCCCACTGCAAACTTGGGGCCACCATCGGGCTCTCTGCTTCTCTTCCCCCACCCCAAGGGGCTGCAGAGGTGGGTTTCTGCCCTGGCTTCTGGCCTCCACCGGCGATCTGGGCCGGAGCAGCAGGCTGGGCGTCAGGAGGGCCTGCTGCAGGGGACAGAGCTCCGGGCAGGGGAGCAGGAACCAGATAGTAGCAATGGTTGGAGGGGGAAGGTGCAGAGCTCCCCGCAGGAGGGAAGGGCCATTTGGGACTCCAAGGAAGTATTCCCACCCAGCCCCACCCCCTCGCACTTAGAAATCCTCCTGGGCGCAGCGGCCCCAGGCCGCTCTAGTTATTAGCCAGTTCCTAGGCACCATTTGCTTGGGAATCCACTGGGCTACCGTCTGACCCCCTGTCGGCCATAGAATCTCACCCAGTTACCCCGGCATTGTGCCCAGCGGGCTTGGGTTCGGCTCACTCATCTTCCAGAGACAGGCGTGAGATGGAGATTTCGCCCCTTCCCGGGGGACTTTGTTCCCAGGGCGAATTGCCCAGACTATGAAAAGTCGGTGCCTTATTTCTCATTTGAAGTTGCCTGATGTCAACTTCCAGCCATTGGTTCTTGGGGCGCTTCCCTTCGCTGCCTTCGAGAGCCCCGAATGGGATTTTAACATAAGCCACCTCCCAGCGCAGGGGAAGCCGCGACTGATCAGAAAGCACCGAGGTTCTGGGGTCAGATTCCCGGGGCAGCGCCTGGAGCCTGCCCCCTTCGCCAAGCGTCACTCAGTGGGTGCAGGGCTGGCAGACGAGCGGCGATTCTCCTCCTTGCAGCTGGAAGGCACAAGAGGGAGACTTGGCACTAAATAAAGGCATTTCCTTGGAGTTGTGCATGGATGCTTGGGGTGGGAGACAGGAACGGGAGGCGTCGAAGGGCAGAGCAGGTTTAGGAATGGCCAGTAGGGTCTCCTCCAGGTCTTGTATCCCATGTGCTGGGGGCCAATTTCAGTGCTGGTGTAAGAGGGTACAACACCCCTGGTGATGCAGGGATTTGCACTGTGTGTGGGATGGGGGGCGAGGTACAACACCCCTGGTTATGCTGGGGTTTGCACTGTGTGTGTTTGTTGTGGGGCGAGGTACAGCACCCCTGGTNCATGGGTGAGGTACAGCACCCCTGGTTATGCTGGGGTTTGCACTGTGTGTGTGGGGAGGCGAGGTATAGCCCCCGTGGTTAGCTAGGGTTTGCACTGTGTGTGGGGGGGGGCGAGGTACAGCGCCCCTGGTTCTGCAGGGGTTTGCATTTGTGGGGGTACAATGCCCCTGGTACTGCAGGGGTTTGCACAGTGTGTGGGTGCTCGCATGTATGCGTGTGTGTCTGAGGTCTTGCAAAAGCGTTGCACTCATCACTGCTCGTGTTGCAACCGTCTTTGAGCAAGGGCAGGACGGCGCTGGGGAGCTAGGTTGTAATGGGGAAGTAGAAACTCCAACCACCAGAGTTCAGTTTCCAGTTAGGAGGCAGCCAGTAATGAGTGAACTAGCAAGGAAAGCTCCGCAGCGGGGAGGGACAGAGTGAGCAAGCCGGGCATGGGGCAGTGCAGAGAGAACAAGGGAGATAGGGAACAGGCTGAATAAAGGAGAGACCAGGGCAGAGGGGTCAGGGGAGCAGACAAGTTTGGAGCCATTCATCCCCATCTGTCCACTGCCCAGGGTTCTGGTCCAACATTTGCATCTTCCCAAGTCTTCCCCGAGTTTCACGGCATGTGTCCTCTGCAGCCCTCCTGCATAGCCTGGCTTTCCCCTAAGGCGCGACCCAGCAATGCAGTCAGCCGTGCTCATTTCATTTTGTGTGTGTCTCTGCACGTGCAGACACATTTCCCCTCTTCCGCAGCAGCTGGCGTCACCACGCTCTGCGCTTTCTGCTGTGAAACCTCCCAGGAACTTCTGGCTACTTATCGTCTGATTCCGGCTCCGTTAGCGGGACTCTGTGCCAAGGCCTGTTGCAGCTTCAGGGGGAGCTGGAAGACCACTCTGCTATGCATCGTTTGCTGTGCTGCGGCCACGCCATCTGGGCGCTGATTCCAGCAGATCCCCTGACCAGGAGCCCTCCAGATGGTATCTAGCGCATCAATGTGATGTGGGCGGTGCCTTGTATCAGAGACACACAAAACCAAAACACAAGAGTTGCTGTGTGTTAACCCTGGTGTCCTGGCCAAACTGCAGTGACATCCGGCTAGCTAAACTTACTCCTGCTTTTTCCATTCGTCATCTTATTCCCTTACTGTTCTGCAGTGTTGCTGCGCAGCTGTTCAGTAGCGACCAAGCTCAACCCCAGAGGTGGCCGCATTTCAGTGATGGGTGAAGCAGTTCCTAAAAGCTCTGTTTGACGGAAGTTGCTCTGTACATCCAGATCTATAGGTAGAGAAATGGGTGTGAGATGAATTTATAGTCTTTAAAGTGCATTTCTAGGGTCCCCTGAGCTCAACAGAAAGGGGCATGATACACAGGATCAATCTTCCTCAGGCATTTTTATAGTACTCCTCACATAGGAGTAAGCAAACAGAAGGTCGCTCTGTTCACACCCATATGGCCTAGCGGAGCTGTGAATCTGTATCAGAACCATGGACGGGGTCACCCAAACTTGTGGGTGTGCTAACACTCCCCATGATACCTTCAGCCAGCACACAGCAAGTGCAGCCCGCAGCGTTGCTGCTGGTCACTGAGATGAGCCAGCTATAAATATCCCCCAGAAATTCTCAGCACAGGAGCTGTATTTGTCCTCATGTTCACCACATGGGAACCGGTGCAGAAAGTGCAGACGCAAACCGAGCTGGAGACAGAGCTGAAGTGTGTAGCACTCAGACAAATGCCTCTAGGATCCTGCAATTCCCCCGAGAGGAATCTTTCCCGGCGGAGATCTAGGGGGTCCCTTGAAGAGTTTGGCTGGAGGGTGAGAGCTGAGGAGCTCTGGGATGGCTAAGAGGTGAAGCGGGAGCAGCCCACACTGGGGTGCACGGTCTCTGCCGGTTTAAAGGCCCAAAGGTTTGCTGCAGCAAGAGCAGCTGTGTGATGGGGATTGAGCTGACACAGGGGCCGCCAGGACCCTGGCATGGGGAGGTCGGAGCGACGTGGCGCTGGGCTTCCCATTGTCCTGTCCAGCCTGGTGCAGAGGGGCAGGTAGCCGGGGGGCTTCGCGCTCGCTGGAATCGAGCTGCGTGGCTATGGGGCTGTGGTTTTCTGGGGTGGGGGGAGGAAGCTGTCTGCTCTCTTGCTGCTGACTAACTCCTGAGCGCATGGGAAACACGCCTCAGCTCGAGGTGTGCAAACGGCTGGACTAAATATACTTGGCTGTGGTTTCCTGGCCCAGACACGCGTTCGGGTACCTACTGCCGCTGCACGAGGGCAGCTGCTCGGGACAGTGAGCTGGCATCGTGGGGCCAGTGCCCGGCGTCGCTCCCTGCCGTCTCACCGGGGGGAAAGTAGGAAGCTGAAATGACTGACTGAGCAAGTTCGACTTCCTGCAGTTTCTAGCTGGCTCCTGTGAAGCCAGCGCTGCGGGCTGAGCCTTTAGGAGAGGCTGAAGCCAGCCGGGCTCTGAGCTCCTTGAGTAGCATCGGTGTCCTCCGGGAAGAGCCTGCGGCTCCGGGAAGTGAGGGGAGCGTGCCGCTGATGCCACCCATGCCGGTGGAGCGTTCAGCCTCTGTGTGCCTCCCTGCAAGTGGCTGCTTATCCACCCAGCAGCCCTGACTCCCCCCGCCACTGTCCGCATTCTGTCCCTCGCTCTTCTAGACCGTGCTCTCAGCCAGGGTCCCTGTCCGCTCCTCAAGCGAAATCCCCGGAGGAGCGGTTCCCCCAAGGCGACGGCATCAGAGCTGCCGGGGGGGAGTGGAGCAGGCAGGGTGTGATCGGAGCGCAAAGCTCTCATCTCAGACTATAACAAACCAGCCCCCAGGACGCTGAGCGCCTGAGGGCTGGCGGTTATTTTACAAAGCGCGTCCGGGGCAGGATCTTACGCGGCTCGTCAACAAACGCTTTGGCCTTCTGCAGTGAACGTGGGTACAGGAGGTCAGGCCCATGGGATCCAGAGACCCAAATTCCTCCATGGCCATATTGCACCGTCCCTGTGTTGTCTGCGCACCTCGCGGGCATTAACAAATGTGTCCTCACAACGCCTGGGTTGCTGATGCCAGTGTACTGATGGGGGACGCGAGGCCAAGACAGACTGAGCATGCCTGCACTGCACGCTAAGCCAGGTTTGAGCCCAAGCCCCACTTCTGTCCACACACGCTTCAGTCTGACTCAGGTCAGCAAGCACTCAGGACACCAGTTACTCCTGAGGGCGTTCTGTGCCAAAACATTAAAAATCCTGCGCCAAAAAAATTAAAAATTCTGTGCACAATATTATAAAATTCTGCATAATTCTGCACATTTTATGTGCAAATAAATGTGGAAGCTCCAGCATGGCATTGGGGAGAGGTGGCTGCACAGAGGTGGGAGACACAAACTCAGCGGTGAGGCTGCACCCAACCCTGACACAGCGCAAAGACCGGGCCTGCCCAGAAACACCCCAGAGCCTTGCCCCTCTGTGTCAGGTGCGGGTAGGCAGTCTTAGCAAGGCAGGATCCAAGTGTGGAGGGGCTTAGTGTGGGAGGATCCAGGTGTGGGTTGAGAGGGTTCTGTGTGGGGCAATCTGGGTACAGGCAGCTCCATGGGGGATCCGGGTGTGGGGTGGGATCTGGATGCACAGAGGCTTGTCGGGGAGTTCTCGGTGCAACAGTAATAGGACTCTGCGAGGTGGGGGCAGGTGAAAGTGTTTGGGATTCAGCGGGGGGGATCTGGGGGGGATAGAGCTCGGCAGGGGGGTCTGGGTGTGGGGGATTCAGTGGGAGGTTCCAGATGCTGGGGGAGGGGGACTCAGTGGGGTGGGAATCCATGCGCAGCTGGTTGAGGCTCGTTGGAGGGGGGGTTCTTGGTGCGGGGGGGGTGAAGCTTGGCAGGAGGGTCTGAATATGAGGGGGTCTGGATGCACAGGGGGTTGGATGGATGGAGGAGCAGCTCCCTGTACAGGGATCCCTCCCCCTGCAGCTGAGGAGCGACGGGTGCAGGAAGCGCAAGGGGTGGAGGGAGTTTGCAGAGCTTCCTACAGCCATGAGAGAAATCAGGATGGGTCTGAACCAGCCCCAGATGCCGTGCAGGGGAAGAGGAAGTTCCGTCCTCTCCAGCCCAGCCGGGACTAGCCGCTGAGCCTGGCGCAGGGTAAGAGCCACCAGCCAGATCTTCTCTAGTCCTGCCCCATACACCACGGTGATTTACCTCTCTGCCAGCTGCCCTGGGCACCCAAAACATACTGCTGGGGAAGGTCGTATGACCACGCTTGTGGCTTCCCTTTGCTTTACCATCAGAAAGTCATTTTTCTGCGGGAAAGCAAAGAAATCTGCAGGGAACATAAATTCTGCACGTGCGCAGTGGCGCAGTAACGAGTCCTAGGACCCTGCTCGTGGGTGGATCAAAGCCCAAGTCCTGCTCTGACTCGGGTGCAAGCCTTGGCACTTTGCAGTGTGGACACAGCCCGAGCTGCAGACCCGACTCCGAGTAGTGCGGTGTGGACGTTAGCACAACTGTGAGACCTGGGTTTACAGTGCAGTGTGGACGCTCAAGCATGGGCTTGGACACACCTAGTCCACAAGCCCAGGTCCCACAGACCTGGGTGTACAATGCAGTGTAGACAGACCCTTAGGGACTTGTCCAGAGCCAAGGCTTGAACCTAGATCTCATGATAACCAAAAGACCATCCATCCTTCCCAAATTGCTTCTATGCATCTAGTGACACCCAACTGCACTACAATGACCCTGTCCCAGGGATCTGAGTCAGATTCCACGCTCCCACCCCCCCGGAAAACATGGTGAGTCTCGGAGCTGGGCCCAGCCCGAGCCAGGCTCCCAGAAGCAAGCAGATAATTACAATGGCGCTGCCCAAGGCAGAGTTATTTGCTAATGCCGAGGCTGGTCTGGACCAGCCCAGGGCCGTTCAGCAGCATGGTGCCCAATGCCAGCTGTCAGTGACGGGCGGCCCGCAAGAGTGTCCGCTGGCTGAGCTCCAGCACTGGGATTCAGGAGCCCGCGTGTGACGTTGTTACAGTCCGTAGCGGCTCTCGTGGGGGTATTCAAATGACTGAATGCTGTGAGGTCTCTACAAGGTAGAGGAAGAAGTTTGTACCTCCTGTCGGAGTAAATGCACCTGTCATCCAGAAAGATCCTTAAATGCTTCGCAGACTGTGTAGGCAGGGATTGGGGCCACCTTTGCCCGCCCACTAGAATGCAGCTGCTTCTGGGGTGGGACGTGGCGATGCTACACGGCAGGCTATAGGACGGGAAGTGCAGGCTAACTTGTCTAATTGAAACGACGGAGGAAATGTAGGGAGGCGGAATGGAATCGCCTGACTGCTGTTTGACCAGGACGTTGGAGCTAAGCTGCCAACTCTTACAGGAAATGCACCGGGATCTTTAATGGCAGCAGGGTGGTCGGGATTCTGGGTGTATATCTCCTCTGGGAAAATGGCCTCTCCAGCCAGCCACGGGTCTTTCCTCCCCTCTGCTGGGGGCTGGTTTGTTACTTGGAGACCCCTTGACTCATAGTCACCGTTTCCTGCTGCACCCAAGCATTTCTTGGGGGCCCCTCGTCCAAGTACCGACCAGATTTGATCTGACCTAGCTGCAGAGTTAGCGAAGTCACCTGGCTAAAGCCCCAGTGATGGAAACTTCTGCTGGCCAGAGAAACTTCTCAGCTGGTGCTTCTTTCCCCGGCTGTTGTGAGATCAAGCGCTGAAGCATCCCCCATCCTTGGTACAGACCAAGTGGCCTTTTAGGTCTAAGCTCTGGCCTTTAGCTCTGAGCGGTGTCGTGCCTTGAGAAGCAGAAATCCCCAAAGGGGAAAGATTTGGGTTCTGCTGGGCGGAAGGGTGGAGCCACCGTCCCTGTGCAGTGCAGAGGCTGCAGGGCTTGGGATCAAAGGGCTGCGAGCTGCTGCTGAATTAATGAGCCCTCAGTTGTTTGTTCTTGCTGCTAGCCTACAGACAAGTCACGTTTCCGCTGCCAGAGGGGCCTGTATGAAAACAAGGTGGTTTGTGAGCCGCTTTTTCCTGTGTGAAGTTTTACGTAATAGCTTGCTGCCTGTAGGGCTCATTGTTATTTCACATGTGGCCCTGGCACTCAGGCGATCCGGCCCCACCCCCTGTTCTGCGACAGTTCATTTCAAATGAACTCCCATCCTCCCCCCCAGCCCTGCTGCTGGGAGCTCTGCCGCTAGGGCGGGGGGGGGGCAAACTTTTTGGCCCAAGGGCATCGGGGTGCGCAACTGTATGGAGAGCCGGATAGGGAAGGCTGTGCTTCCCAAACAGCCTGGTCCCCACCCCCTACCTGACCCCTCCCACTCGCCGCCCCCTGACTGCCCCCCTCAGAACTCCCCACTCATCCAACCCCCCCACTCCTTGTCCCCTGACCGCTCCCTCCCGCCCCCAACCCCCCCCGGACCCCACTCCCATCCAACCCCCCCGCTCCCTGTCCCCTAACTGCCCTGACCCCTAGCCACACCCCCGCCCCCTGACAGCCCCCCCACCCTATTCAATCCCCCGTTCCCCCCCAAACCTCTGCCCCATCCAACCCGCCCCCTGCTCCCTGTCCCCTGACTGCCCCGACCCCATCCACACCCCTGCCCCCTGCCAGGCCCCTGGGACCCCACCCCCTATCCAAGCCCCCCAGTTCCCTGCCCCCGCCCGAACCTCTGCCCCATCCAACCGCTCCCTGTCCCCTGACTGCCCCCCAGGACTCCCTGCCCCATATCCAACCCCCCAGCTCCGGCCCCCTTATCATGCCACTCAGAGCAGCATGTCTGGAGCCGCGCCTCCCAGCCAGAGCCAGACACACCGCCGCATTGCCCTGCATGTGCACGCAGCCCAACCGCCCAGAGCACTGCCCGCACGGTGGCATGGCTGCAGGGGAGGGGCTGGGGACTCAGAGGCCGGGCAGGACAGTCCCGCAGGCTGTACTTTGCCCACCTCTGCACTAGGGGAATGTATCCTCCTGCCATAGGCCCGGATTTGGGGGAATTTGGGGATTCCTCGGGGGGGGGAGGAAGCGCTCTTGTTCCCAATGATGGGGAGCAGCCTGAGCCCCATTTCAGAGCATCTTCCGCCCCCGAGTAGCAGGCTTGGGCGTGGGGTGAGGGGGGACCAAGCAGATGTGGAGTATGGGGCTGGGAAGTAGTGCGACCTACTGGTAGGGATGGGCACCAGCCAGAGTGGGGCAACCTGGATTTCTGCCACCTGCCTTAGGTAAGCTCCGGAACTTCTCCCAGAGGGCCTTCCGTTCTTGGAAGGACTCACGGGAGGGCCAAGGAAGTAGAGTCTGGTTCAGCCCTGCTCTAGCGGCGCTTATATTTGTCCCAGTATCTTTCACATGATTCTTTTGTCTAGTAAAACCAGGACACTACACAGGGGGGATGATGCAAGAATTAGTGACACCTTAGCCTCCCCTAGAGCGATGGGGAACCGGTCAGAGACAGCCCCAGCAGTCTGAATAGAGGGGAGAGGCCAGGAACAATCGTTAAGTAGCTGGGTCACTGAGAGAGAATGTGACAGGCCAAAAGTCACGCCGGAAGTCTGTGGCAGAGCAGGGGGTTGAACGCAGGTCCCCTGAGTCCCCAGCCGGTGCATTAACCACAAGCCCATCCTTCCTCTGGGGGTTTTTCTCCCCGGCGTCACCTGTTTGTGTGTTGAGAGCGGCTGGCAGCACCTACCGCGCTTTCGGTGGGGTCATGGAAACTCTGATGCTGTGATTTGAATGTTCCTACTTCTCAGCAGGCCCCATGGCTTGGAGTTTCTGCCGTGCTGGAAACCTCAGAAAGGAGGAAAATCCCCTCCCACTGCTGAGAAGCTGGAATAAAATGCAGCTGTGGCTCCGGTGTGTGTCCCCTTTCCGACTGCCCTGATACCGGCTTCCTGGCCGGCCTGGTCTCTCTCGCTGCCCCCCCCGGCCCCCACGGTGACGGCTGTCCAGAGGCAGGTTCTGAAAGGTGCGAGCAGCCCCCTCCTCGGCGCCCAGTCCGACTCCATCCCATGCCCCGCCCGGCCTGCGTGCTGCTGGCGTGCCTTCGTCCATCAGCAAGGCTGAGCCAGGAAAGCCGCGCTACGGGGGGCGGGCAGGCTGAAGTGATGTCTTCAGGGGAGGGATAGCTCAGTGGTTTGAGCATTGGCCTGCTAAACCCAGGGTTGTGAGTTCAATTCTTGAGGGGGCCACTTAGGGATCTGGGGCAAAATCAGTACTTGGTCCTGCTAGTGAAGGCAGGGGGCTGGACTCAATGACCTTTCAAGGTCCCTTCCAGCTCTATGAGATAGGTATATCTCCATATATGACATGACTCCTGTTTCCTTTGCCCAGTGTCTTGGGTCTGCGTCCCCCGGTTGGCTGTGGGCAGCATGAGAGGGAGGAGAGAGCTACTGCTAGATCTTGGGGGGGGGGGGGGGGGGGGGGGGGGGGGGAAGGGGGGAAATGTGGGGTGGGGTGGGGCGGGGAGTTCTCACTGCCCAAGGAGAGGCAGTGTTCCCCTGACCTGGCTGCTTCAGGCTTAAACTCACCTCCACCTCTTGGGGGGTTGAGAGGTGCCCTGCGGACAGGCAGGTCCGTGGCTCTCTGAGGTGTCTGGGGCTGACACTGGCGAGGCCAGGATGGACTTTGGGGCTGCTCCCGCTTGCCCACGTTTCCCATGGCTGCACCTTTCAGAGCCTGGCACCCCTGTGTTCTGGGAACGTGGCCAGTTACTTGGGTCTGCAGGCTACCAGTGGAGCTATCAGTGGAGCTAGAGGGCCCCGGAGCAGTCAGGCTGTGACCCCCCCCTCCCCGGAGATTCTGCATGTGTGCCTCGGGGGATGCAGACCCCCTATGGAGCAGCCATGGCCCCACCCCTTCCTCAGGGGTGGGAAGGAGGAGCCCGCCCCGGCGCTTTGTGCTGCTTGTGAAATGCCTTCGGTTCTGCACCCGCCCCAGCGCTGCTCCTTGGTGTGGTTTCCTCCCCCTCCTCCCCTACCCAGTGGCAAGCACGCGGGGCACGGCTCCGGGGGAGGAGCTGCCGCAGCAGCCTGCTTTCTTCTGGTGAACCCACTGCACCTTGGCTGGGGCTCAGTGCCGAGGGAGCCGGGCCGCCTGCAGCGGGGTAGGCTCCAGCAGTGGGGGCGCTGGTAACCAAAGTGGGAGCAGGGGGGGAGCATTGTAACATCCATGGGCACCTCCCGCAGGATTTCCACTCCTCACCGCAAGGCATGCTGTGGGCACACGACTTCACGGGGGCACGCAAACTCTCCCTCCAAAAGCACAGGCACCAACCCCTGGAGCTAATGGAGAATCGATTTTAGCTGTTGGCAGTATAGGGCCTATGATACACGGTTGAGCAGCCTGATTCCTTCCTGCAGAGGCCAATGACCTGCACATAGACACGCACCCACCCATTGATTAAATAAGTATTATATCCACTTCACGGGGAGGTTAAATGACTTCCCCGAGGCTACACGATGTGCCAGTGTCAGAGCTGGTGTTAACCCTAGCTCGCTGCTAGAGTGCCCCTCTTTCTGGATCAGCGATCGCAGGTGAAACAGAGCCCTGCGCTCCAGCTCCCGGCAGAGCAGCACAGGAAAAAATTGATCTTCACCTATTCGAAAATCGTATTTATTGTACATTGTAAGGCAGCAGGATAATTGGTCGGTGGCGTTGGCTCCATCCTTGCCGGGTAGGATGGTGACTGTTACAAGAGTCTAGGGGTGCACAGCTGGAGAAGAGGGCAGAGAATTAGCAGGGCCACAGCGCCGAGGGGGGTGGCTCTGCTTGTTTGTGCGGGCAGCTTTCTGTGCCATTTATGGGAGCTTAGTCGCCACCACGTGGGGGCGCTGTTCTAATGGGTGCCAGCCGCGCTGTCATGCCTGGGCTCTGCCGAGAGGCCGTGGGGGGGTTGCCGTGTGAACCGTGCGGCGCGGACCATTTCCAGGGGCTCAGGACCTCGCCTCTGCGGGCTCAGGGCTGGGAGGTCCAGGCCGTGGCCTCTCAGAAGGGTGTGGAAGGTCTCTGCTGAGACTCCTGGGAGTGGGATGGGAAGGGGAGGGGGCTACTCCTCTAACCCAGCTTCTGGGGGTCAGACCTTGTCCTGCTGGTCTCTTCCAGGAGCGCAAGTCCTACAAGTGGAAGCTGCTACTCTTTCTCTTTAACCTCGTCACGTTCTCCTTGGCCGTGTGCGTCTACTTCCACCACAACTGGTACTGCGAGGCCGGAGGTAAGGTCCCTGAGGACCCAGCTGCTGGGCCCCGTATCACAACCTTCTCCTGAATCAAAGAGAGACGCAGCAGGGGCCGGTTTCCCTTCGCTTCCCTGCTAGCGTGCGTCTGCCCCCGCCTGCTGACCCCTTCTGGATACAGTCAGACTCCTCCAGCTCCCACTCAGGCCTTGGCTTTCTGGGAAGGCTGCCAGCATTGCTGGGTTTTGCAGTGGGTGTGGTGCTGGAGACGCACGCCTGCTAGATTATGGACAGAGATCCGCCATCAGAGACTGGCCGTCAGAAAGTAACGGCTTCCTGTCCTACCCCGCCGGGCTGGGCTGGAATGGGCTTCAGTCCACGTAGTGCCATAGGCTCGGTTAATACATTGAGAGAGACGTGGTGTCGCTCGCATTCACAGGTCTTCCCTTTCCTCTGCCCCATTTCCTCCATTAACCTGATGGGTTTCCTCCCTTTCTCTCCTAGCCTATACCATCTTCGCTTTCCTGGAGTACCTGGTCGTCCTTTCCAACATGGCTTTCCACATGACCGCCTGGTGGGACTTCGGCAACAAAGAGCTGGTGGTCAGCTCCCAGCCAGAAGACAAACGTTTCTAGGGTGGCCTCGTTGCCCGTGCTGCCGACGGCCTCTGGAGTCCTGCAGTTGGTGCGAGTGTTGGGGCCAGATGAGCTACCGGCTCCTGGGAGCGACGCTGGGCAGGGAGGGCCGTGATGTGCCTCGAGAGGAAACCAAAAGCGTCCTTCATTGAGACATCGCCAGGACCTCCCTGTGCTTGCGCTGCTGCAGCCAGGATCCTGTTAAAAATGCCTCCAAAAATACCGGAGGGTGGGGATTGTAGGGGAATGGGATGATTACGCACAAATAACACTGCAGCCTCTCCATGGATCTGTCATTCCTCTCAAGTGCCAGGACAGGAGCAGTGAGTGGGAGCCGAGGGGGCAGGACCCAGGTGAGTCGACGGGGGAAGATGTTGGTCTGTGTGGCTAGGAATCCTCCTTCTGCAAGGCCGACTGATGCAGGGATCGGATCTTCTTTACTGCCCCACCCGGCTCAGCACAGCACCTTTCCCGCACCTGCTGCCTCACCAGGGCTCTGGCCGCAGCCCCAGACTCTCGGCAGGAACCACCACGGGTAACAGTCGTGTGCTGATTGACAGTGGACATTCCTTGCTGTGGCCCTGGGATTGGAACAGGAGTTCTCCAGAGGGAAGGTCTCCGCTGAGCTCCTGACCCCCACTTGCGCTTCCCGGTATTCCCTTTCAAGGGAACAAGATGGAAGGAAAGGCTGAGAATACTGGAGGAAAACCCCTTGCAAGGAATTCAGTGTTGCTCATTCTCAGCACCTTGATAGCAGAGGCCAGGGCATAACTTCCAGTTCCCCTTCACTCAGACATCTCCTTGAGGGGTTGCTGAAGCATGACCTGGCCCCTTTTTCTGCACTGCCTTGGGCTGGCTATTCCTCCGTTTGTTTTCTCCCCCCTCCAGTCCAACAGGGTCGGCTTTGTTCACCCTGCACAATCCCTGGCCAAGGCCTCCAAAGGTGCTGTGACAGAGCTGAGGCCCGACACATGGGCCAACACTCTGATCGTTTCCAGTGTGACCACTAATTGAGGAGGTAGGGAGGGATTAGCTAATCAGGTTGGGAGGCGGGCTGAGATAGGCAATTACTTGGATAACAGGCAGGGAGGCCGTGTTGGGGTGGCAGGAGACGGGGCTAGAGCTGTGCCTAGATTGAAGGAGATCCCAAGGAAGAAAGATCTGATTTCCTCCCGGGGCCCTGCCGAACAGGGGCTGAAGGCAAGAGAGTCGTAGAGCTTAGGCGGGGTGGGGGGGTGTTGGTGGAGGGGACTTGAATAAATTATACAGAGTGGACACTAAGAGAGCCTGAGCAATTCCTGGGGCGGCCAAGGATGGGGGGGGATATGCCCCCATCACAGGTGGGACTAGTGACTGCCGGGGGAGGGGGCTCAACCTTCAATGGGCCAGAAGCCCAAAATGCAGAGCACCTGGCTTCTGAGAGATGTTCCCTTTAAGGCCTCTCAGGTTGAGCACCCAAAAAAGTAAGATGTCCCCCCTGCCCCTCCCCAATCACTAGTTCCTCTTGGAAATCTTGCCCCTTGGCTCCTAGGAACCGTCAGCGTGAGCAAGTGCTTGAGGCAGGTCTGAGCTGCAGAGACCGGGTCTGGATCCAAACTTGTGCCGTTGGGATGTGGGGCTCCAGGTTGGGCCCCTCTCTCGGCAACGCGGTGCCTCCAGCTGACCAGGCACGACCACAGAGGGTGAAGCCAGGGGGGAAGGAGCAAAGCCCAGCCCAGTCCAGCCCAGCCCAGCCAGACGGGTATCTCCTCGACCACCCTCCCAGGATCGTCACTGGTCTCCTTGTGCACAGCTGGGTCCCATCCTTGCCTGGGTCACTGCAGCTCGTCTGGCTGCTTGGAAGAGGAGCTGTAATCCCAGGATATACAGGGCCGTAGTCTCCCTGCTACACCGGGGTAGCTGCACTGGCTTCAGTGGAGCGGCTCCTGATTTGCACAGTATCAGCGATGGGGAGCTGGAGGGGCACTGCTGTAGCTTCCTGGATTTCGCGGAGGACAGGGTCTTATTTTGGAGGGTTGGAAGCACAGCGCATCACCCCGGCAGCACCTACGAGAGCCCACCCTTCGCGGGCAAGCCCCTGTCTTATGAGACCGCCCCAAAGTCTCTCCCGGTGGGTTGAGTAGAGCAGTGCTCCACCTCCATTAGCGCGCCCGCCTCCAGGCAGCGGTGGCGTTTCGTGGGGCTGTTGAGTGATGCTACCAGGCAGGTTTCCACGTGGTTTGGGGCGAGGGGGCAGTCCCAGATCCCAGGTCGTATCCATTTCAGTGCAGGTGCCCCATGGGCAGGCAAGGGCCAGTTGGGAGATTCTGGCGGTTCCATCTCCCCAGCTGCATCAGACCCAGGCTCAGTGCCGGCGGCAAAGGCTGTGGGTAGCGTCGCTCTGACTCCTTTGGCGGGTGTGAATTTAGTGCGGCTGGAGTGAGAGCCCCAGGGACCAGATGCTCCTGCTCGCCCGAGCCGGGGTCCAAGCCAAGCAATGCCAGGGCCTGCTCCCTCCCTTGCTCTGCCAACGTGCCTCGGCCCTGACCTGCAGGTGACCCCCTCCGAGGGAGTTTGGGCTCTGGGCCTAGTCTGCTGTCTCTGAATAAGGGCGCGTGGTGTGGTGGATTTTGTGGTGTGGAGATCTGCACTGAGCCCCACCAAAGAGCCATTGGCTACCAGTGATGTTCAGTCCCAACCAGCCTGGGCCAGACTCAGACCAGGGACCGAGAGCTGTTACGTACGATATAGATATTCCTACCAATCTCATCACTGCAGTGTCTGAGCACCTAAAGGCCCCGTGTCCCGTAGCCTGGCCCTTTCTGCCAGCCACTGCCCTGAGCTGGAGTAGAGTCCACCATCGCTGGTTGGCTTCTTGGGAGCCGATGGCCTGGTGCTGTCCAAAACATAAGAACTCTGCATCCAACCTAAACAGACCCTGTGCTTCGGATACAGAGCACCGGCTGCCCGGCCGTCCCGCAGCAGCAAAGCAGAAGATTAATCGCCTGGTGAATTAACACCAATGACCTTCGTGTCAGAAATGTGTTGGGAGCCAGGATGGGGCGGAGGGCTGGCACGTGGAGGGGCTCCCAGGCCTGAGGGGGACAGCCTGGGAAAGGCACTGGAATACCCGGGAGAAGGATACAGAGGGAGTGGGCAAGGCTCAGAGGGTAGGTTTAGGCCTTGTGAGGATTGAAGGGTGGAGCAGGAAGCCTGCCTGTGTTGTGAAGGGGAGAGGAAGCCAGGGCCGGGAGCAGAAGGGGGAGGGGCAAGGGATGGAATGGCTGCCAAGTCATTGACATGGCCGCGTGTGGGGTGGGTGAGGGGTGAGCCCGGTGGGCAGACTCACCGAGATGACAGGAGCCTGCCCCAAGGGGGTTCGCCAGGGAGGTGGATAAACCCATCCCAGGATGTCTGGCGGAGCAGAGCTAGCAGGGTCCTACGAGCCAAGACCCTTTGGCCAAAGCCAGAACAGAACACGGCCATTCAATCATCCAGCGATAGCTGCCTCCTTGGGACACAGCTGATAAGTAACGGCAGGTGGGAAACTCTACTTAGAAACACTTCCCGTGCTTGTGAATTCTCCTTTTTCTTTGGCATGGAGTTGGGGGGGAGTGGAGTACGGAGAACAGGCCCCGTGGCAGGGTTACAGGGCATCCGAAATAGGGAAGGACCCTGGGTGATGTGTCTGCAACCAGGCAGAGGCCATCCTGGGCCCTCCCCAGCAGAACATGCGGGATGGTCTAGGAGCCAGCTGGGAAGGTCAGGAGATGCTGGGTGCCTTCAGCTGGCGCTTTTCCTGCTCCTAGCGCTGGTGGAATGCAGCTCTGGTCCATCAGACAGCCGGGACTGGTCTGTGAGGAAAGGCCAGGTTATCCTCTCGCAGATCTGAGGGGGCACCTACCTCTGCTCTCTGCCAAGCGCCCTTTCAGAGCCCTGCTGGGGAGATCAGCTGCAACCTACAGGTGACTCCCAGTCACTCATCGGGGAGAAGTCAGCCCCCCCCCCCCCCCCTTCCCCCTCTGACCAGCGCAGTGTTTGAGAGCAGCAAGCACAAGAATGTCCAAGCAACATTCCCAGGAGTGTCCCAACCTGCCTTGGGCTGTGAGGGCTGGTTGGGGCTGGGATAAAGTCTGCTCGGTTCTTTGGCTTTAATCGTCGCAATCTCTCTTCCTGATTTTCCTGGGCATTTTGGAGCTGCCGGCGCGGCCCTCTCTCGCCAGCCGCTGCTGCTTGCAAGTGGAATCCGCCGTGCGCACCATCCGTTACTGTATGCCATCACCCTGTATTCTACTGGGGTGGGGATCACACACACTCTGTGCCATGGTACTGCCGGATGTATATTTTCATTGGTTTGGAGGATGAAATAAAATGCTGAGTATTTTTGTCAATTTATTTCAATGTTCTTGGCTCCTCCCACCCGCCCAGTCCTGCCCCTGGGCTCATGTTCCCATCTTCCTTTGGGGGCGTGCAGGGACCTTTCCCCGATGGATCTGTCATCTCCAAGTGCTTTACAAACATGAATAATTTTGCCTGCTAAATCTCTCAGTGAGGCAAATATTACCGGGTCAACTGCATCCCGAGTGTATGGCCCATGACCCGTAGAATCAAAGCCCTGGGTACTATGGTGGCAGGCATGATAAATAAGCTAGGGAACAAGATGGAAGGAAAGGCTGAGAATACTGGAGGGAAACCCCTTGCAAGGCATTCAGTGTTGCTCATTCTCAGCACCTTGACAGCAGAGGCCAGGGCATAACTTCCAGTTCCTCTTCACTCAGACATTTCCTTGAGGGGTTGCTGAAGCATGACCTGGTCCCTTTTTCTGCACTGCCTTGGGCTGGCTATTCCTCCGTGTGTTTTCTCCCTACTCCAGTCCAACAGGTCAGCTTTGTTCTCCCTGCAGAATAAATAAGCTCGATCCCTGTTTTGCATTTCAGGAAATGGAGGCCCAGCAAGTTTCGGTGGTTTGCCCAGAGTCACTTAATGGCAGAGCCAGGAGCCCTGGTTCTAACTACTAGACTTCACTGCCCTAAGATGCAAGAAATTTTCCAGGAATTGCCTGGTTTCCACTTGATAAAACTTGTCAGTTTGGGTGGGGCCAGTCTAACATCATCGTCCTGTGACATCTCGCGGGTTTGATTCACTGACCAGTTTCCACTCTCCAAGCCGGCAGCTTGCAGAGAGAGTCTGCTCGGCCCAGACAGGTAGCAGGTATCTCCTGTGACCCTCCTGGCCCAGTCATGCACTGATGTAACCAAGACCAGAATCTGTTCCATCTCGTCCTATGGAACGTCCACCACACCTATCTCAGCCTGGCGCTGGCGCCCCCAGATCCACGCCTCAACGCGTCCAGGGAAAAACCTCCCTCCAAGTGCTGGGCCATCCGTGCGCTGTGGTGATCCGTGAGCAGTGTGGCTTATGAATGGCCCGTGTGGACTCAGATCTTCAAAACTGATCTTTTGATAGCCGGCCCCCTTGAGCTATCCCCAGTCGGACACTCAGAACCACGAGTCACTTTCCAAAATCCTTGCTAAAATCTAGATCCTGGAGATCCTACCCATAATCCCCCTCACTGAATGAGGCTTTTTCCTTTGGCGGGGGGAGGGAAGGGATGCCACTTTGTCAGAACCGAAACTTGTTTGCAGTTTTGCCTCAGTTTTGATGAATTTTCCAACTAAAAAAAAAGTCAAAGTTTTGAAATTGTCAAAATGTTTCCTTTGGACATTTTTGAAATGACAAATTGCCGTTTTCAGGCTCAAAATGACTTTTTGTTTTGACAGTTAAGCTAGTTCTAGTAAATAGATCTGTTCAATCACGGGGAAACCTTTTGAAATGAAGTTTTTAGATTTCCAGCTTGTCAGCACTTTCCAGATTTTGACTTTTTCTCCTGAATCCAAGTGGGAAAATTTTTCAATATCTTGAAAATTGTCAGGGGCTGGGAAAGAGTTTTCCCAGCCAGCTCTGCTCCGGTCAGAGCCTGCCCAGGCATGCATGACTTATACGGCATTGTGAACATCCCCAGACTGACTCTGTGGTCCGTGGACGCCTGGGGGGCTGCAGACTGTGTCTGAGATTTCCAAAGGGGTCCGCACCTCCATTCGAAATTTGTTAAGGCTCCGCAAATGAAAAAAGGTTGAAAACCGCTGCTGTAGGTAGCAAGCACCTAAGTTACCTGCTCGGAGCACACCCTGTTTGTGGTTCTGGCTGGTTCTATCCCTGAACTAGCCATCTCCACTGAGAGCGAGCAGTACGCCGTAGTTCGGGAGGTACGGAGCGTACATCTCCACAGTGAGCAGAAACCCGCGGCAGCCAGTCTGAACCCAGGTCTACAGCTTCCGGCTTGTGGGTCTCACGTTACAGTGCTAAAAACAGCTGTGCGGGCCTTTGGGGCTGGATCACGGGCTGTGAAGCTCATCCCACTCCCAGGTTCAGAGCCCCGGCTCCAGCCCAAGCCCCAGTGTCTATGCGGCTATTTTTAGTGCGTTCGCATGAGCCTCACTCCTAGACTTGGGCTCGGAGGTTCAGTTCTGTGGGTTTTTACTTGCCATGTAGACATACCCCCCGTGTCTCCGAGCTATCAAATCAAACGGGAAAGCGTTCTGTTCTGTCACTGCCCTCCTGGGCTGATGCCTGAAGTCTATATTCAGATGTTCATGAGGCCAAATTCTGCCCTCAGGCCTTTCCTCCACTGGGATAGCAAAAGTGGGAGCGCTAGTGTAGACAGGCACCGTTGGCTTTCACATCCCTGCTATTTCTCTGCATTACGCCACCCAAGGCCCCACTGTGCTAGGAGCTGTACAAGCAGAGAACACCTCCTGTCCCTGCCTGACAGAGCTCACACCCAGATTCTCAAAGGTATTTCGGCTCCTAACTTCCACTGAAATCCACCTACCAGCAGCAGGCTACGTCCGTTGAGGGAGCTGGAAGCTGGAACCTTTCTTCTTAGCCTGAGCAATGTCGCTGACGTTTGAGGATCTGGGCTAAGTATAAGCCGAGACAACACCTGGGAGTGCAGATAGAGAGACCAGAGAGGTCAGTGTGATGGGAAGTGGTCTCAACGCTCCAGCAGCCCAAGCCTGCTCTCTCAGGCCTCGGACTCTGCTCAGATAAGCACCAGCTGCGGCCCGTGTGTTCTCTGCTGGCCTGGCTGTGACCACATTGCTGCAGAGGCGAGAGGTGGAGGGGTTTCCACCGTGGAGACGGGCCTGGTAATGCGGCTGGAAATGGGCTGCCGGGGAGCGGAGTGGGGTTACACCAGCAGCAGCGAGAACATGGTGAGGTCTGTGGAGGTCAAGGAGGGCTTTGCCTCCGGGGGGGACTACCCGCATGGTACCGGCGCCTGCGTCTGGACGAGCAGGGGAGTCACTTCTCCATCCAGTCAGGAAGTCAACATTTTCCCGTGAGACATTTCAAAGTGACTTTTTATATTTTGGCTCAGAACGGCTGGTTCCCGCAGACGGGAGCCGGACACGAACTACCGTTCCCATTTCCGAGTAACACGAAGGAAAGCGAAACGCCACTGTGGCTAGCAGTTCCCTTGGGAAAACACACTGCTCCTGGGATTTGCTGTTTTTCTGTTTTGAACAAAGCCGTCCTTTTTGGGTCCAGAAAACGCCTGCCTGGAGCATTACGAGCAGCCTCATTAAATTCCTTCCGGCTGACTCCGGCTGCCCCTTCCAGCACCGCTCCCTGGTGCAGAGCCAAGCCCCCGGGCACACAGCGGGGTCGCTGCACTAGGATGGCTTCCACTGCAGGGGAGAGGAAGGGGTTCAGCCTGGTTTGCTTGCAGTGTTGGCCTGTCACAGCCGCCGTGGGCCAGTCATTTCTCCATTTCCAGGTTCCTGTCTCAGTTCCTCATTGCGCAGGGCCGAGAGCAGGGATCCCTGCATGGTGTGACGGGATGGCTGGGCCCGGGCGGCATTGGGCTGGACGCAAAGCCTCAGCCACACCACCATGGACATTTCCTCTAGGGGAGGGCGAACCTCCTGCCCACGAGGAGCCCTGTGGCCTGGGCTGCGGGATGGATCCAAAGCTCAGCGCCTTCCTGTGGGGCAGAAGGACAGCGCGGGGCGGGGGGCGGGCAAGAACTAGGAGCTAGGGGAGCCAGTTCAAGTCCTGGCTCAGACTGGGGCCCCATCCCTTCTTACCCAGACACCCCTGCACACACCCACACCCCTGTCCCTTCCAGTCCCAGACACCCCTGCACACACACACACACACCCCTGTCCCTTCTNACCCCTGCGCACACACACACACCCCTGTCCCTTCCAGTCCCAGACACGCCTGCACACACACACACTCGTCCCTTCCCGGCCCAGACACCCCTGCACACACACCCATCCCCTCCTAGCCCAGACACCCCTGCGCACACACCCCCGTCCCTTCCTGGCCCAGACACCCCTACGCACACACACCCCTGTCCCTTCCAGTCCCAGACACACCTGCACGCACACACACTCGTCCCTTCCCGGCCCAGACACTCCTGCACTCCCGTCCTTTCCTGGCCCAGACAGCCCTGCGCACACACACACCCCCATCCCTTCCCGTCCCAGACACGCCTGCGCGCACACACACCCGTCCCTTCCTGGCCCAGACACCCGTGCGCGCACACACCCCGTCCCATCCTAGCCCAGACACCCCTGCACACACACACACCCCGTCCCTTCCTGGCCCAGACACCGCTGTGCGCACACACACCCATCCTTTCCTGGCCCAGACACCCCTGCACACACACACACACACGTCCATTCCTGCCCATGCACCCCTGCACGCACACACCTGTCCCTTCCTGGCCCAGACACCCCTGCACACACACACACACGTCCATTCCTGGCCCACACACCCCCATCCCTTCCTGGCTCAGACACCCCTACACACACACACACACGTCCATTCCTGGCCCACACACCCCTGCACACACACCCCCGTCCCTTCCTTGCCCAGACAGCCCTGCACTCCCTTCCCTTCTTGCCCCCCTCCCCCAGGCTGTTGTCAGCCTAGCCCTACCATTCCAGGGGCAGTACGCGCCTGCTCTAAGCGCCCCGCCCCTGCCCAGCCCGCTGCACCCCGAGCTGGCAGGGACCTACTGGCTGAACAGAGGCATCTCTATCCCGCGGCATCCCTGGCCCTTCTCAAATGCCCATTGTCCTCGCCGCTTGGCTGGACTTCCTCTGCAGGGGCCTTGGCGGACACCCAGGAGACTGGGGAGGCCTCAGCCAAAGCCGCTTCCCCCCAGGGTGCACCCCCCGCTGCCCCCTCTGTCGGGCAGGGCCATGGGCGTGGGACCAGGAGCCGCAGCCCAGAGACGGGCCTCACGGGACCCCTCCCCCAGCTCAAATGGGGCCCAGCACTTCCAGCCTTTATTCCCCCGCAATGGGCTGAGCCCCCGCCAGTCCCTGCGGGCCGGTGCCCATCCTGGGCCGAACTGGGGGGCTGCCGCCTGTGAGGTACAAACAAACGGGCCAGCTGGGAAGCTCCTGTGCCCATAGCCCTGGGCAGCTGGCAGTGTGTACCCTGCAGGTACGTCTACACGGTGCACTAATCCTCAGCGCTGACTCCGGTTTGATCCCACGCACCGCTTCCTTCCACAACCACATCAGCCTGACTCGGGTCAGCCAGCACTCAGGAGCCAGGTCCTAGGACCCACGGTGGGGAGGGTCAGCGCCCAAGTCCCGCTGAGACGCGGGGCCAAGCCCTGGCCTTGGGCCATGTGGACGCAGCTCAAGCCACAGCCCCACCTGAGAAGGGCTGAGCAGTGCAGCGAGGCCGCGCCAGCGAGAACCGGCTTCTGCAAGTGCAAACCCAGGCTAACAATGCATCACGAGTCCTCACGCCCGGGTCGCACCGGCCCGGTTTGCAGTGCGGTAAATAGAGATGTCCCAGGCCAGCTACCTCTGAAAAGGGACGTGCCTGGGAAAACCTGGACACGTGGCACCCTGGGGCCTGCGTCAGCAGCGAGTGGTCCAAGGCGCCTGCATCTTTGCCATTCTAGGCTTTTCCTCTCCTTGGGATTTGGAAGCCCCCACTGCCCTCTCTGCCCCCAGCTGCCTGGGGCCGGCCCCCTGGGAGCACCGTGCAGGGATGGGGCAGGGGGATCCCTGCCGCTGCGGGGACAGGCAGCTCCAGATTTCCCTGGGGGCTGCCACCCCTCTGGCCCGCTGCTGGAAACTCATCGGCCTCCCCAGCCCATGCCCCCAGTGCCCACCCACACGCTGAGCCTGGCCTCACACGGGTGGGCAAGGCAGGCGGCAAAGGGGTGGTGAATCAGGGAGAAGGGGAAGCTGGAGGGGGAGGGTGCAGCAGGGCTGGGGGTTATGCTACAGGACACAGCCCCCCTGGGAAGGCGGGGAGGGAATTCGCTAAGGGGTGATGGGCCGGACCCAGGATTCCTTTCCCGGCTCTGCAGCTGGCAGCTCCCAGGGCCGGGGACGTGAATGCGCCTCCTGTCCGGCGCAAGTGGTCCCTGGCAAACGGCTGCCGTCACGCCACTGGGGGAGTCAGCGGCGGGGTCTTGCAGGCTTGCAGCCCTACAAAACTGATGGCGCTGTGGCCAGTGATTGAGATAATGTATCTGGCTCCCTGTCTGTCAGCTCCAGGCTGGCAGACACCTCTGTGTACTCAGAGTTCCCCTGCTGGGTGTTACGTCTCCCCGGCGGCGTTGGTCAGGAATCGCTGTTCCCGAGTAATGCCAGGCACCACCAAGCCCATGATGCCTGGGGCTGCTCACACAGTTGCATAGCCCAGTCCGGGGGGCAGGGAGGATGAGTCCTCTCTTGCACGACTTGGCCCCGGGCCTTGCCTCGCTCTTCCCAACCCTTGCCACCATAACGCCGTTAATACACAAGCCGGCTGCCACCCGCTGCTCAGTGGGAAGAACTGCTTCTCCTGGAATGTAGAGGCTAAAACTTTCCCCCTCTACAGTGCCAGCCTTCACAGGAGCCCTAAGAGCTTTACAAACCTCCGTGTCCATGAGGTGGGTGTTATTACTCCCATTGTATGGAAGGGTAAACTGAGGCACAGCGCCGGTATGACTTGCCCTGGACCATGCAGGAACTCTGGGGGAATGCCAGGCCTCCCACACAGCTCTCCTGATTCATGGGCCATAGTTGCTAGACCAGTCATTCCCACACAACAGCCCCTGGCACTCGAGGCTCACATGGGCCTGGCGCCTCCCCCGGCTTCCCGCTGGGAAATCAGATATAAATAAGCTGGAAATATCATATTGCCTCTATATAAATCCATGGTACGCCCACATCTTAAATACTGCGTGCAGATGTGGTCGCCCCAGCTCAAAAAAGTTATATTGGAATTGGAAAAGGTTCAGAAAAGGGCCATAAAAATGATGAGGGGTATGGAACAGCTTCTGATTGAGGAGAGATTAATAAGACTGGGACTTTTCAACTTGGAAAAGAGACGGCTAAGGGGGGGGGATATGATAGAGGTCTATAAAATCATGACTGATGTGAAGAAATTGAATAAGGAAGTGTTATTTACTCCTTCTCATAACACAAGAACTAGGGGTCACCTGATGAAATTAATAGGCAGTAGGTTTAAAACAAACAAAAGGAAGTATTTCTTCACACAACGCACAGTTGAGACTTGCAGAACTCTTTGCCAGAGGATGTTGTGAAGGCCAAGACTAAAACAGGGTTCAAAAACGAACTAAAGTTCATGGAGGACAGGTCCATCAATGGCTTTTAGCCAGGACTGGGAATGGGTGACAGGGGATGGGTCCTTCTGAAATAAATGTAGTCAAACTTTACTAATTCTGGGTCACTGAGAACGAAAATGATGCTTAAAATTGTTGATTGGCTCTAGTTTTCAAGATATGCTATTGGGTCAGTATGTATGACCCTTGACTTGGGAATGGCGGAGGATGAGTGAGTTATAAAGGGAAGGGATCTCAATTTAAACCAGAAATGACTAAAATACATCTTTGACTGGATCTATGAATAAATCTATAACTGGGTTTGGACAGTACTTGCTTTTAGGCAAAACAATGAATGATGCAATCTGAAGCTGGTATTGCGTCATACCTGATATGAATTGCATCATGTTATTCCTAGAAGTCATGGATGATGCAATCATAACGAAGCTTACATCACTCTGGTGAACAAATTGCCCTATATCAGCTCTAGAAATCATACTGTGTCGTGCTCTCTTATTTGTCAGCGTTTGATTTTGCAAAGGGACACATTTCTGTTTAGCCAAAGTGAGCGGAGATGCCTCGTACTTGTGTGAACAGTGCAGATAACTTCTGCTATGTTTGTGGTGAAGTGACTTTTGCATCACAAAAGCGCAGTATAACTACTATGGTTAAGAAAGCCTATCACCTTTATTCTGGCTGCAAAATTGGAGATCAGGACAAGAGGTGGGCCCCACACATATGCTGCAACACTTGTGCAACAAATCTTCACCAGTGGTTGAACAGGAAAAGGAAATCTATGCCTTTTGCAGTGCCAATGATTTGAAGAGAGCCAACAGATCATACCAGCTATTCTTACTTCTGCATGGTGCCTCCAGTTGGGAAAGGTGTGTCAAAGAAGAAAAAGTGGACTGTGCATTATCCAAACATTCCATCAGCTATACGCCCAGTACCCCATGGAGAAGGACTGCCGGTTCCTGATGCACCAGAATCATTCTCACTTGAGTCAGACGAGAAAGAGGAAGAGGATGAAACTTCTGGTCCTGAACCATCAATGTCACAGGACCCACATTTTCTCCCATCCTCCTCCTCTGAACCACACCTCATAACACAGGGTGAACTGAATGACCTTGTCAGGGATTTGGAACTACCCAAGAGTAAGGCAGAGCTGTTGGGCTCCAGACTACGGCAGTGGAATCTCCTGGCAGGTGATGTTAGGGTTTCTATGTTCCGTGACCGTCAAAAGGATCTTGTCCCATTCTTCTTCATGGAAGGTGATCTTGTAGCCTGCAACAACATCGATGGTGTGATGGCAGCCCTCAACATCGTTCACGATCCAGATGAGTGGAGACTGTTCATTGATTCATCGAAGACGAGTCTTAAAGCTGTTTTACTGCATAATGGCAATGTTTTGCCATCAATTCCAGTTGGTCATGCAGTCCATATGAAGGAAACCTATGACAACATGAAACAACTTTTGAGGTGCATAAACTATGACCAACATCAGTGGCAGCTTTGTGGCGATTTGAAGGTTGTTGCTCTCTTGCTTGGTCTGCAGACTGGATACACAAAGTACTGCTGTTTTCTCTGCGAATGGGATAGTCGTGCAAGAGATTCCCACTACATCAAGAAGGATTGGCCACTCCGACAGTCATTGGAGCCTGGGAGGAAAAGTGTTCAGCATCCACCACTTGTTGAATCAAGGAAGATTTTGTTACCACCCTTACACATCAAGCTGGGTCTGATGAAGAACTTTGTCAAGGCCATTGACAAAACACAACCAGCTTTCAAGTACCTCCATAGAAAATTTCCAAGGTTAAGTGAAGCTAAGATAAAGGAAGGTGTCTTTGTTGGTCCTCAGATTTGTGAACTTCTTCGAGATGATGCGTTTGACCATGCACTGTGTGGCAAGGAAAAGACAGCCTGGAAAGCCTTCCAGTTAGTGGCAATAAATTTTCTCAGAAACAACAAGGCAGACAACTACAGGTTGTTGGTGGAAAACCTCCTCAAGGCATACAAAAGCCTTGGTTGCAACATGTCACTAAAGATACATTTTTTGCACTCTCATCTAGATTTTTTTCCACCGAACTGCAGAGCAGTGAGCGACGAGCACGGCGAGCGATTTCACCAGGACATTGCAACAATGGAGAAACGCTATCAGGGCAAATGAAGCCCATCAATGCTTGCAGACTATTGCTGGACAGTGACAAGAGATGCTCCATTTAATGAATACAAGAGACAAGCCAAGAAGCGCCAAGTAGACACTGAATAGGACTAAACTATGTACAGAATAGTTTTTTGCCTTTTGTTTCATAATAAATTTTATTTATATAACCCTTTTGCTGATTTTTAAAGTGTTACATAAACAGGACAGGTGAAATATTATCATGTAAAGCAACCATAAACACATGAAAAGACCTAGGTTTACAATTTATGATTAAAACTCTGCTATCTACACAATATACATAAACATAAAATGTAAAAACTTAAATATCTTAGAAACAGTAGCCAATCAGTTGTTTTAATTGTCATATTTGAATTCAGCACATCAAAATACATAATAAATAGCACATTTTATCTCTGAAGCAGACAACTTCTCAAAAATTGTAGACCAGTGTTACCTGTTCTGTTCATTCCCTCTGGGGCACCTGGCATTGGCCACTGTCAGAAGACAGGATATTGGGCTAGGACCTTTGGTCTGACCCAGTGTGGCCATTCTTATGTTTCTTAACTTCATGAAAACTAATGAATGTTACCTGCATTGTTTTCACTTACCTCATTCGTTCTCAAACTGGGGCCACCACTTGTGTAGGGAAAGCCCCTGGTGGGTCGGCCCAGTTTTTTTACCTGTCCCATCCGCAGGATCGGCCAATCGCGGCTCCCACTGGCTGCAGTTTGCTGCTCTGGGCCAATGGGGGCTGCAGGAAGCGGCGCGGGCCGAGGGATGTGCTGGCCGCTGCTCCCATTGGCCCGGAGCAGCAAACTGCAGCCAGTGGGAATCATGATTGGCCGAACCTGCAGACATGGCAGGTAAACAAACCGGCCCGGCCTGCCAGGGGCTTTCCCTACACAAGCGGCAGCCCCAGTTTGAGAACCACTGACTTACCTGTATCCTGGTATAATGGAGTAGCAAACATGTACTTTGTGCATACCCCTGTAACTAAATAACCCATCAAAGGGGAACAAAGGCAAATGCGGAATGCAAATGAAGAACTGTAATAGAAAATTGCTCATTTCAAAGCAAGTGGTCGTTGCGTGTGATGATCAGAGGTCAAAGACTCAAAATGCATTCCTCACTCTCCAGCATGAAAGGAAAAGCCAGCATGAGTAGTGACCCTGTCAGCTTGTTTCCTATAAGACAAAGATATATGTATGGCTTCAGAGAAAGAGCCTTCATCTCTGGCTGTTGGGACTCTTACAGGGAAATGTATCAGATGCAAAGTGGTGAGCCCCAGAGACAATTTGGGTACCCTGAAAAGGCTTTTGGGAAACTGGCAGTTTATCCACAGGTGCTGGAACGAGGGGGGGCTGCCGCATCCCCTGGCCTGAAGTGGTTTCCATCATATACAGACTTTACAGTTTGATTCAATGGCTCTCAGCACCTCCACTTATAAACCTTGTTCCAGCGCCCCTGTGCATCACTGCCACTCTTTGGAGTTACAGACTGTGTCTCACCTGTGCGTATATTTTATCTGCTTTAACCTCTTAATAACTCCCACTTCCTTTTCTTAGCTACTAATAATAGTTAGTTTACTATGGAATTGGCTGCCAGCGTTGTCTTTGGTGTAGGATCTGAGGTCAGTGACTGGTCTTTTGGGACTGGGAGCAACCTGATGGGGTGTGATTTTTGGTTTCATTAAGTCCAGTTTGTCTGGGGGGCAAGAGAGACTAAGGGGACTGGCTGTGACTCCATGGTAAGACTTTTTACAGTGGTCCGGGCAGGGCCGCCCAGAGGGGGGGACAAGTGGAGCAATTTGCCCCAGACCCCGGCCCTGCTGGGGCCCCGCAAGCCCTGGCCGAGAATCCTTTGCCTGGCTGGAAGCACCTTTTTAATTTTTACTCACCCGGCGGTGGTCCAGCTTGTCGTCGGCACTTTGGCGGCAGGCCCTTCACTCACTCCGGGTCTTTGGCGGCACTTCGGCGGTGGGTCCTTCAGTGCTGCCAAAGACGCGGAGCGAGTGAAGGACCCGCCACTGCCGCTGCCATAGGCTCGGAGCGCCGCCCGGTGAGTACAAGCGCCACAGCGGGTGGCGCCTTTTTTTATGTCCACTCCCCCGCTTTGCCCCAGGCCCCCTGAATCCTCTGGGCAGCCCTGGGTCTGGGAGTTCACATTTGTTACTGGCTTGGTGAAATCTCATTAGAGAGCACACTGCCAGCTTTGGGGGTATGGCCTGTTCTGACAATCTGCCCTGAGGTCGGCACTCACAGTCGTGCCACAGAGCCCCATTGCGCCAGGCGCTGTACGTGCACATAATGAGCCACTTCTGAAGTGCCTATAATCTGCAAAGGATGGGAGGAGAAAATTTGGCCTAGAGAGGGGGCGTGACTAGACCAGGAATAGAACCCAGGCATCCTGAGGCCTGTGAAAGTCCCTGCAGGGATCAATGTGCATCATTATTATTCACTCCTGACTCACTGCTCGGCTGCCGCACGGCTCGTGCCAGCCAGGCCACCCATGGGCAGCTCAGGTACCCAGCGGGCTCCATGTCTCGTGTCGGACAGGCTGTCTCTCAGACCTGCCACATCCTGGTGTCCATGGGCTCTCTCGCTCCCCAGCTCGAGGGAGGCACGGGGGAAGGGACAGGCCAAGACCCTTGTTTCTCATATGGCTCTGCTGAGATAGCGGGGGAGAGGGGGATTCAGGGGAGGATTCAGCCCTGAGCCAGGACCAGCCCCTCCCTCCCCCCGCCCGCTTCCTCTTGCCTTAGGGGTTGGAAGCTGGGGCCAGTGGGAGGCACCGGCTTCCAGCCTGTTACCCAGAATTCACTTCAGCTCTCTGGCCCACTGGGAGTGCCCAGAAAGGGTCAGCACTGGCCCCGTGCTCTGTGCCTGCATGGGCCTGCCCACTCGGGCATTGGAGGGACATTGGGCTCAGCACAGCAACCCCCGTACCCAAAAGGGGCTTCAGAAAAGGACCTCACCTGGGATTCCCTCATGGGGGGATGGGGGAAGGGATCCTTCTCACACACACTACACCCTGAATTGCAGATACCCCCCTGCGCGTGTGGACACACACACACACGTCCTGACACTACTTTCCCAGAGGCCGCTGGCACCCAGCCATGTGTGGCCACCTGACGCGCTGCGCCCCACGGTGGGCTAGCGCAGCCTGTGAGTGGGCTACGCAGCGTGAGGAAAAGGGCGGCTCTGGGAGAGGCCGGGGCGCCCGGCCAGCTGCGCTCAGTCAGGAACGCGTGTGTGGAGTTCGCCCACGGGCAGAACCGCTCGGCTGCAGAGCCGCTGGACCCTGCACCTGCTGCCATGGTTGATGGGTCTCTCTTGGCAGCCCCCCCACACACCTGGAGTCTGCTGGGACTTTCCATGAGACTGGGCCCTGGGGACTCCAACCTCACCTCCCTGGCATCCTATGGTGGCAGCAAGAAGAGAAATAAGGGTCTGAATTCCTTGTGGCGTGATCCCTCTCCCCTACCGTAGGATGCTTATACTGCCACCCATCACCGTAGTATGTGGGACCCCCTGCCCGGCCTCTGCACATTACATTGGCCCTGAGGGATTCAGGGATCACACAGGCCAAATACATCCCAGCGCCAGAGATCCACAACCTGAGATGCTTCCTAGGCAGGGTACCACCCTGTTCAGTCAGAGAGGCTACTGACCCGACCAGGTGAGTTCAGTATTGTAACACACCCATCGACAGCCACCATGTCATGGGGACTGTCGTCTCAGAGCTCCGGAGCAACTTCCGGCATCCATCTTGCTATTACAAAACCCAGACTCCAGCCACTTGAGCTAACAGAGAATCTCCATTAGCTACTAGCAGTGTATGGCCAGTGTAACAGGGGAAAGAGAACTTCCCCCAAATAATTCCTCGGCAGAGCTTTCAGAAAACCAGCCACTCTTGAGTTAAAAATGGCCAGTGATGGAGAATCCACCATGGCCCTGGGTAAATGGTTCCAGTGGTTAATTACGCCCACTGTTAAAAATGTACACCTTATTTCCAGTCTGAACGTGTCTAGCTTCAACTTCCAGCCATTGGATCATGTCAGACCTTTCTCTGGTAGATTGAAGAGACCATTGTTAAATATTTATTCCCCATGTAGGTATTATAGACTGTGATCAAGTCACCCTTTAACCTTCTCTTTGTTAAGGTAAATAGACTGAGCTCCTGGAGTCTATCACTGTAAGACAGGTTTGTGATGTTGCACTCCATATGATTTTATGAAAATATGCTAATGAGTGTGAATATAATGTCATTGGAAAATGCTTCATGCAAAAGGTCTCTTGTAAGGTATCATTACAAAGCTTATCATCTACTGAGTGTGGTCATCCTATTTGTATAAATGTCTCATTCTTGTATCTGAAACTAGAAATACGAAATATAACTCTGAGGTCCTATTGTAATTATGCAAAATGTGGGCCATTAATGGTGGTTTGGAATCTTGATGGCTCCCATCAACCAGGACAATTGGTTGTAAATGGCTCTGTTTACTTGCAAGCCTTCCTGTGAGTCAGGCCAGGAAGAATGAAGGCTTGGAGTCTCACAGGACATGTGACCATGTCACCTGGTACTGGAATCCATCTTAAACCTGGTGCTTTCCCATTTAGAAGGAGGGGTGGGGACCCAGAGAGACAAAAGATTCCTTATATAGCTATATAAGGGGGTGGAACAGAACAAATGGGCTGCAGTCATGAGAAATCCCCTAGTTACCACCTGAGCTGGAACAAGGACTGTACCAGGGGAAAGGATTGGGCCCAGACTAGAAAGATGTCTAGTATGTGAAAGAAGCTTATTGGAACATCTCTGAGGGTGAGATTTGTCTGTAATCAGTTTCTTAATGTATTAGGCTTAGACTTGGGTGTTTTATTTTATTTTGCTTGGTAACTTACTTTGTTCTGTCTGTTATTACTTGGAACCACTTAAATCCTACTATTTATATTTAATAAAATCACTTTTGCTTATTAATTAACCCAGAGTAAGTGATTAATACTTGGGGGGCAAACAGCTGTGCATATCCCTCTATCAGTGTTAGAGAGGGCGGACAATTTATGAGTTTACCCTGTATATGCTTTATACAGAATAAAATGGATTTATCTGGGGTTTGGAGCCCATTGGAAGTTGGGTGTTGGGTGCTAGAGACAGGAGCACTTCTTAAGCTGTTTTCAGTTAAGCCTGCAGCTTTGGGGTTCAGACCTGGGTCTGTGTTTGCAGCAGGCTAGCGTGTCCGGCTCAACAAGGCAGGGTTCTGAAGTCCCAAGCTGGCAGGGAAAACAGGCTCAGAGGTTGTCTCAGCACATCAGGTGGCAATCCCAAGGGGGTCTCTGTGACCCAACCCGTCACAAGGTTTTCTAAGCCTTTAATCATTCTCGTGTCTCTTCTCTGAACCCTCTCCAATTTCTCACCATCCTTCTTGAACTGTGGGCACAAGAACTGGACACAGGATTCCAGCAGCGGTCCCACCAATGCCAAATATAGGTAGAATAACCTCTGTAAACTAACAAGGGTACAAAATATAGAGGAATGACAGAGCAGGTTGTGCTGGTGGTGGAGTGGCACTGTGGGAAATAAAGCAGAGAGTCTTTTGGGGAAGTTTAGGTTGGATATTAGGAAAAACTTTTTCACCAGGAGGGTGGTGAAGCACTGGAATGGGTTACCTAGGGAGGTGGTGGAATCTGCTTCCTTAGAGGTTTTTAAGGTCAGGCTTGACAAAGCCCTGGCTGGGATCATTTAGTTGGGAATTGGTCCTGCTTTGAGCAGGGGGTTGGACTAGATGACCTCCTGAGGTCCCTTCCAACCCTGATATTCTATGATTCTGTGAAATACAGTAAAAATCTGAAATGACTCAAACGGTACCATAGAATCGCTATGTATAGAAATTCCATGCTTGAATAATAAGAATACAGCAGTAGGTGTATGCTACCAACCACCTAACCAGGATGGTGATGGTGATTGTGAAATAATCAAGGAGATTAAAGAGGCTACAAAAACAGAAAACGCACTAGAGGATTTCAACTATCTCCATATTGACTGGGTACATGTCGTCTCAGGACGGGATGCAGAAATGAGATTTCTAGACACCACTAATGGCTGCTTCTTGGAGCAGCTCGTTCTGGAACCCACAAGGGGAGAGGCAATTCTTGATTTAGCCCCAAGTGGAGCACAGGATCTGGTCCAAGAGGGGAATACAGCAGAACCACTTGATAATAGCAACCATAGTGTCGTTAAATTTAACATCCTCATAGGCGGGAAAATACCAAAGAAACCTAGCACAGCAGCTTCAAAAAGGGGAATTAGACAAAAATGAGGAAGCCAGTTAAACAGAAATTAAAAGGAACAGTCACAAGAGTGAAATGCCTGCAAGCTGCATGGAAGCTATGTAAAAACACCATTTTAGAGGCTCAAACTAACGGTATACCTCAAATAAACCAAAGCAGCAAGAGGATGAAAAAATGCCACAATGGCTAAACAACAGAATAAAAGAGGTGGTTAGAGGCAAAAAGGCATCCTTTAAAAAGTGGAAGTCAAATCCCATTGAGCAAAACAGAAAGGAGAATAAATTCTGGCAAGTGTAAAAATATAATTAGGCAGGCCAGAAAAGAATTTGAAAAGCAATTACCAAAAGACAAAAACGAACAGCAATTTTTTTTAAAGTACACCAGAAGCAGGAAGCCTGCCAAAGAATCAGTGGGGCCACTGGATGAGCAAGGTGCTAAAGGAGCCGTCAAGGAAGACAAGGCCATTAAATGAATTTTTTGCATTGGTCTTCACTGCAGAGGATGTGAGGGAGATTCCCACACCTGAGCCATTCTGTTTAGGTGACAAATCTGAGGAACTGTCCCAGATTGAGGTGTCTATAGAGGAGGTTTTGGAACAAACTGATAAATTAAACAGTAATAAGTCACCAGGGACAGATGGAATTTACCCGAGTTCTGAAGGAACTCAAATATGAAAAAAGACTCCAGAGGCGAACATGGCAATTACAAACTAGTAAGCCTAAATTCAGTACCAGACAAATTGGTGGAAACTATAGTAAAGAACAGAATGATCAGACACATAGATGAACACAATATGTTGGGGAACAGTCAACATGTTTTTTGTAAAGGGAAATCATGCCTCACCACTCTACTAGAATTCTTTGAGGGGGTCAACAAGCATGCGGGCAAGGGTGATCCAGTGCACACAGTGTACTTGGACTTTCAGAAAGCCTCTGACAACGTCCCTCACCAAAGGCTCTTAAGCAACGTAAGTTGTCATGGGATAAGAGGGAAGGTGCTCTCATAGGTCAGTGACTGGTTTAAAGATAGGAAACAAAGGGTAGGAATAAATGGTCAGTTTTCAGAATGGAGAGACATAAATAGCGGAGTCCCCCAGGGGTCTGTACAGGGCCCAGTCAACATATTCCAGGAATAGTCAACATATTCCTAAATTATCTGGAAAAGGGTATGAACAGAGGTGGCAAAATTTGCAGATGATACAAAATTACCCAAGCTAGTTAAGTCCAAAGCAGATTGCGAAGAGTTACAAAGGGATCTCACAAAACTGGATGACTGGGCAACAAAATGGCAGATGAAATTCAAAGTACTTCACATTGGAAAACCTAATCCCAACTGTACATACAGTCGCAAGGGGTTCCCAAGGGAGAACTCCCCCTCCCACACAACGACCTATTTTTAAAACTCGCTGCTGCTTCTACATAGACAGCACAGAGGTTGGAAGATGGAAGCATCCACCCTGCAGGAATGGGGGTCTCTTTGCTCTTTTATAATAACAATTGGCATCCAGTGGTTTCAAAGAGCTCCCCAGCAGCGGGGCAGTATCATTATCCCCATTGTACAGCTGGGGAAACTGAGGCACATAGCAGGAACATGACCTGCCTCACAGTCACAGGATGAGCTGGGACTATAACCCAGGTCTCTGGATGGCCAAGTCTGTGCATGACCACCCTGTTAGAGGCCTGGGGAGGCCATGCCAGCCCAGCAGCATGCAGGAAGGCAGCGTAGCGGGTAGGTCCAGGCTGGCGGCACTGAGAACCAGCCAGTCTCATTCTCCCCTCCCCTGAGGGCTGGGCTCTCCCCTTTCCCCACTGAGCTGTCCCACTCCTGCCCCGCGCTGTGGGAGACGTGCGCGCCTGGCTCAGTGGGGTGTGTTCGTTTGCCAGGCTCAGCTTCTCAGCAGGGCAAGGCCCAGTGCTCCCAGCCTGTGTCCCCTTCCTTTCCCCTCTGCCAAGCTGCCCCCCCAACCGCAGGCGGATTTGCTAGTGAAATGAGGAGGCGGAGGGGGAACAATGGGGTTCTGTTGCCGGCTCTGGGTCTGTCCCTCCACCAGGAAGTCAGGCCGCTGGGCTGCCGGCAAACAAAGGGCTCGTTTGCATCTCTGTGGAGGTGGGAGGAAGAGGCACTGCCAAGCAGCCCTGATAAGAGGGGCGGCTGGCTCCAGGCCATGCCAGGCTGCGGGCCAGCACGTGCCTCCCGCCCCCGGGTCTCCGGCCTGAGGGACGCCAGGGGAGGGAGGGAGGCGCCCCTAGCTGGGGCCAGAGACAGACCCCAAGGGGTCGTGGCTGGGCTGAGGGGGCACGTTAGCGCAGCCCTGCAATCAAGCCCCTCGTTGAAGAGGCTGACCCAGAACAGAACAGGCCCCTGAGCCTGGGAACCGGCCTCTGCCAGCTCCGACTCTGCGGCAGCCCCCAGCATAAGTGCCAGACAACGGGCAGACGTTCCTTCCTGACCCGGCATCTGCCCTGCAGCCTGACGCTGGCTCGGTGGCCCTTGCCATGGTCCTCCTGGCTTGGGGCCCAGTAGATGCCACTGGTTCCCACCTCAGGGGCTGGGTCCTGCAGTGGCAGGGTCCACGTGCCTGCATCTGCCCCGGTATTGGTGTGCCCCGGCCGCGCCCTGTGTGCTGGGGACCTCTCTGTGACACCTGCCCTGGTGCTCTGGGTGGGCCACCAACCCCAGGCACAAGAGGAGATGCTGAGGGGCACCAGGACCAGCTGAAGGTGCCCAGTGCTCCTTGCTAAGGGGCGTGTCTAGGTGCTTTCTGTGCTCACAGGGCGAGCCCGTTAGCCAGCGGGAGTATAGGGCAGAAAGTTCCCCGGAACCCAGTAAAGCCACAGGTTGGAGGAAGGGGTCAGGCCCGGGCCCAGGCCAGGCACACTCCAGTCCCCAGGGGCTTGGCACGAATGCTGCTAGCCAGACGCGTTGTCTGAGCTCCATCTCGGCCGTGCGCTGGTTTGTTTATTTGGGGCAGGTCATTCCTAGACCAGTTCGCCGCTGACTCTGTGTGCATGGGATGGGGGATCTGGGGCCGGGGTGCCCCCAGTCCAGCATTTGGGGGGGGCTGCTGGCGAGTCAAGGCCCCCGCTCTGCTGCACTCTCATGGACTCATCAGTTATGTGTGGCTCCTGGGGGGTGTCTCTCTTCTGTGGGGATTGAGTCTTCCTTAATGTTGGCGTCACAGGACAGCAAGGTCCTGGGGCAGGCAGATGCAGAGTGGGGGGTTCCTTGGGGCAGACAGACAAAGGGGGGGGGTTCCCTGGAGGCAGGCAGATACAAGGAGGGGGGATTCCCTGGGGCAGGCAGATGTCAGGGGGAGGGTTTGCTGGGGCAGGCAGATGCAGGAAAAGGATTCCCTGGTGCAGGCAGACACTGGGGGCGGTTCGCTGGGGCAGGCAGATATCAGGGCGGGAGAGGGTTTCCTGGGACAGGAAGACACTGGGGGGGGTCCCTGAGGCAGGCAGATGAGGGGGTGCCGGGGCAGGCAGATGCAGGGGTGGGGTCTCTAGGACAGGCAAAGGGGGGGTTCCCAGGGGAGGCAGATGTGGGGGGAGGGTTCCCCAAGGCAGGCAGATGCAGGGGGTTGCATTCATGGGGCAGGCAGATGAAGCATATCTGCACTCGCTCGGCAGGCCCCAAATTCCCAGGCCGAGGGCAGCAGAGTGTGGGGGGGTCTCTAGCACCCCCTTCTGGCCAGGGTGCAGAGCCGGCGGTGAGGAGCCCCAGAGGCGGTGACACCCAGCCCTCAGGGTGGCCGTCGAGGATTCCAGTCACCACTGCCCCTGAGGCAGGCGGGCAGAGAGAGACGCTGAGTCGGAGCGAAATCACCATTGCCCTGCAGCGAGCCTGTAAATGGAACCCAGGCGTCCTGGCCCCTCATCCTGTGCTCGGGCACTAGCCCCCAGGGGCACCTAGCGATCAGCTTCAGATCCACTGCTTTTGGGGTGCAGGGAGACAGGGCTGCTGGGACAGGATTGGGGGTGGGGCCGACCACTTTGCCTGGGTTGCCCGTGGCTACTGAAGTTGGCTACCCGGGATGTGCCTCGTCTTTGCAGCTGTGCTGATGGGAGGATGGACACGGTCACCGTATCCGCGGTGCTTCTATTGTGCCTTTTATCCCGTACAGAAATGCCTTTTGCCCCGCAGCCACCTCTGGGGAGGAGCAGGGCCCTTTTGAACAGGATGCAGAGAGGACGATACAGCGAGCACCCAGTTATTTCTCTGCCCCACGTGGTCCGTTCGTGCAGCACCCCTCCGGGGTGGATCTCCAGCAGTGCCGAGGCCTCTGCCCCCAACTGCAGGCCGGGAGAGCTGGGGTGCTCGGGGCCTTAGAGACACAGCCTCCAAAGTTGCGCACCCGAAACTGGGGTCAGTTTTGCAAAATTTGGCCCTTCACCTCTCTGTGCCTCCGTTTTCCATCGGGTAAAAGGAGGCTGCTGGGCCCGCTGTGAGCACCAGCAGGGCGTGGAAGATAACTGGCCTACCCATTTTTATGCAAAAGGAGAAACTGAGGCACGGTGACTTACCCAAGGTCACGTGGGGAGTCAGTGGCAGAGCCAGGGACAGAATCCCAGTGGAACCTGCAGGGGGTATTTGGGGAGGCAGCACGTCACACCCTAGCCTGGCCTTAGGCCAGGGCCCTGAGCCGAAACACTCCTCGGAAAGGTACAAGGGGACCGGGCTCCAGTTTTTCAGTTAGCGAGTGCCCCTGGCCCTGGGCTCAGCCCTGCCTCCTCCATCCCCACTCGCTGCACCCGAGGAAGAGTTTTCCTTGGCGGGCTCCCCACCCACCCCTTCACACATCGGGCCCTGCTGCGTGAATTCAGCCTGGCCTGGCTGCAGCAGGGCCTCAGAAGCCAACCCCGCTCCCTTCACCAGGCTCTGGGGCAGAGAACCGGGCCTCGGCCCCCCCACTCTGCACGGGGGGCTGGGCCACAATATATTCTAGCCTCCCAACTCCCATTCAGTTCGATGGGGTTCATGTGGTGAAAGCTCCCCCGCAGTCCCTGCTCTTTAAGGGCTTCAGCCCGGGGGTTCCTGGCTCCGGCTCCCAGCCTCGGCCACCCCCAGACGGGGGCCCTCTCCCCTGCATAGCGGCTCCAGGATCCCAGCAGAGCAGGGGGCACAGAGGGCCCTCTCCCCTGCATAGCGGCTCCAGGATCCCAGCAGAGCGGGGAGCACAGGGGGCCCTCTCCCCTGCATAGCGGCTCCAGGATCCCCGCAGAGCGGGGGGCACAGGGGCCCTCTCCCCTGCATAGCGGCTTCAGGATCCCAGCAGAGCGGGGAGGTGGGGAAGGCTGAGCCAGGCATTCCAAGCGGCGCTGGGACGGATTAAATTCTTGTGTGTGAAAAGAGCCAGCTGAGGCTGCTCCGTCCTCTGGCGGGGGAGGGGAGCACGGAGCAGCTCCAGGGAGCGAGGGGAACCCCCAGCCGTAACTGTGGTGCCCCTCACTGCGCTTTCAGAGAGGAATTAACCCTCCCGCGCCTGTGCTGGCAGAGGAGTTACTCACAGGGGCTAAGGGACTTGGCCAAGGTCACTCCGCCAGGCAGTAGCGGCCGTGCCAATCTTGCCCAGCCTTGATTGTAATCCCATTCGCCGGCGGCTCCGTTGGGCCAGCCTGGCACTGCCCTGTGGTGAAGTCAGCTGTGGCTGGGGGAGAGCCCGTGCGGGGACCACAGGCAGCAGAGCCTGGGATAAAAAGCACGCCAGGGTCTGTCTGCCTCCAGCATCCTCCGTGCACAATTGCCTTTGCACTTTCGTCGACGGGAGCTCAGCCCCCCACAGGATCGGGGACCCAGGCCCATTGTAAGTGTTGGAGATAGGGCCTTGCGAACAGGTTTTGCTGCAAGACCCCCGTGGGCCTGTACACAGCACTCAGACCCCGAAACACAGCTACTCTGTCTTTATAAAGACTGTGCCCAATATAGGCTTGAGGGCCGGTCTGACAGCGAACCCCCATGGACAGTGGCCGGAGAGGGTCGCTGGGCCTTGCACACTCACCGGACGTGGCTGTCAGAGCAGCGGGGGCAGCACATCCCAGGGCAGGGAGGTCTCCCCTGAGATCGCCCTGGCCCCAGCTGCTCAGATCTAGGGACCATAGGCAAGAGTATCCCAGCCCATCTCACGGCTGGAGCCACACACGGGGAGAGGCCTCTCCTGGGGAGATTCATAGATTTTAAGGTCAGAAGGGACCATCATGATCATCTAAATGGGGGCTCCGATACCCCGGGGATGAGTGCGACATCAGAGCCGTGGACAGAGCTCACAAGAAACTGGACAGTCCACTTGTGTCTCATCCAAGTAGCCGTTAGGACCAGGCCAGGGCCATCCCTTCCCCAGCTGCTGAGACACTCCCCGCCCGGAGGGTTAGAAAGCAGAGCCCAGGAGACACAGGGAGCCTTGACATATTCTATTTATTAAAGCAACTCCGCGAGGACCTCCTGGCAGTAAGTCCCTATTGTTTCTAGTTCCTTTTTAATAAGCAGATCCCACAGGACCCAACTCTCTTCTCCGTGCAACGCGGGATTCGTTTACAACCCAGGCTCCGGTTTCACAAAAGTATTAAAAACAGAGACAGAATTGCCCTCAAAGACACGTCAGCAGAAATAAAGAGGTGGCAGTGGATTGCGGGAGCCGGCGGGAAAACCAGCGAGGGCGCTGGGACCGGAACGGGGCTTTGCTCCCAGCCCCCCCATAGAAATTGCAGCCGGCTGGGTTGTATACGCCATATGTTAGATTGCTTTCGCGAGTCAGCTCCTTTCCTCGGCTCCCCCAGCTCAAAGCTCGCACTTGCCTTTCACACTGGTATGTTAGCCAGCAAAGGCAGCTCCCACAGAGGCGATGTCCACCTTGCTGGGACTAATTTCCTGGGACCTGTCGGCTACTCTATATGCTGTGCGGTGCGCGGATTGTATCTGCCCTGCCATCGCCCCTCTGCTGGGTGGCCTGGGACCTGCTCAAGCATCTTTGGCCATGTCACCCCCTAGAGGCTGCAGCCTACGGAGCACACGAGCGCCGATTCTCAGCCTGCTAACCTGGATTCTCCTTTAGCTCAGGGGGCGCTAGGGTGACCAGACAGCAAGTGTGAAAAATCGGGACGGGGGTGGGGGTAATAGGCACCTATATAAGTCGAAGCCCCGAATATCGGGACAGTCCCTATAAAATCAGGACATGTGGTCACCCTAGGGGCGCGTTCTCCAGGGGTGGAGCAGAAGGCTGGCATTCTAAGCCCAGCGCTGACCTGTTACGAGCTACTTTCTCTTCTGAAGTTATCGCTCTGTGCGCTGACTCATCGCGGTCACACGCAAAGTCTTTGGGTCCCACCAGCAGTCTGCCTGGAGAGAGAGATGGAGGTTTCCTCGGCAGCACCTCACCCTTCGTGGTGGAAGACGTTTACTGAGATGGGTTCAGAGCAAACGCTGGTTTCTGGGAAGACCTGCCCAGGGATTTGAACCAGGGGCCCCAGCCTCTGGAATCTGCAGTGAAAGGAGAACGGCCCATTGTGCCAGCTGCACCCCTGCTGGAACGTCATTAACATCCATGGCTGAATCGGGCTCAGCACAGATAACACCGCCCAGGCCTCCAGCCGCTATCGATGGCAAGGCTGGCTAAGCCCGCCGGATGCTCGTCAGTGCTGCGTTAGCTGGATGGGGCTAATTATTCGCCGCTTCGCGCTACGAAAGGGGGCAGAAATTTAGTGGAAACCCACCGCCAGCACCACTCGAATTCTCCGTGTGGCACGTGCAATGAACACCCTTCCACCAGAACCTCTCCTCTGCATTCAACGGAGAGGGCTGCAGCCTAGCAGGACGGGAGCCCTCGGCTCACAGCGGCTGCTTGACCCCGGGTGAAAGAGGGAGCAGACCGCTTGCATTTTGATAGTGCTTCCCTGCCATCGCAGGACATTCCCACTGGTCTCAGCTTCCTTATCTGACCTCACTAACTAAAGGGGCCAGGCCCTCCCGGTCAGGATCTCACGGGACATGCTGCTGGCCAGTAATTTCTTGCATCTTTATTCAGCCATCACCGGGGCCAACGAGCTGCGCTGCCCCCTCCACCCGCCCTGGTCAGGCAGTCAGCTGTGAGCCTTGCAAAGGCAAGAAAGATGTGGTGGGAGGGATGAGGGGAGACAGACCCTGGTGCCTAGAGAGACCCATGGAGTTCCAGGCTGTCCCACGAGCTGTTCCCTCTTCCCAGCGTTCTGTTGCAATCTCCAAAAAAGAAAATCACCTCCACTCTGCCTTTTGCTACCATGCCATTTAATATCAGTGGGATGAAACTGAACCCCCTTCCAACCTCTCTGAGGCTCTTTTCCTTTTAGCGACATTTGGTGACAATTCTTTGCCTCTGCTGGAACAAGGGGCCAGGTCTGAATGCTGAGCTTGAATCAGAACGTGGAGCAGCGAGATGATCATAGAAATATAGGATGGTAGGACTGGAAGGGACCTCGCAAGGTCTTCTAGTCCAGTCCCATGCACGCAGGGCAGGACCAAGCACCATGATTCAGGCTGTACTGTGCAGAGGTTTCAGTTGGGACAAGCTGTGCTGTGATGCAGCAGGAGTCAAAGGGCAGCTGAGGGAAACAGGACAAGAAGGAGGAGAGACACTTCCCTGAAGGCCTTCACTGAAGTCTTCAAGATCACCCTGCTGGGCACGTGGTCTTCACAGCACTGCCCATTTCAAATAAACACTAGGTGACTAGGCTGTAGCTCATTAAGCAGGAGACCAGTAGAGTAGGCAGTTTCTGAAGCAGTTTGGGCAGGTCTGGTCCCCAGGAAGAAGACACGTGGTCTTGTTAAAAGAGGTGGCTGGGTGCGGAAGGAGGAACCGGTCCATGATCTCAATGCAAGCAGCAAAATGCACCTGTGCTCTGCAAAGCGTGGTGCTCTTTGTAAAGAGGTGACCCGCGTGGGGAGGTGCAGGCCGCCTTATTCTAGCCGTGGAAGAGGATGTGTGTAGCCAGCGCGGTCATAGCCTCCGGCTCTGTAAATGTGGCTCTGCAAATGGGGCCATCTCAGAACACAAAAACTCCATAGAAAAAAAAACAGAAGTACAGGCCCCGCCCCCCTGTAAGCACAAATGCCTTCTCTTTGTAAACAGGTGGGATTTGTCAAATGCATCTTCATGCAGGGGTAGCCTTTCCAAACATGCCGTGTGGCCAGGTGGTCTCTATCAGCGAAGGGCTGTGTGGGACTCAGAGAAGAAGGAATGTTGAGGAAGCCAGGAGAAGACAATCAGAAAAAGTTTCTATAGTTTCCTTCGCCCGGCAAATCAAAAGTCAATCCCGTGGAAACACTAGCAGGTCTTCAATGTGACAAAGGGACCCCAAGGCACTTGCTTCTTTGGCAGCTGATGAACTTCAACCTGTAATTCAGCAATTACTCCAGTTCTGTCGGCTGTGCAGGATGGCTCAGTGGCCCATCAAACAACCAAAGCAGCCACCGCTCCTGGAGGGCGGGCGTGTTTTAGCACTGAGTAAGGTTCCTGGTTTCCTTCCATCCCTGTAACTGATGGGTTTGGAGGACCAAAGGCCAAGGAGGTGGCACAAGTGGTTGCAGATGCCGTCCGAGCACTCGCTTCTCAGGACAGGGGTTTGCAGTGCAGCGATTTCATTTTAGTGGCCATCTGAATGGCTGACCAAGAAGTAGAAGCCATTCATCCCCAAGTGAGCTACGTACCCAGGTCCCAAGAACATGATGGGACCAGGGACACCTTGGGGTCACATCAAAGGGGAGGGGAAACCATCTAATGACATATCAGGGTTACCCCTCCCCCCAAAAAATGTGATCCAAGACAATCTACGTATTAGTGCAAACGTGGTTTATTATTATCGAGAACAGCCTTGGTTTCGTGGCATCCAGCTGTCCAATTGCACCTTCACTGGAAGGATGCAAGGCTTGGGGAGTGGGGTTGGGGCATGCTGGGTACAATGGAGGCAGGATGTCCCTTGCCGTGTCCTGGGTCAGACAGCTGGGAAGCATCTGGAGAGAGAAGGGCTGTACATACTAGCTTCACTGGGAGCAGAGGGACAAGGGCAGGATCGTCTCTGGGTTCTAAGGCACCCTCCCCCACCCCAAGCGGCCACCAAGCCCAGCTGCACGCTTTGGTTTCTGGAGTCCTCTTCACAAAAGGATGCAGGGCTTTTTAGGTTTCACTGGGGCAGGGTTGAGGACAGCTCGCACGGCCTCCGTGAAGACCTCCTTGATGCCTTCCTGGTTGAGGGCGGAGCACTCCATGTACTTGACGGCGTGGATCTGCTTGGAGAGGTTGACCCCCTGCTGGGTGGTGACGGGCATCTGGTTCTGCTCCTTTAGCTTCTTTATGGTGTCGGGATTGTTTCTCAGATCCTTCTTCGTCCCCACGAGGAGGATGGGCACGTTGGGGCAGTGGTGGCAGACCTCCGGGTACCACTTGTGTTTCACGTTCTCGTAGGAGGACGGGCTGGCTATGGAGAAGCAGATGATGAAGACGTTAGTCTGGGGGTAGGAAAGCGTCCGGAGCCGGTCGTACTCCTCCTGGCCTGCCGTGTCCCACAGATTTAAGTTAATAGTCCTGCCGTCCACTGTGTTCTGGGCGCTGTAGTTGTCGAAGACGGTGGGGATGTACTCCTTGGGGAAGGCATTGGTGGTGTAGCAGATCAAGAGGCAGGTCTTCCCCACCGCCCCATCACCCACCACCACGCACTTTATGCTCTGCATCCCGGCTCACGTTCCCTGGGCTCCACTTCAGCAACCTGGAGGGGGAGGAGACAGAGTCAATGAGAGTGTGCTCGGTGCAGGACGTGCTGGGGACGGGCTCTGGCCTGCGCTATGCCCGGGGGCTCGGGGTAGGTGATCACAAGGGCACCTTCAGGCCTCGAGAATCTGGGACAAGTGGAAGACAAGTAAGTGCAGCTGCCATTTCACCAGCCTCCTGCTCCCACCCAGGGTCCTCCACTTAGACCTACAATCATAGCGAAGTAGGGCTGGAAGGTCATCTCGTCCGCCCCCCCGCACTGAGGCACGACCAAGTCGAGGGTGACAGAAGCTCCCTAAAAGTGTGTGGGGGGGGGCGGCCACCGGCATCCGAAATGTGACCCTGCCCCCTCCGCGTCTCCCCTGCCCTCCCACAAAGCCTCTTCCCCCTGAGCCCCAGTGCCACCCCTTCTCCCTGAGCCCACACCCTCATACCGCCCCTTCTCCCCGAGCCCCTGCCCCCACGCCGCCCCTTCTCCCCGAGCCCCCAGCCCTGCACCACCCCTTCTCCCTGAGCCCACACCCTCATCCCGCCCCTTCTCCCCGAGCCCCTGCCCCCATGCCGCCCCTTCTCCCCGAGCCCCCACCTCTGCACCACCCCTTGTCCCTGAGCCACACCTTCGCACCGTCTCTTCCCTCAAAGCCCCGCCCCCCACTCACTCCTCTCCATCCTTTCTCCCCATGTCTTGCCCTTACGGCTGGTATGTCTCCCCCCCCCCCCCGGTTCCGGTGCCCCAGCCCCACATCTTTCCAGCACACGTCGCTTCCATCCATTGGCAGCCCCAAGCATCCTGGGCCTCACTCCATTCACACCAGGGCCAGCTTAGGTTCTATCTGCAGCAGCAGCTGGGGTCTCCAGAGACCATGTGTTCGCTAGGACAGGAGGCCTCCAGGGAAAGCCCTGCTGGTGACTGAGTCAGGACTGAACCAGCACTCTGATGCCACGGGGAGGGGCGCACAGACAGGGGCCGGGGCTTAGAGGAGACACACAACTGAAGTCATTGATGTGTGTTGCGGGAGTGCCTAGGTGTGCCCAGTCAGGAGCCATGGCCCCATCGTGCGAGGCACTGCATAGACAGATGGTCTCTTTCCCCAGAGAGCTTGTAATCTAAGTCTCAGACAGGCGACAATAGGTGGGGTATTACACCAAACAGCTGGAAAGAGCAGAAGATAACAAAAGACAATGCCGGATGTCCTGTATGTTCATGACCAGTAATAACTGTGTTAGCGCTGCTTCTCTGGCCAAATCCCAATGCCTGTGATTGCATTCGGCCTCCCTTACATTCTCTGTGCAGTTTCACTTAAATATAGGATCTGCTTCCCTTCCGGCCTGGAAGAGCTGTTGTGTGGGGCAGTGCACTGCTAAGCAGCTGTCACGTTCCACCCTAGAAGTGGCTGCATTACAGCGATGGGCAAATATCCGTCCTCATCCTCAAAGGAAACCTGCACAGCACTTTCAGAAGAAGAGCCTGGGAGCTTAAACTCTGCTAGATATATGCATCCGAAGAAGTGGGCTGTAGTCCACGAAAGCTTATGCTCTAATAAATGTGTTAGTCTCTAAGGTGCCACAAGTACTCCTGTTCTTTTTGCGGATACAGACTAACACGGCTGCTACTCTGAAACCTGCTAGACATGGAAACTCATGGCCTGAGCAGAGACATTGGATATGTGGCTTATTACAAGGATCTGTAACCCGCTCACCCCCTCTTTTTGTTCTGTGACTGCAGAGGTGATAACGGGCCACTCTACCTTAAATGGGCCCTTCCAATATGTGCTAACTACTTATGCTAATCAATGCCATTCCACCTTGCATTTAGCTGGGAGGCTGGGAGTCCCTTTCCCAGCCCTGAAGAAAATTTTTCACTTGACCAGAGCTCAAAGTAATAATATATACCTATCTCCTAGAACTGAAAGGGGCCCTGAAAGGTCATTGAGTCCAGCCCCCTGCCTTCACTAGCAAGACCAAGTACTGATTTTGCTCTAGAACCCCAAGTCGCCCCCTCAAGGATTGAACTCACAACCCTGTGTTTCAGAGTAACAGAGTAACCCACCCAGCAATATTGTTAATCTTTCCAGCTATACTCTTAGCCCAGCAGAAGAGTCTGTCCTATCTCGGGGCCTCTCCTTTTGTCCCTCCAGACCCATGAATATGATACAGTTCTGCGGTGACCTAGAATCCTACTTTCGACGTCTCCGACTCAAAGAATATTTCCAACATACCTCTGAACAGCATACTAACCCACAGAATCCTCCCTACCAGCACTACAAAAAAAAGGATTCTGCATGGACTCCTCCGGACGGTCGAAACAACAGACTGGATTTCTACATAGATTGCTTCCGTCGACGTGCAAAGGCTGAAATTGTGGAAAAGCAACATCACTTGCCACATAACCTCAGCCATGCTGAACACAACGCCATCTACAGCCTCAGAAACAACCCTGACATCATAATCAAAAAGGCTGACAAAGGAGGTGCTGTCGTCATCATGAATAAATTGGAATATGACCAGGAGGCTGCTAGACAGCTCTCTAACACCACATTCTACAGGCCATTATCCTCTGATCCCACTGAGGATTACCTAAAGAAACTACACCATCTGCTAAAAAAACTCCCTGACAAAGCACAGGAACAAATCCGTACAGACACATGCCTAGAACCCCGACCAGGGGTATTCTATTTGCTACCCAAGATCCATAAACCTGGATATCCTGGACGCCCCATCATCTCAGGCATTGGCACCCTAACATCAGGCTTGTCTGGTTATGTAGACTCTGTCCTAAGACCCTACGCTACCAGCACTCCCAGCTATCTTCGAGACACCACTGACTTCCTGAGGAAACTACAATCCATCGGTGATCTTCCAGAAAACACCATCCTGGCCACTATGGACGTAGAAGCCCTCTACACCAATATTCCACACAAAGATGGACTACAAGCTATCAGGAACAGTATCCCTGATAATGTCACAGCTAACCTGGTGGCTGAACTTTGTGATTTTGTCCTCACCCACAACTATTTCACATTTGGGGACAATATATACCTTCAAGTCAGCGGCACTGCTATGGGTACCCGCATGGCCCCACAATATGCCAACATTTTTATGGCTGACTTAGAACAACGCTTCCTTAGCTCTCGTCCCCTAACGCCCCTACTCTACTTGCGCTACATTGATGACATCTTCATCATCTGGACCCATGGAAAAGAAGCCCTTGAGGAATTTCACCATGATTTCAATAATTTCCATCCCACCATCAACCTCAGCCTAGATCAATCCACACAAGCGGTCCATTTCCTGGACACTACTGTGCTAATAAGCGATGGTCACATCAATACCACCCTATACCGGAAACCTACTGACCGCTACACTTACCTACATGCCTCCAGCTTCCATCCAGGACACACCACACGATCCATTGTCTACAGCCAAGCTCTAAGATATAACCGCATTTGCTCCAATCCCTCGGATAGAGACAAGCACCTACAAGATCTCTATCAAGCATTCTTAAAACTACAATACCCACCTGCTGAAGTGAAAAAACAGATTGACAGAGCCAGACGAGTACCCAGAAGTCACCTCCTACAAGACAGGCCCAACAAAGAAAATAACAGAACACCACTAGCTGTCACCTTCAGCCCCCAACTAAAACCTCTCCAGCGCATCATCAGAGATCTACAACCTATCCTGAAAGATGATCCTTTACTCTCACAGATCTTGGGAGACAGACCTGTCCTCGCTTACAGACAACCCCCCAACCTAAAGCAAATACTCACCAGCAACCACACACCACTGAACAAAACCACTAACCCAGGAACCTATCCTTGTAACAAACCCCGATGCCAACTCTGTCCACATATCTATTCAAGTGACATCATCATAGGACCTAATCACATCAGCCATACCATCAGGGGCTCGTTCACCTGCACATCTACCAATGTGATATATGCCATCATGTGCCAGCAATGCCCCTCTGCCATGTACATTGGCCAAACCGGACAGTCTCTACGCAAAAGAATTAATGGACACAAATCTGACATC